>NC_134484.1:347300381-347641631 GCF_040206685.1 Ascaphus truei
AAGATTTTTTTTACTTATAAATGGCATATGGACCCGCACAGACATATACAGTGCAGGTGAATAAACAAATATACAGTAGGATACAACTGCAAAATAAGTATGTAATTTGAGAGAAAAAAGGCAAATGTAAATTTTTTCCCTCTCCATTTCTCTAGTTCAGTGGTCTCCAAACTTTTCAGTACGTGGGAAACATCGTACAGTATGTTCTGCATATTTTCGCGGGCCAAAGAATTTTTTTTTTTTAAATAATTTTTTATATATTTATATATTTTATAAATGAATGAATAAGTTTTATTTGGATCTTTTTGGGGTAATCAGCATGATACGATTTAGAACAAAAGAGAAACGTGACAATTACAAAGAAAAGATGCCGTGCTTACACTGGGAATGATATATAATGAGCAAAAATATATATTTCAGGTTGCTGCAGATAAAATCTTGCGTACACAGGATGCATAATCTTTACCACTTCAAAACCTCCAGGCATCTAAAATTGTTCATATTATTCATTGATATGTAAAAAAAACCAATGCTATACGCAATTGTTTAGCACTTGATCTTTGTTGTGGACATTTGTAATGTCATATCTAGAAATTATGTTATTTAACCACATAATTATGCCAACTTTTGCAAAATCATTTTTGGGCATTTCTTTTGCCCTTTAATATGTGAGATTTTGATACTATGCCCACAGCTTGGATGCATAGCAGACACAAAATATATAACAACTGTGAAATCATGTAAGAAAATATTTTACAAAACGGAGTTATATTGTATGTAATCTACTGTATTTCTTTAAAATGAATCTAACACGAGGCGCATGCGTGAAGGATCGGAGTATGGAGGCATAAAAGACTAGCTCCGTCCCGCGCGATCAAAAGAGAACGTATAACACTACCTCAAAATAAAATCAGAGTTTCAAACACCTAACCGGAGCACTACTAACATCCCAGGATGGCGCCGAAGAAATCAGGGGGGCAAAAAGAACAAAAACTGGCAGATGTAAGGACATATTTCGGTGGAGCAGCTGAAAGTGCCCCAACAAGAGAAATGGCCGACACAGACACTGAAATGGAAGGGGACGATGAGGACGATAATCAATCCCAACTCCCAGTCAGACGCTGCGACTTCGAGCGACTATATATGGACCTGAAAAAACTGCTCCAAGCAGATATTAAAGAGCTCAAACGTGAGCATACAAAACTGGGGACACGCACAGACGACCTGGAAACTAAGGTGGATCTTACGATTAAAGCAGGGAGAAAAACAGATAAAAAAATGACTGACTTACAACAACAGATTGACGACCTCAAAGAAAGACAAGAAGATGCAGAAAACCGCGATAGAAGGAACAACATTAGGATCCGCGGAGTCCCAGAAGAGATAGGAGACAGCGAGGCCTTTACCGAAAGATGGTTGGAGTCCCTCATGCCGGACAGCCCAAAAGAAAAACTTCTAATGGACCGATATCACAGGGCCCTGCGATCGCGTCCGACACAGAACGAGCAGCCGAGGGATATAATCCTCAGGCTGCACTATTACTCTACCCGTGAAGCGATACTGCGGTTAACAAGAGGAATGCCAGTAGTAGAATTTGAGGCCACTAAACTGCAAATCTTTCAAGATTTATCTCCCCTTACCTTAGCGAGGCGTCGCACCCTGTTCCCTGTAACTAAAGTGCTCCGGGAATCAAACACACGCTACCGCTGGATGTTTCCGTTTGGACTCCAAGTCACGCAAAACGGGAGATCCCTTGTGCTAAAAAACATTGGAGAGGGCCCAGGGTTTCTGAAAGCACTTGGCCTCCACAGCCCCCCGCTGGGAGCAGCAGAGGAAGAACCAGCCCTGGAACCTGAATGGTCCGGCGGACCTTCCACTCCAAAACCAAAGCGCACGAAATGATGCCCGTAATAAAACACAAGTGTATGTCACTTAGAATACGTTGTTCAGAGTTCTCCCAAGTTTACTGTTAAAACACCACGTTGTGCCAAGGGTGGTACTGAATAGAAGCATACCTACACCCCCACAGTGACTGCGGACCCTAAGCGGAGTACCTCCAACAAACCCCTGGAATAAAATCTAAGTCTTCTCGTCATATCCGCCCAAGAAAGAGCCAAGTTCCAGTGAAAGAACCCAAGAGACTCACTTTTTGGCGTACGCCATGCGGGCAGGAGAAGATGGCTGTCATGCTGGAGCTTCTTGCACCCCACCGTGAAGCGCAAGGGTAGGAAATGGCCGGCGCGCGGGAGCAGAGATCAGCACATCCTACACGAACCAGCCAAGGATCCAAAATGGCCACCGCCGGAAACCGGAAGCGGATGACACCAAACGGAAGAAGAGACACCCGCGCCATCTTGGAGGTGGCAAAGCTGCCCGGAACGACCACAAGCCGCGAAAGCCCCCGCAGGCATGAGAGGACACCTAAAGGGCACCGACTCATATGCCTGACGCGAGTCGGGGATCCGACAGGTCCCGAACTAAGACATTGTACTCAGCGCGGAGGCAGGGAGACACGGGCACTTAACATAACAAAAGAAATAGCACCATGCCCACACACACTTAGATAAAGATACAAGAGGGAGCAGACGGAAAGGGCTACCATTCAGTTACAGATAGTCACTTCTGAGATGTCACCCACACAAGGCCCCGCAGCACTGCTCATAAGAGGGATATAAAGAGAAGGGAGCTAAGGGAGAGCCACAGATACAACTATGAGAATAGTTAAAAGAACACTAAGGGTCTGCAAAATAAGCTATAGGAGGGAAAAAGGCACAACATGAGTTACAATTATAGGTTAATGTTACAGCTACTTACGGCTACACAGAAGTTAAAGTTATGGTCTAGATAGACCTTCAGTTGGTAGTTAGCAAAAGAGCGCGGGCCGGAGGGTAGGAGGGAGCTCTATACCCAGAGGTAGGCATGTGCCTTGGACAGGACCTGGGATGGAGGGTCTCCCAGAACCCTGTCAAAGTCCTTTGGGGAGGGAAGGAGGGTAGAGGCCCTAAGGGAATGGAGCCACACTCCCCGAAGGCGCTGGACTCTATATCAGGACTGGGGAGTCTTGATGGGGAGCCCATGCTGTTTGGATATGTTCATTTAAACAGTGGTTTTTTTGTCATGTTATGTTTGTACCTACCCTCTTGTGTCTTGCCCTCCTCCCCCCCCCCCCCACCTCCCATCCCAGCGACTGCGGTCATCAACGAGGCGGAAGACACGGCCCTACCAGACCGAAAAAGGAGAAGGACTTCGCAGAAGGAGCCCAACCAGATGATACAAGCCACCGTAAAGCAGCCACCAGACGCTGATCCAAATGGGTAGAGAGATATGTTGCCTTTCCCATAACGTAAAGGGACTGAATCACCCAGCTAAACGTAAGTTAGCCTTTAAAGACTATAAGAGACATAGAGCTGACATCCTCTTCCTTCAAGAGACCCACTTCTCCAAAAAAAGCTACCCCAAATATATAGACAAAGAGTATCCCACAATATATCTAGCCTCCGCCCCAACAAAAAAGAGAGGGGTGGCCATTATATTCCACAAGAACATACTGTTCGAACTAGAAAAGAAAGTTATAGATCCTGAGGGCAGATACATTATCTTAATAGGCTCCATCCAGGGTCAAGCTATCACATTAGTCTCGCTGTACGCCCCATGCGAACAAGCAAAAGAATTCTTTGCTCTTTTTTTTAGGCGCTTACAGAGGGAAGCAAAGGGCCAAATCATATTAGCAGGCGACCTGAACAGAGCGTTAAACTCAAAGCTGGATAGATGTACAGCCCCTAATCAGTCCAATAAACGAGACATACTAACAATCTCCCACGGACTTCGGGACTGTCAGCTAGTAGACATCTGGAGGGAGCAACATCCACAGACCAAGGACTATACTTTTTACTCCCACCCCCATGACAGATATAGCCGGATAGATTACTTCCTTGTATCCAACAGACTGGTCCCAATGGTCTCCCACACGGGCATACACGACATTTCGTGGTCAGACCATGCACCGATAGAGCTGCGGTGCGAGCTACAGTTGCGGGATAGACCGGGAGCGAATTGGAGAATAAATGAACTACTGCTAAAAATCCCTAAATTTGATTTCGAAATTGCAGACAAAATCAGAGAATACTTTAAAGAGAACGAGGGAAGTGTATCCTCACCTGCCACTTTGTGGGAGGCCCATAAAGCTACCCTCCGCGGATCTCTCCTGTGCCTAGCTGCTAGACGCAAGAGAGAACAAGAGAGTCAGATCAAGGAACTGAAGGGGAAACTGGCCTCCCTGACAGCAATACATAAAACCTCAAAAAGCGAGACAATCTTGACTCAGATCCAAGATACCAAAAAACAACTAAATCTAAAACTGACATCTCACGCTGAAAAAGAAATGAGCTGGACGAAACGCCGATTCTTCGAGAAAGCGAACAAGCCAGACACGCTTTTAGCGACTAAACTTCGAAACAAACAACCAAATTACCAAATACAATCAATTCGCACGCAGGGAGGGGAACTTACCTCTAATCCTACGCGAATCGTAGAGGAATTTAAGCACTACTACGAGTCGCTGTACGATGGGGGTAAGGTTATCCATAATCAAAAAACAAACAAAAATCTCCGAGAATTCCTGAAAGAGGCAAATTTGCCCAAATTGAGTAGAGCGGAAAGAGAGGCACTACAGGCAGACTTCTCTTCCGAAGAGTTGACGGATGTCGTAAAGTCTCTTAAGCCAGCCAAGGCACCAGGCCCAGATGGATACTCCAACCTCTATTACAAAAAATACATAAAACTTCTAGCCCCATACTTATTGAAACTCTTTAATTCGGTATTGCAAGGAGCTTCCTTCCCGGCGCAGATGCTCCAGGCGTCTATTTCACTGATCTACAAAGCTGGAAAGGACCCGGCAGACTGTAAGAGCTACCGGCCCATCTCTTTAATCAATACAGACATTAAAATTTTCTCAAAACTCATAGCTAATAGAGTGGGTATCGTCCTTCCAAAGCTGATACATCCAGATCAGGTGGGGTTCATTAGTGGCAGACAGGCGGCAGACAACACCAGACGAATAATTGACGTTATCGATCTGGCCCAAAAGCAAGATATTCCTTCGATGGTGCTTAGTCTGGACGCTGAAAAAGCATTTGATCGGATTGATTGGCCCTACCTGAAAGAGACGCTGGGGGCGTTTGGCTTCGGAGGAGGCTTATTGGAGGCCATCATGGCACTGTACGAGGGGCCGGCAGCTAGAGTGAGGCATCAGGGATTCCCTTCAGAGCTTTTTCAGATTCATAATGGCATGGATGCCCGTTGTCCCCCTTGCTGTTCGCTCTATGTATAGAACCCTTGGCGGCACAAATTAGGTCCAGCCCGGATGTCAAGGGCATAACTTTTAAAGAGCAATCACATAAGGTTGCCCTGTATGCAGATGATGTGATCCTGACATTATCGCAGCCTCTTACCTCTCTGCCCAATGTGTTCTCAATTCTGGGGAGATTCCATCAAATCTCGGGTTTCAAAATTAATCAGGCCAAATCAGAAGCTCTCAATCTCAATCTGCCTAAATCAACCGAAAAACTAATTGGACTCAATTTCAATTTAAATGGCAGCCCTCTATGATTAAATATTTAGGGGTTAATCTCACCAAAGATTATAAAACCTTATATAAGGCAAATTACCCACAGTTATTCAAGACACTAAAGGAGGATCTACGGAGATGGGCAGAATATAGCATCTCGTGGATAGGCAGGATACAAAGCGTAAAAATGAATCTTCTCCCACGAGTGCTGTATCTTTTTCAGACCCTCCCGATTCCCCTGCCAAGAGAAGAGATCCTCTCTTTACAGTCCGCGATAACAAAATTTATTTGGAATAAAAAAAAGCCCAGAATTAAACAAGATATCTTGAGGAGGCCGACCTCAAGAGGGGGGCTGGGCGTGCCGTGCTTGTTTGCTTACTACGAAGCAGCTCAATTAACGCAGATTCTGCAGTGGCACACAGACTCAACCCTTAGGAGATGGGTGGCACTGGAGAGGGAGTGCTGCGCCCCGGTGGATCTGAAGAACCTGATATGGCTACCCAAGAGTAGTCATGTACGGATGTCCACACCAACGCAGGCCATGAGAAATTCCCTGAAGGTATGGGGGGCCACTAAATTTAGATGTTCTCTTACATCACAGCAGTCATTGATGACCCCCATATGGGGCAACCCGGATTTCGCTCCTGGTCTAGACAGCGCTCAGTTCACAAAGTGGATCCTAGCAGGCTACCTCCGATTGTATGATCTTGGCAGCAAGGGTGTAATTAAATCCTTCGCTCATGTAAAAGAGGAAAAAAACATTCCGAATACTGAATTATTTAGATACTTACAGATCAGGGCCTTCTATACCAAGCCCCCAATTCGGCCACGGAGAACAAATTTTGAGCAGCTGTGCGCCAGACAAACGGACACACAGGGACTAACCTCTCGAATGTACAGGGAAGTGATTTGTCCGGAGACAACTGACACACCTAGACTTAATTATATGAGGCAATGGGAAGCTGACTTAGGGGACACACTAGAGGACGACGATTGGGATAGGATCCTACAGGCAGCAGCAAAGAGCTCTATCTGTACCACGCTAAAGGAGAACGCCTATAAGGTCCTCATGCGTTGGTACTATACCCCAACAAAACTCTCGAAATTTGTCAGAGGCTACTCCCCGCTCTGCCCCAAACAGTGCGGAGAGAGAGCAGACATGCTCCACATGCTGTGGTCGTGCGCAAAAGTGGCCCCGATTTGGGAGGAGGTACAGGAGTGGCTACAACGGCTGTTGGAGATCGAGGTCCCCTTGGATCCGTGGCTGTTCCTGTTAGGCCGGCGGGTTCAGGGGTTCTCGAACGCAACACACAGACTAGTGGCACATTTTGCCACTGCCACTAAATGCGAGATCGCAGCACTGTGGAAGCAACCACAGATTCCAATTATACCCAAAATCAGAAATCGAATTTGGTTCGTCTGCCGGATGGAACAGTTGACAAGTCTGGTCAACGACACCGGCACAAATTTTCTAAAAGTGTGGTCACCTTGGCTGACACAGACAGACATCCCGGGGGTTGACCTTACCAACATATTGCAATGATAGCTAGCAAAGGCGTTCTCCGGTAGCGAAATGGATCCTAGACACTAGGCCCTGAGGTAAGCGACGTAAAAAGGGGAGATTTAGTTAAAGGATATTCCGAACCGGTAGAGGAAAATAGGCACACAGCCACATAAAGAGCTGCGATCCCGGACCTAATTAGGAAAGCCTAAACTAGCACAGACCAAAAACCGCCAGTGTTGCTCACCACCCCCCCCACCCCCTTCCTCCCCCCCCCTTCTCTCCTTTCCCCGGTTCCTTTGTCCGTCCGGTATGTCATGTCATGTTTTGTATGTTGTTTGAAGAAGAAGTATGAAAACAAAGTGACGCATTGTAAGCCAATGGATTGTGTTAACATGTCTGTATTGCCTCACCTAATAAAATGAAAGTTTAAAAAAAAAAAAAAAAAAAATGAATCTAACATAAGACATACAAAGATGAATAGAGCCTGGGGGGAGGGGTCATTTTGGAAGAGCTACTGCTTTCCTGTGTATAGGTTTGGGCCTATCTAGAAAAGACTCAAGCCGGTCGCTGGTATTGGGACCTAGGAAACCTGTTGACAAGCCTGTCGTCACTGTATACTTTGTACTCACCTGTAGCAGAGAAGGAATTATAACTGTCACTAAAAAAGGTGATCAGTCTTACTCCTTAATGAAAGCAATAATATAATCAGGCTTTCAAAAGCCAGGAGTGAACATAAAGGGCACCTCACCCTCTTTTTCTTGTCCTGACCAGTCTGTTGTCTAGGAAACCATTTGCTCAGGTTTCCCTGGCCTGATACACACAGACACAAATACAGTTACCAGGGGGCTAACCGCAGGAGGTTTTAAATGTCCGAACAAACTCAACTTGCAACTCAACGTGCAGACTCTGTGATCTCTAGGTGGAGTTTTTATTGTTTGTCCTCACTTCAGGAGTCTTATTATATATGCGACAAACCTTTATAGCTCTTAATGTACCATGTATTATTGCAAACAACTTTCTAGTCTGGGTGGGGCTTTTTAATTTATTGTTACTATAGATGGTTATCATTGTATCTAAATCATACCGCCATATGTCATTCATTTACTGTAACTTAATACAAAGGAGGCTTCCAGACTTCTCAGAGTTATAGAAGTGTTCCTTAAATCTCTACTTTAGCACAATAATGTAATACTTAATTAATTCATTGCCAATATTGGTAAAAGGAGGTCCGTATAAGATTAAGTAGAAAGCACCAGCAAGGGTACTTGTTTTTGTTCTCTGTTGGTTGGACGTATATTATTTGAGCTGTTCTGGCAGGAACAGAACGGGGTTTTGCTGGGGAGTTCATATTTTAAATAGAGTGCACTGAAAAAACACAAGTGCTCATAAGTTGACAGTGACCCCGTATTCTTTTTTTTATTTAAAGAAGATTTTGTGTGTTGGAAATCATGACCACATGAATCATGTATACTTTAAACGCACCTAAACATATACATCCATAACACACATATTTGTAGTTTGCTTCATAAAAACATGAAATATAAAAAAAAAGAAAAGAAGGTTGGCATGTTCGACATCCAACATAAAAATACAGTTTTAAGTGTCTCTTTAGCCTGGACATTTTTATATATATTTAGATTAGAAATCCCATTAGAAGCATAGAAATATACTAGAATATCTATTTAAAGAAAAATAAACTGTCTTTTATATGGCCTTGTTTTAGATTCACCGGCCAATGGATGTTTTTGTTGCTAAATAATTGATACAGTCTTGCTATTGAATTCAATATGAATTCAGTTCCTCTGTCGATCTCTCTGTGGGGGTACCCCAGGAGTTTGTCCTGGGACCTTTTCTCTTTTCTCTTTACACACTCTCTCTAGGTCACCGTATCACATCACTTGGGTTCCTCCACCTGTATGCTGATGACACACACATTTACCTTTCTACGCCTGACCTTACACCTGCTGTACAAACCAAAGTCTCTGAATGTCTTTCTGCTATATTATCCTGGATGGCCCTCTACCGACTCAAAATGAACATGTCAAAGACGGAGCTTCTCACACTTCCTTTCATGCCTGGCCTTACCGCTCGCTTCTACATTCCTGTTGGCAGTACTATCATACACCCAGTATCACAAGCACACTGCTTAGATGTCACATTTGACTCATCCCTCACATTCTCCTCTAACATTCACAATGTAGCTAAAACTTGTTGCTTTTTCCTCTGTAACATTGCAAAGATACACTCTTTGCTCTGTCGCTCTACTGCTAAAACTTTAACACAGGCACTCGTTCTCTCCCGTCTCGACTATTATAACTCCTCTCCTTACATCTCTGCCCTAACTTCTCGCTATACACCTGCCTGTGGCAGGACGGCCTGTAGCCGAGGTCAGGGAACAGTCCACACGTGTAGTTTCAGGATAAATGAAAACGTTCAGTCGCTTTATTTCTCCACAGCAACATAACATGCGGGTACACTGTCCCTTTAAACAAATAAATCCTGCTCCACGTTGGGAGAAAAACTGACTAACACAGCAGGCCTATCTAGCAGGCTGGCTGGCTAAACCATAACCAAACCGTAAGAGTCTTTTAAGCAGTCATGCAAACAAATGAAACAAATCTTACTGGCTGCAGTAAGTATTGTGTTGTATCCGTCTGGCTAGCAGCACATATATCCATGTGCTCTGGTCTGAGAGAGCCAGCTACTGCTAGTCACAAGATCCTTATCTACCTTGCTGGCTCTCAGGTGTCAGCTTACTTCCTGACTACCTAACTTCCACCTGAGTTAACCCTTATGAGTGCTGGATGAAGCACTCAGACATATGTCTCCCAGGCGTAACTGATAGGAGTTGACTTCACTCTGTCACACTGCCCATCTCTTGTGTTCTGCTCAAGGATGTCTTCTGTCTACCCCTTTTGTATCTCAAGCTCTCTCCTGCCTAAAACCTTTGTCACTCACTGCCCCACACCTCTGGAATGTCCTTCCCCTCAATATCCGACTGGCACCCTCTCTTTCCATATTTAGGACCTTTCTCAAAACACATCTCTTTAACGAAGCATATTAGTAACTCCGCTTACTGATACTACATGTAGGGATGTGGTAGGAACCTCCTATGTGCGATCGGTGGGAGTGTGGCAGCTTCCGCGGCGGCCCGTTAGTACAGGGTGCCGCCATGTTGTTGCGCAACCTTGCAGAGGGCACTGAGAGAGTGGGAAGGTCGCGCATGCGCAGATGAAAGCGCGCGAACGACGGGCCTGTAAGAGAAAGGCTCCGTGGAGGAACTACAACTCCCATGAGCTTTAGAGTGGTCACCTGATGTGAGGAGCCAATCAGAAGGCTAGGATTACGGGAGGAGGAAAGGGAAGCGTGGGGGAGAGACCATGCTAGTCAGAGGGGATCCGGAAGGTAAAGGAGGAGGGTGAATGTGTGCAGTGGGTCCGCAGGCCCTTAGGAGAACCCCTGAGTCACAGTAGGCTGCTGTGCTGCAGGGACGCCCAAAGTGGTAGCGATCAGTCACCATACTGTGTAGACAGCTAGGGACAAGCGTGCAGAGCAGGTTTGCTGGTGAGCTGCTTGGGACCAGACAGCTGTACTGCGGACATCAAAGACAAGCAAGGATTCGTTTGATCCTTTTCGAAGTGTTACCGGTCACCGGTATTTACAGCAAGTGCACCAACACCGGTCAAAAGGCGCTGATTCCGCCTTAGGCGTAACTCTTTGGGGACACTAGTGAGTGGCCAAAGGCCTAATACATGGAGCACTCCTTTCTATTAGTGTAAGGACACGTGTGTGGGGCACGCGGTGACGGGATAAGGACATACTCATTAAGAGTATGGCTGAGCCACTACTGTACAGGACAATACTCATTGAGAGCGTGGCCGAGCCACTCACGTTAGAAGGACATTATCATTTAGCTGAGTATGGTTATATTGCATTATAGGTTATGTGTTAAGTTATATGCTGGGTGTGAATTAATATGATAGAGTGCTAAGGTACTGTTGTGCTACAGTAAAGTTGGTTGCATCACATATGTGTATGTATATGTTTCTTGCCCAGGGGAATCTCACATCACGGGGATCCTGGGTATGTGGAGGCGCTGCGCTAATAAGTGTTACCCCAGGCTCCCAGCTAGCGGAGGCTCAGATCTCCTGGAGCCATGGTGCATGCAGTTACCAGTAGTCTCTTTAGAGTGTCAGAAAAAGGGCTACATATACATTTCATATGCACTGATCTTGGCCCCTTGCAGACACACTTACCAGAATTTCCTCCTACTCTCTCTAAGTTCTCCCCACTTATCACTTAGATTATAAGCTCTTCAGGCATGGATTCCTTTTCCTATTGTTTTGTCTGAAGCGCTTATTCCCGTTATGTGTTATAATATTATGTCACGTGTATTGTAAAGCGCTATGTACCTGTATGGCGTCTATATAAATAAAGATATACATGCATACATTGATTAGTACGTGACTTTGTACTTATGACCCTGAGGCTTATTTACCTAGAGGTGAGGAAAAATGGAATTGCTGTTTTTTATTGTCCTACAAAGTACAGTATGATTTACATGTTTCATTCTTTCTATTCGTGTGGAAATATGACAGACTTGTTTCAAGAGAGTGGAGCAAGGTTTATGTCATTAGTGTCAATCATGTTCTATATGTATACATTGATTACATTTAATCCAGAGATCATTTGTGAATTTTGGTACATATTTTTTATTTTTTTTTGCCAGGCCACTAAAAATAATATGGCACCCGATTCAAATAACATGTATTTTAAAAAACAGGTATGAGTGTGAATTCTTCCAGGTTTTTTTTGGCTCTTTTACAATGCTCCCAGGCAGCCTTTATTGCCCTCTGGTGGATTTATATAAAATTTCACTCATTTTAATGAGGATAGGTAAAGATTGGTTATTTGTTCTGTTCTAACCCCTAAAAGAATACAAAGGCTTCGACTGCGGTCATGGTGACCGCGCGATTGCGTCCGTGCGTGTGATGTCACCTGTATTTTTAGCTCCAGCGATTTGAGGCCAGGGTAGATGCGACGGGGAGGCGTGTCGGGGGGACATGGCCGTGACGCGCCACTCGCGCTGTCGCACGTGCGGTCTATGGCTGCGATCATTGCCTTACGGCATTGTAATCACGCTGTGCGCTCTCGCCAACCATGGCCGCAGCCTCAGGCTTCAAATGTAGGCTCTTCTTAGCCTACTGTATTAGTTTATTCAACTTTTGTCTACAACAGTTTGCGTTTGAGTAAACGTTTGCTAAATCTAAAAGGGATTTTTGCCAAATGACTGAAACAAAGTTGCATAAATATCTAAATAGGTAAGGTAGCAAGGTGCTGATAATTACTTAAGGCTTTTACGCTTCGGTTTGCAGGCATTATTACTGTATAATGATTATGGGGAATGTTTCTATATATAAAGAGTGAAGCAAAGAACGTAGACAGCGCCTCAGTAGATGGTATTAAATGTGTAGTATTGTTACACTCTAATCTACGGTGTTGTGATGCGTGATACCAGTAACTAACAATCATGTGCTGTGTTGTTATGGCAAGATCAACATAATGATACTATCAATAGAGGAATAGTGATAGCCACCTATGTGTGAGCCAACCTATTGTGATATAACCACACATGTGTGTACTGCACTTATATAATAGAACACATACTATTGCAACATATCAATAGAAAATCAATAATAAGTAAATACAAACACTACAAATATATTCAACTAAATAAGCCCCATACATCAGGGGTGTGCAATCTTTCCCATCTGCGCCCCCTGCCTGATCTAGTCCCCTGTTCGGCCATGGCAATGCAACGTCACGTGACCCCGTGGCGTCATTTCACGCCGGGTTACCATGATGGCGTGTCGCGGGAAGCCAAGGTTAGTTAGTTACAGAGGCCTTGTGCGGTCCCCCAGCATTTAATTTAAATGCCTTGGGGGAGAGCGTGGGACCTCTGTAACTGCTGCGCCCACCCTGAGGTACTAGAAAACCTGCTGCCGGTTGCTAGAGGAGCCAATTTGGAGGTGACACCACCTGTTCCGATTCTCGGATCGCGGCCAGCATCTCGTGGTGTGTATTATCAGCTTCTCATTTGCTTGCTGTGACGGAGCATGAGCTTGTCTCATAATATGTCTTATTTATTCCGACGTTTGTGAGTGTGATACTTTTAATTTGTCCAGATGATTAAATTGTTTCTCAGATTTTACACATGGTGCTTGTTCTTCTCTCTTTTCCGTATATATATATATATATATATATATATATATATATATATATATATATATATATATCCCCGTTATTTCCCTAGACTTACAGTATTAAGACACATACTAGGGCGGGACCCAAATCCTACTCCCCTGTGTGTACGTAATACTCAGCAGCCGGCGACTGGTGTCAGACAATATAACAAGACACGTACTGTATCACTAAATAGTAAGTGTTTGTATTTATATACCAACACAATCACGGTTTTGTAATCCTCAATCGCGAGGATCCTACACTTAACACAGATTATCACAACAATTCCACAATATGTGTATTGCTGCACTGCTGTCCCCCAGTGTGTCTTTAGGTCCCAATGACCCTGTATTATCAAGGGGCCCTTGTTGGTGTCCGCAGAGTGTTGGAGCTTGTTTATATTGTTGTGGTATAGTTGCAGGCCTGTTTCTCCGCAATGACAGAGAAACTTGTATGTGCAGTCAATGGTGCTGTAGGATTGCAAGTGTGATCCCCTCAGGGTTACTCATGACTCCCAGGACATGATAAGATGCAACTTGTTTGCGGACCTTGGCTGATTTCTCCAAGGCTGCTCCGAGCCTGCTGAACTGGGATGGCTCAGCTGGCGTGCTGATCTTTGCACCCACCCTCCTTGGGACAGGGACCACTATCCTCCTGGTCTGGATTATTTTTGTGTGCAAATAAAAGGCAAAAAGATTGATGCAAAGAGACACAGACTGTAACACAGCTCCTTATAATCTGTGCACCAGGTACAGTAACTCTCTCCCCTGACACTCCACAAGGTGCAAGCCCGGGCAGATGGGGGGAAATTGGAGAAAAATGCTTTGCTACATACAGTATAGGTGTAGGATGAAAATGCCCCAGTTTTACTCCCAAATTGCCTTGATTAGAGAGAGCGATCCTATTTTACTACACTCCCAAGTGCCACAACATGTGGAGAGATGTGTGCTTGAGAAAGAGCACGCGTAACATGCTTGGTATATAAGCTAATAGATATGCAAAGTATATTGAAATGATTTCTATTAGCATCTATCCCGGGTGTGATCTTTTTTTGTACATGTGTCTCTCCACATGTTGTTTGAGGGGATATATATATATCTATATCATCACTTGGGGCTTTTCCCCTCCCTCTATGAAGATGAGTGCCACTTTTCAAACCCAAGGCGACAAACTCAAATGTCGGCAGAAGATTCACCCATCTCTAGTTGATACTTAAAATAAAAGAGACAAGTATTTGAATTTTATTTTTTGAATATTTGTACGGTGGCGACTCTTTGATAATTAGATCAAAATTATGCACACACACATCCACCCTCTCAGATAACCAGCCGGGAAGGTGAATGGATTACCGCCCTTTGCGGAAAGAAAGGGGAAATAAAACAAAGCATCAATCTCCAACATTTTATCTAATCACTAAACCTTCAATTACTTTTGTCCTACATAGGAGTCATTTAACAACCTACATTATCTTATATGTACCCTATTTTGAGTAAAGTTACCAGTTAGCAGCACCACCTCCATAACTCGGCAGTGCATTACCCGTAGCCCCTCGTAATTCCTTTAATAAAATGAAAGCATTTCTGGCAAATATTTAACATTTTTTTTATTTCCTTCTTTCATTTTTATTTATACAATTAATATTTGGTTTGCATTATTTTTTGTTGCGTAAATATTTTTTTCGCAATTGCTATTATTTTGATTGACACGTTCATTGCCACTGTATTGTACATCATTTTTCAAGTGATCTGTACATCAGGCAGGAGCCGCAGGATGCTGATATCACAACACTGCACAAAGAGTGCATATCTGCGTAGAGAAAACACTTTGTTTTAAAGGTAAGTAAGCAGTAAATGATAGATGTTGCTTTTAATTATGCTCTTATCAGGTGTATCTGTAAGCGGGTAGGGGGGGGGGGAGGGGAACACAGGGGTTCATCTTCACATTGGTTTTAATGCCAGATCTTCCAGTTAGAGATTTCTTATTAGTTTTGTAGTTTTCCTTCATTGTCATAGTCCATGCTCTGTATTCTGCAATAATAGCAACAAAATAAGTTAATCTTAAAGTATACACGTAATAAAAAAAACCAAAACACTTTATTCTTGTGGACTGGCCTTTAATTGTATTTATAGTTACATAATAGATTAGGTTGAAAAAAGACAAAAAATACATACTGTACAGTATACCTTATTTTTTTATTTTGTAGCAATTGAATGGAGTCTGCCTGTAATTTTTATGTAATCAATGTGTGGGAATAGCTGTTATATTCTATTAAAAGTAGTTTTTGTTTTTGCTTTGCATCGGTTAGGTATATATCATATGATTGTTATAGAGAATGAAAAAACATTCAATTAAACTTTGGTCCTCTGTGTTTTATTTGACAAAAAATTGGTGGGATTTCATCTTCAAAATGATAACAGATTGGTAAACATCATGTCATAGGTAATGCGCTATGTACATTAATGGCGCTATATAAATAAAGACATACTGTACAATACAATACAATGTGAATTAAAAATGAAATAACTGCACTAGTATACAGGCATACCCCGCTTTAAGGACACTCACTTTAAGTACACTCGCGAGTAAGTACATGTCGCCCAATAGGCAAACGGCAGCTCACGCATGCGCCTGTCATCATGTCCTGAACAGCAATACCGGCTCCCTACCTGTACCAAAGCTGTGCACAAGCGGGGAGACTATAGAGCCTGTTACAAATGCGTTATTTACATCAGTTATGCACATATATGACGATTGCAGTACAGTACATGCATCAATAAGTGGAAAAAGGTAGTGCTTCACTTTAAGTACATTTTCGCTTGACATACATGCTCCGGTCCCATTGCGTAAGTTAATGCGGGGTATGCCTGTATTGACATTCCACTGTTGCCCTAAGTGCTTTAAATATGAGATACAATATGAGATACAACTTTACATAGCCGTGAATAAATGGTACATATATACAGGGCTCGACAAATGCTACTCGCCTGAAAAAAAAGGAATTCGCCCCCCCCAAAAAATGTGATCACACTGTACAGTGGCGAAAATGTGACTGAGCGTGCACTGCCTCTCTCATCACCCCTCCTTCTCCTCTCTCACCCCTTTCTTCTTCTCACACCCCTCCTTCTCTTCCTCTCACTTACCTGGCTCTAGTGGAGCAGGGCAGCAGAGGAGGAAGACCATGGACGGCGGTGGCAGAAGAGGAAGACTGAAGACCACGGGAGCAGAGCGGCACAGGAGAAAGACAGCTTGAGGATCAAAGACCATGTCAGTGGAGCATGGCAGCAGCGGAATTAAACAGCTGGCGGTGGGAGAAGAGCACTGAGACCATGTGAGTGGAGCAGGGCAGCACAGGGAGGAGTGTGCCCCAGTGGTCCGACCTGGAACTCTTTACTGATTTCCGCTGTCTGCCGCTGCAACAGCGCGGCTCCTCCCCTGTCGGCTGTTCTCCTGCTTCGCTCACATGGTCTCAATGCTCTTCTCCTGCAGCCGCCACCGCTCGCTGTCTAACTCCTATGCTGCTCTGCTCCACTGACATGGTCCTCGGTTCTCTTCTCCCACTGCCAGCTGTCTTCCTCCTGTGCTGCTCCGCTGCCCTGGTCTTCAGTCCTCCTATTCTGCCCTATTCACCATCTGCCAATATCAGCTTGCCATGGGTGAGCAGGCGAGTGTATTTGTCGAGCCCTATATATAAAAGTAAAGAGTAGGAGAGGCAAGTTCTTCTCAAGGAGAGTTGACACTAATGAGTGTTGTAGGAGATATCTACATAAGCCACACATTGTTTTTGCTTTACAATATGTGAGTATTCTCAACTATCTGTATAAGTTTTCATTTTGATTATTGTGTTTGTATGTCAAGGAACAGTGCATGTTTTGGCTGACCTGGTGGCAAAGGGGTTTTTCAAACCCGGGCAATGCAGTTTTTGACCCAGTGCTTGCTCTCTGGTTTTCAAGATATTAAACACTTCAGGTCACGTATGCACTAACATTACTACATAGTCAGGATCGGGGTTTCAGATCCGCATTCTGTTTAGATAATTACAGTGGGTGTTATTTTTCTTTGTAAGGTGCAAACAATTGAAGAATGGCTGGGATCCCACGTCTGCCACATAGTTAAACTTGGAGCTGGATATCTTCGGTTGCCGCACTATACTAATAAAGTCTTACACCAGACATTTTAGCATAATAAACTGTTTTATTTGCAGTGTGCAAATGCACAATGTTTTGGGAATCTCCCTTCCTCGGGTGTAAATATTGTGTGTTTGCAACCTGCAAATAAAACAGTTTATGATGCTATAATGCCGGGTGTAAGACTTTATTAGTATAGTGCGGTAACCGAAGATATCCAGCTCCAACATTACTACATCAGTATATATTGATGCAAACTAGGTAACACACTACTACAATACTCTGAGTATTCATTGTTCACATGAAAATGAATACTTGACATTCATTCTACTGATATAATTAAGCAACGTCACCCTCCCAGCCTATTGAAATAGTCCAGTTATGGACAATGACACGGTACTAGTAGCATGTTCTCCATGCTCTGCATATAGAGAAAGAGAAGACGTCTTTATAACGCTAATTTACATTCCTGTAGTGTTTGTACTGGCTATAATGCTAGCATGTTCAGAATGAAAACCCCTATACAAGGTTATATAAAATGAAGCAGGGATTATTAATGATATATAATATATTAAAAAATATATATTATACATATGCATATATCTTTTAATGACCAGAACTAAATAAGTAAGATGGGTATTTACATGTTAACGCTGATGGGGTTCACAAAAATACATTTTGGGAAACCCTACAATAGAGGATACTGTGCATATTGTAACCAGTCTTTCTAAGATGGAGATGCATGTAAACATCCGAACAATGCTTTTTTTTGGTATGGATACACAATTAGCATTGCATTTTGCTATCACTTACCTGTCATTGTCCTCTTCCGGTTGTTGAATTTCTAGTGGATGGGAATTAATTTCATATTGCAGTTTTTGAAGATGTGTCGCTCTCCCAAACCTCAGTGGTAAAGTAGCGAGAGACTGTATAAAACGGCCCCCGTACGATGATCTGCCAAACCTTTGAGGCAGATTGGCCAACGATTGGAAATTGGCCTTGGCAGAAACATATCGCCCAAACCGTTGAGGTAGGTTAGGGACACTCTTAGCAATCTTATCTTCTGAAGCTCTTCCAAACCGCAGTGGCAAATTAGCCGCAGGCTTGACACCCCTCTCTTCTAGAAATTGCCTCTCAAACGGTATTGGTAAATTATTACATTTGTTCATGATGGGGGGCCTCATTTCATCTATGCCGTATGATCGCCACTGTCGGAGTTCTTCAGAGTTAAGATTTCTCTGGTTTTGGACACCCTCTCTGGACTACAAGAGAATATTTAAAATAAAAATGTTCACAACGGTGATTATATTATTAGTAATTAATTGTATATGTAAATTTCTTCCTAATTAGTTTCACGGTCTCAGTCATTTCTTTAACCTATGCCCATTAGCACCCATCAATCAGGATTTCTGATGTTACTGGCATTACATTTTAAATTCAGAATGAAGCTCCATGTCTACAAAAGATAAAATATTTATAAATGTATGTGCATTCCCTGTTAAATGTACACTGCCCTTCTTACTTTACAGTATGTCCACTAAAACAGGGATTTTCTGCAGCATTGCACCCTCTTAGATTTAAGTGCTACCATGATTGTATAGCTCCTTTACACTTCTATCACCATATTTACAGTAGCTATACTTTGCATGTTTTTCTTTCCAATGTCAGTCTTTGCTTTATAGTTATATGTTTCTGTAAGCATATAATAATTGAGATTTGCACACACAAACAAAAAGTTACAAATATGTCATATATTTATATAAGTTAAGTTCTGGTCTAATTCTTACCTCCAAAAAGTCATCATACTTTTCTTGGCTTTCCAGATTAGTCACTGACGATCCATCTGAACCGACAGAAGAAGAAATACATATGGCAAAAGTGCCTAAAGAAAACAACAAAATCTTACTGGCAGAAAACATTTCAATTTTCTTATGGCTCATTCAGCGTTTGGTCTTTGATGCTTGGTGCCCTCCAATATATATATAGTCATGGAACAAAACATGAAACTTAAATCATGACATTTCCCTCATCTATTTTCGGTTTTAATTAATAGTACATAGTACAATAGTAAATTAGATGATGAAGAATGTTGGGAATTTGTTTACCGAGCGATGTTCAATACTAATTCCACTTTTAAACACATTGACTTGACAAATATTTGTCATGTAATTCTACGCCAATTAATTAGGTAGCTTTGGAGGCCATAGCAATTAGGACTTACACAAACTATGTCCCATTAGCACATATTCCATCTTTCAATTGTTTAATGACAAAACATCCCATTAGTACATGCTATGAATATAAATGTAAATTTTAATGTTAAAAGATGTGTGCAAAACCTGGACATATACAAAAAAGGGTTTTCTAATGCAAATTGGTCAATGAGCTTAGAGAACATGTCCTTTCTTAAAGTACATCCATGGTAGTACAAATACAAAAAATGTCCCCGGCGCAAAGTGTGGTGATGATAATTAGAGTACCATATCGAAAGACAGTCCTGTTTGAAAAGTCAGTCCTGGTAGTAGAATGATTCATCAACAATGTGAGGTAGATTTTCCTCTAGGCGTGTTCCCTTATGTTGTCTGCAATGACAGAGAAAGAAAACACACCATTGCGCAGTATACAGACTCAATTGCCCCAACCTGAAGAGGAAAATCCCTACTTACAGGATATTTTCTTGTTCATTCGGGGGAGAGAATCTGTTCTTTAGCTCTCTTCCTCCACCTTGATCTCCACGGGCCCCTCGTGGTTCCTAAGGTGGCTCTCTTCAACTCGGTCTGCGTCGTCCCAGTAGCAGCATACACCGCAACAACCGTGGTTGGAGAAAATTGAAAGACAGCCTAGTGTACTCCGCAAATTTTATTTAACAATGTTAAAAAGCAGCGATGTTACACTCACATTTTGCGAGGGCAAACATGCCGCTCAAGAATGCCGTCCGCAGCCTATGTCCACTCGATGGTGTGTTGTTCACGACGTCGCGCGCCAACCGATGACGTCAGCGGCGCAGCGCCCGAAGTTCTCCCCACACCACGAGATGCAACGCAGGTGACAGCTTACAACGTGCACTGTACTAGGCTCCTCCTCTCTACGCGTTTCGTGACGCTACGTCACTTCCTCAGGAGATCCATGGTAGGATGTAGCATGCAATAGGTTGATTGTAAACCCCTTAAAAGTGGTACACACATTAGGAATTCCCCCCCCCCCCCCAAAAAAAAAAGGTTCCCTAAATACCTAGTTGGAATTTGGGAAGATACAACCTCCTCGATGCTTGTTAAGTTTAGAAATGTGGGTGACACGCAAACACAGTACGGGTTGGGAATTGTGTTAGAGATATGCATGGATAGTAAAATAGATTGTTTCACAGGCATGAATATAGGATCAGGCTGGCATCAGAAGCAGGAACTGATTGGGTCGACGGTTAAGTGTCCTGGCAGACAGCGTCAGGACTGAGAATCCAGGAGCAGCAGATTTCTGCGCTAAAAAGAAGCACAGGAAATGATTTGAAGTTGCGGTGTCCCCAGGGCAATAAATAATATGGTTTTTTTTTTTTTAATCTATTAGCTTTCCTACTGTAGGTACTGAATGTCTGCCTTAACATGATGAACCAATTCCTGGTACTGACGTTGACAAAATTGGTTTCCTATCCATCTTATGTACAGTATCTGTTATTAAATGGGGTGGTTAGTTGTTTTCACCACATGAGATGCAGGAAATGTATTAGTTTGAACAGAAGTATAGGATGACAGTTTTTGATTGGTTTAAGTTGAAAGTGTACTGTATACTTTTAAAATTCTCATGACTATTTTGTAAGAAGAGAGGATCAATAATGTTAGTACATCTCAATCTCACAGAGGTAAAATTAATATTATAGTGAGACTGAAAAAAGTAGTTTCAGCTAGAACAGAATTTCCATTACTCGTGTGATGGCAGATACTGGATCTCTAATTAAAGGCTATGGTGCCTTTCTAGTAGCTCCAGTGTGACAAACCGCTTCTGAAGTGCACTTTAGAAGCGGATTGGCATGCTTTGCTATTCTGTAAGCCTTTCTTTTATGTCCAATCCATGTCTAAAAGGCGTTTCTAGAAGCAGTTCCACTCTGGCTCTGCCAATCTAATTTGTTAAAAAAGCCTCCAGATTGCATTTTTGAACTAAAACTGCTCTATTATGGGTGACAAGAATGGTATTGCAAGTTACTGTACAACCCGAGCCTAAAATATGGGGTTGGCTGATAGAGCAAAACCCATACTGTAACTCAGACTGGGGATGGAGCTTCTAAAGCAAGTACAAACATGCGTGTTGTCACTTTCTTTTAGAAGTGGTTTAGAAGAAGCGGTTTGCAATAGAGAATATTTTTTTTTCTCACATTTCATTCCGCTACTTCTAAACATGCCAAACTTTGCGGTTTGGCAATGGCAACTTCGGAGCTACTAGAATAATCCCCTATATCTTTCAAGTTCAGGGTGACCAGATTTCTAAAAGTAAAAACCATGACACAATAAAAAATTATTACTAAAAAAAATGACATCACTTAAAAATAAATACAGTATTATAATGGTATTTGTCTAATACCGTACCCAATTATGCTGTATTATGGATTTATTTCTCTCTCCATCCTCTTTTACTTACCCACAAGCACATACACTTTGCTACCCACACAGACACACGCTTACCCACACACACTTACTTACCTGCACACACTAAACTATGTACAAAAAAAGTAAACCCAGTTGTGGTCACTCTTTCCCCTAAGTGGGTGTTTTATGACATAATTAAAAATACCTTTATTAGATGAATCATTAAAATATAAGTTGTATTGACAATGACGCCTAAATCCTTCAAATTCAGTGATGAATGTTAGGATTTTGTAAATCAAAGGGGTTGTTGTTTTTTATAAATACTAAACAACCTGTGGTATAGTGACCAAAAATGAAAAATAAATGTCCCCTTAGTTTATATCGGAAAATTGGTGAAATAGGGCGGTCACTGCATAATAGAACCCAGCCAAAGGATAAATTAAAATCAGCTTCAAGGAATAGTAGTGCAGTACATCACAGAAAAGACCTCTGACGCGTTTCGTCCCGTCCTGGGACTTTATCAAAGAGTGACAAGACTCGGCACAGAGGCATCTTAAATAGGCAAGCCCTTCTCAGTTATTGGTTGTAAGAAATCCAAAAACAGTGGTAAATAATCAGCTAATCATGCTCAGAAGCCAGGGGAGGGAACCAAATTTGCCTATAAGATAGCCTGTGTGCAGATAGTAAAAAAGACAAATATACATACAAAAGACACAGACAAACATTTAAAATAATAATAAAAACATGTGATGTAGAGCATCTGAATGAATAATTAATGAAGGAATACACATATGTAGTTATGACTTATTGGAGAAGTGTATGGGAATTAATGAAAGAAAGCATATATATATATATATATGTAAATATGTTGTAAAATAATAGCAACATATACAATACAAAGCATAAATATGTATTATTATATAATGAAATCATATCAAATCTGTAATTTAATTTTAATAAGGAAATATACATAAACGTGGAGATAATGTATATAAAGAGAGAAGAAATAATCTCTAATGTACTGTAAGGATAGCCGAACCAGTAAATACAAAATATATATATATAAAAACAATAAATGCTATGATGTATCAAGATTATTTCTTCTCTCTTTATATACATTATCTCCACGTTTATGTATATTTCCTTATTAAAATTATATTACAGATTTGATATGATTTCATTATATAATAATACATATTTATGCTTTGTATTGTATATGTTGCTATTATTTTACAACATATTTACATATATATATATATATATGCTTTCTTTCATTAATTCCCATACACTTCTCCAATAAGTCATAACTACATATGTGTATTCCTTCATTAATTATTCATTCAGATGCTCTACATCACATGTTTTTATTATTATTTTAAATGTTTGTCTGTGTCTTTTGTATGCATATTTGTCTTTTTTACTATCTGCACACAGGCTATCTTATAGGCAAATTTGGTTCCCTCCTCTGGCTTCTCAGCATGATTAGCTGATTATTTACCACTGTGTTTGGATTTCTTACAACCAATAACTGAGAAGGGCTTGCCTATTTAAGATGCCTCTGTGCAGTCTTGTCACTCTTTGATAAAGACCCAGGATGGGACGAAACGCGTCAGAGGTCTTTTGTGTGATGTACAGCACTACTATTCATTAAAGCTGATTTTAATTTATCCTTTGGCTGGGTTCCATTATGCAGTGACCGCCCTATTTCACCAATTTTCTTGTTACTATATTGGCTGGAGCACGCCAGCAATTCCTGCTGCATTGGGAGCCGTGTCTCCTTTAAAAACCAGCGTGCAATGTGTGGTGCCGCCCCCTGGAGTTGCGAGGAGCACCACAACGCAGGAGACGCAGGGTCTGTCCCAGAAGAAGCTGCTCATATCCCGCGGTGACGTCACGCACGAGCGCCTGGGTTTACAGAGCTAGAACCGGCACGAAAACGGAATGAACAGTGAAGACACCAGGTCGGGTAAGGGCAGTAGGTTTTAGTATCCTGTGAGTACAGGAGAGTGGCATCCACGGATGCTTCTCTTCCTGTCTCTATCTATTTCCTGCTCACTAGCCCCCCAGCCAGGTTATTCGTCTGCTTACCGTTCGTCCTTTAAGACTCTTATTCATTCATTACATTATCTGCTGCAGGATTGTCATTTTTCATTATAATTATACATACCAGATGTTGCTTTTTTTCAAGCCACCAGTCACTTGCATGTTGTTGAGCATTGGACAACACGGGGTTCATTCCCCTTACTCTACATTAGTTTATATCGGGACTAGAGATATATAAGTCTCCCACCATAATCATCCTGATTGCCAAATGGGCTCAAAATATATATAAACCTTATTCAAATCCAGAGGTATTTCTTGAATGTGGATTCATATCCCATGGATGGTAATATATATTCAGTGTACTGTGCATACAAGGTATCTAATTGTAGATATAGTAGAGATATTTAAACAAAATACCCGTAGCCTATATTGTATAACAGGATGTGTGATGCAGGGAGGGGTCCTAGATATTAGCAAAGAAAAACCTTCATAATCTGATTCTCACTAAGGTCAGCAATAGGCGTGAACCACCCTGATGTTAGTGCAGTTCCTCCAGGGTAACTCTGGGTCAATGCCCTATAGTGAGCTGGTTCAGCCATAGCAGTATCAGATCCATAGGGTAGTGAACATCACCAAACCATATACAGTAGTGTATCCCAATGGTCCTATGAGGTTAAATATGTGCTATTCTACTTGACTATTAATAAATAATGATGGTAAATAGTCTACCAAAATATAGGTAAGTAGATACAAGCCACATATAACTCTAATGACAGAGACTGGACAATTTGTATGGTATAAAAATATTGTGAGCTGGAATACAGTAGGTGATGTTAATACAGAGCACATGAAGTGTTGATCCTGGATAAAAGTTAAAGTTTCCTATGGTTGGTTGTGATAGGAGTATAGTATGAATACTGCAATAGTGTACACTTTTTTTTTTTTTTTTTTACAATTTTACATATTTGTTGCGCAGTTTATTGTTTTTTATCCATATCTGGATAATAGTTGTTTTGCCTATTACTGTACTGTATGTGTTTGGAGGGGGGAGGTCTATTTATTGAAATGTAGGCCATGTTTATTTTTTTTTAAATACAGGAATGGTACCGCAGGCCAGCAGGGACCCACGGGGACTACCTGAGGACCCATGGACACCTGCGGGGAGGAACCGGGGGCCCCACAGCTGTGGGGGCCCTGGGGACCCGCTGGTACCACCCGAGAGAACTACCTGAGGTCCTACAGACACTCATGGGGATGACCTGGGGACCCCAGACACCCGTGGGGATGACCCATGGAACCCTTGTGGCCCACGGACACCTGCAGGGACCACCTGGAGGACCCCAGACAACCGTGGGAACTACATGATGGCCAACAGACACCCATTGGGACTACCTGGGGACCCCAGACACTGTTGGGACAAACCATGAACCCCGTTGTGGCCCACGGACACCCGCGGGGACCACCTGGAGGCCCACGGAGCCTGCGGGGACCACCTGAGGGCCTCCAGACAACCGTGGGAACTACCTGAGGGCCAACAGACACCCATGGGGATGACCTTGGGACCCCAGACACCCGTGGGGACAACCCATGGACCCCGTTGTGGCCAACAGACACCCGCGGGGACCACCTGGAGGCTCACAGAGCCTGCAGGGACTACCGAGGGCCCCCAGACACCCGTGGGAACCCACGTGGTGCACTGTGGGGCCTGTAGACACCCGTGGGGACCACCCGGGGACCCCCGCCGGCCTGTGGCATTAATCATGTGTATAAAAAAAAAAAATCATGGTTTTATGTGGGGGCACAGAGGGTGGGTTGTGTATTATTGTTTATTAGATATTGTAATTTTATTGGGGGCTTAGGAGGTGGGTAGTGGGGCTGTTGTGTGTGTTTGTGTTTATTGTGGGTAGCGGGGGTGGGTGAAGTGGGTATTAGCTCCAACGATGGGTGTTTAGGCCTACCGGGTAGGTAGCGGGAGGGGTTAACCCCTTCATTACCTAAGGTAATGAAGGGGTTAAGTCCACCCGCAAGCCCCCTGCAAGGCTTAAACACCCACCAAGGGCCAAATACCACCTTCAACCACCCCCGCTACCCACAATAAACATGGCACTTGTGTTTAACCCCTTCATTGCCTTAGCGGTTAGCCGCTAAGGTAATGAAGTTGCCTGTAAATGCATTTTTCATGCATCTGATTCATGCCGGGGTTCTCCGGTGGTGATATTAGTGGATATCAGCTCCGGAGTCTCCCGGCATCAATCCAATGCAGGAAAATGTAATTTTTTTTTCTAAGTGCCGTCTCGCCGTTTCTCCACAGCTTCTCACCACCTTCTTGCCAACTTTTTGTAGCAAGGCGATTTGGAGAGAAAATCTCCATTCTAGAGCGGGGATTAGCTGCGATAAGCTGATCGGGGCTACTAGACTACCGCTAGTTTAAGAAGCTGGCGATAAGTGGCTTATCGACGCGCGTTTGGCGTTTTTTTTCCAGGAAAAAAAACGGCGATTTTTGCTCTTATCGCCATCTTATTGAGGCTTACTGAATCACTGTAGGCTTTTTTGGCGATGAGCGGGCGATAAAATTAATTTATTTGTAGTCACTGTTTAGCGCTACTTTTTGTGTATTTTGTTTATATATACTGTATATTTTATTTTTATTAGATCCATTTTAAATATACTTATATGTTATCAACCATTTTAAGTTTAAAAGTGTGCTCAGTCAATACATGGACCTTGGAGTGCCTCAGAGGGGAAATTACTTTACATTTACATTATGGGGGTCATGCAGTAAGCGGCGGAAAGGCACTTCTCGTCCCGTTTCACGCCAAAACTGCCTACCCCTATTCAGTAAGGGGTAAAAACGTGGCGAGAAGCAAAAAAAACGCCAATGTGTTTGGCGGTTTTTTTTCCCCGCCATCGACGAGGCGAAAAGGCACTTTTTGCCTCAACTAGCCATTTTTTCCGCCACGCTCAATTCTAGTAGTGGCGAGTAGCTTTGCGCCGCTATTCGCCACTCTAGAATGGCGTTTTTCAGGCGAATCCGGCACGCCACAAAAAGTAGGCAAGTTGATGGTGAGAGGCTGCTGATGAGCGGCGGATCGGCACTTAGAAAAAATTCAGGCCTTTTTCCTGGCTGTGATTGATGCTGGGGGTCTCCGGAGCTGATACCATTAATAGCAGCACCGGAGCCCCCCGGCATGCATCCGAGACAGGAAAAATGCATTTAAAGGCCACTTTATTACCTTAGCGGCTAACCGCTAAGGCAATGAAGGGGTTAAGCTGCCGTGCCAGGTTTATTGTGGGTAGCGGGGGTGGGTGAAGGGGGTATTTGGCCCCTGGTGGCTGTTTAGGGCTTGCGGGGGGGTTGCGGGTGCACTTAACCCCTTCACGACCGTAGCGGTTTACACCGCTACGGTCATGAAGGGGTTAAGCCCTCCCGCTACCCACCCGCAAGCCCTAAAATAACCACCGTTGGAGCCAAATACCCCCTTCACCCACCCCCGCTACCCACAATAAAAAGAAAACACACACAACAGCCCCACACTAAATAAATAAATAAATATATATAAATAAATATATCTATATATATATATATATATTACCCCAACAACCCCTATACCCCCCTAACATACACATATATGCACATACAGTATAGTAATGGGCACAATTACTATTATCCAGAAATGGATAATAGTGAATGTGCCCATTTTAAATACATTAAGAACAATAAATACATTAAATACATATAGCACTCACCCTTGTCCGGCTGCCACGATGAAGGCCATCCTCATCTTCATCCTGCCCATGCCCTATCCGCTGCTGCAAAACAGAAACAAGAATAAAAACATCCAATGTAATGTCCCCTAACCCCTTAATCACCATAGCGGTTAGTAACCGCTACAGTCATTAAGGGGTTAACCCACCCTCACCCACCACTCGGGAGGCCTACATACCCTCCCCCACTAACCCCCCACCCCGTGAGGCCTAACCACCCTCACACACTACCCACAAGGGAGGCCTACCCACATACCCTTGGGGCCAATACCCCCTCCCCCCACACCCAGTACCCACAATAAAAACAATACACTGCCCCACAATAAACATTATTCTATTTATTAAATACATTACCCACCCCCTGTGCCCCCCCATAAATAAATGATTTATCCTTTTACATACATGGTTCATACCCCAGGCCCACGCGAGTCCCCGGCAGGCCTGATGGGTCACCTGACAGACCTACAGGGTACCAGCAACTTGTTTCATACAGGTTCTGGAGGCCTGTTGGTGGGTCCCGCCAAGCGCCATGGCCCCCAGGTGGTCTCCGCGGGGCACCGTGGGCCACAATTGGGTCCTCACGGTAGGCCTGCGGATGTCGGGGAGCCCCTGTCAGACCCACAGGTGTCTGAGGGGCCTCTGGTGGTTCTCACGGGGGTCTGGGGACCCACGGGTGCTCAGTATGGGTCTGCGGTGCCCCCACAGATGTGGGACCACCGGTTCTTCCCCGCACACTACGGGTCCGCGGTGCCCCCACGGATGTGAGGCCACCGGTTCTTCCCCACAGACTACGGGTCCGCGGTGCCCCCACAGATGTGGGGCCACCGGTTCTTCCCCGCAGGTGTCACCCGTGGACCCACGCAACCTGATACCCGTGAGATACCCGAGGATACCGCAGGTGGTCTCCAGAGGACTCATGCAGAACCAAGGAACCAACCCTGAATGTAAAATAAACAAACCTGACCTATACATTCAATACATACATCCCCTCCCCCCAAACAGATACAGTACAATAATGTGCCAAATAACTATTATCCAGATATGGATAATAGATTATTTGCCCATTATTTAACACATAAAACATGCATAAATCAAAACATGAATTTTTAATCTTAAAATCACCACATTGCATGTTAAAATAAATCCAGCAGCCATTGTAAATATAATCCAACAAAAATGCAGCTACACAAATGTATATGAAATGTCACACAATTGCTTTGAGTGTGTACATGATGCAATTAATCTGTGCATCATGTAACACTATGCAAAATATATGTAACAATAAAATACAATATGAACAATGTCCCCTAACCAGCAATGCCATAATGAAAATCAAATAGAAACTAAGCAACATCAATACAATTAGCATCAATCAATTAATCCATTTCCTCAAACAATTACAATACAATACAAATCAATTATACAATTCCCTATTCAATTCCTAAAGCCAAACCATTGGCAAAACAAATCTAATTTAAAGTAAACCACCATCATTCTAATCCAAGTACCATAAAGAAGCCATTACAATTAACCTGTAACTAAATACACATTACATTATTCACAACAATGACAAAATAAAGCTGATAAATACATTAGCCATACATGAAAAGAACATAAATATTAGCAAACCAATGAATTATTATCCCTGTATGTCTATCCATATAATTAGATATACATAAAATACAGGGGCAATAATACAGCATAAAAAACAATGCATTTCCATACAAAATTCACATAGAATACACCCATTCAGTGTCCGTGAATGTATGAATATACATAGATACATTCACGGGCATTAAGTGGGACTGAAAAAATAAAAGACATGAATGAAAAATCAAAAAAACCTGTAAAAGTAAAAATAATAAACTTTTCTTTTGTTTACTCACCATTAGATGCCCACTCACCGAAATCCAGGCGACCCGGAAGCACAGGAAATCCTCCCAGGGGAGGTGTAAACGCCACACAGCCGTGGAGTAAGAACTTCAGAGAAGGCTGATCAGTGATTCATAAAAAAACTTTAATGAGACAAAGTGCAAACGGATCCTCTTGACGCGTTTCGGCCCGTCAGGCCTTTGTCAAAAGAGTGATCCGTTTGTAACAGCATGATATATATATATAGCCAGTGCAAGTTACAACACCTGTGAACAAGCCCCAAACAAATGGGTAACAGGTGTAACCCCTAACACAGCAAATAATAATCATCAAATTAAAAACAGTGCTGTAATAAAATTGACCAATCTTATCATTGGATAGGAAAACATATACAGATAATTAAACATAATATGCTAAACCAAAATCTCTGATGAATTGGTCAAAAAAACTAAAAACATGTGAGTTAAAAGAAAAGAAAATGCACAAATGTAAATAAAGTTTATAATGAAATACAACATTAATTCTATGAAGTCTACCGGACTAGCAAGATAAAGTTTCACCAAAGATAGTAGAAAGAGCTATCAGTCACAAATCACTTGATATTAAATCTGTGTGTAATAATGCTTTGAATGATAAAACAATAAAGAAACAGCATATGATAAAGCATGTTGGACCATGTGAAAAAAGGGAAGTGAAGCAAGAAATAAAGAGGAACAGTGGGGGAAAAGGGGGAGTGAGAAGGGGAAAGAAAGAGAAAGCGTGAAGGAAAAAAAAAAGAGAAAAAAAAAAAAGGGAAGAAAAAGGAGGAAAAGAAGGGGAAAGAGAGACAGGACCGGGCGGGGGGAAGAAAAAGAGGGGGAGAGAGAGTGGAAAGAAAGGGTGAAGAACAGAGAAAGGGGAGTGGGGAGAGAAGGGAGGGGGGGGGGAAGAGGAGAGGGGGGCAGAAGAAAGATGGGGGGGAAAGAACAAGGAGGAAAGAGAAAAACAATAAAACAATATACATAATGCAGTGATAAGCATTCATTAATCACCAAGAAAATATTTTAGCTCCCAATCAACATTGAGTCCGTGAGGCTGTAATGTATTCATGGAAAATATCCATGACATCTCTTTTTTGTTCAATCTGTTCAATCTATCGCATCCTCTAATGTAAGAGGGGACGTGTTCAACCCCAAAGAATGAGAAATTCTTGAGTCCACCAAGTGGACATTGTACAAAATGTTTAGATAGTGGATGTAATAAATCTTTTTTATTTATTAATCTAACATGTTCTGAGATACGAATATATAAAGATCTAATGGTTCTTCCCACATATTTCTGTTGACATCCACATGTGATAACATAAACAATGTAGCTTGTTTGACAATTAATAAATGTGTTGATTCTATATTTGCTGTTTGGAAACAGTGTGTGTACTCTTTTTGTTGATGTAGCAAATTTACAACATTTACAAAATCCACATCTGAAAAAACCTTTAGGTATGTTGCTAATTCGAGGTTGGCTTGGAGATTTGTACATGCTTCTCGAAATGGATGAGGCTAATGTATTGGCCCTTCTGAAAGCAAATTTGGGACCATGTGTTGTAAACACATCTAGATCTTTATCCAATTTTAGTATGTTCCAGTGTTTGGACACTATCTGTCTGATTTGTGACGCCTGTTTACTGAATTTTGTGATAAACAATGGAGTGTCCTGAAAGTTTATTTTTTTATCTTTATCTTTCTTTTTTAATAGGTCAACACGGTCCACAGTTTTAGCATTCAGAAGGGCCACATCTACATCAACTTTATTATATCCCCTGGACAAGAATTTGGTACTTAATGTCTTGGAATGTTTCAAAAAGGTTTCTGGGTCTGAGCAGAGACGTTTATAACGCAAGAATTGTCCCTTAGGGATCCCACGTATCAATGCCTTAGGATGGCTACTTTTGGCATGAAGATATGAATTTCTGGCATGTGGTTTTGTATATATATCAGTTTGTATACCCGTCATGGGATCACCATGGATAGTCACATCAACAGTGATATTAACAGTGTCGGTTTGAAATGTGAAGTGAAGATTTATATTATTATTATTCAGAGTTTGTATGAACGTGTGAAGACTGTTAAGATCACCCTCCCAAATGAAAATCAAATCATCAATAAAACGTTTGTAAAAGATGATATTGGAACGAAACAAATTAGTGCTACCCGGAAGCACAGGAACCAATCCAGAGGTAAACCATAAAATAAAAAACCATTACAATCCATAACGGTGTCTTGTTCTTCTATTTGTAATCCTTCCCGTCTGTCTTGGGGTCTTCTTTTCTTCTTTGGGGTCTTCTCCGGCTTCTTCCGTCTTCTTACACCACACCCTTCTTCTCTTCTTAGGAGGGGAGATGTTCCCTCCTCGGTGACTAGCTTCAAAACGAGGCGACATAGGCTTTTATAGGCCTATGACGTCACATTTTGCTCAAATGTTTCCCACGGTCCTGATTGGGCCGTGAAAAACATGTGATTTGGCCGAACAAAAAAAAAAATGATGACGTCATTTAAAGGCAATGAAAGCACAGCCAATCAGAATGGCTGTGCTTCAATTGCCTTTAAGATGACGTCATGAAAAGAAAGATGGCCGGCCTCACATTGTACGGTAGCCAATCAGAGCGTGGGAAATACATCCCAACTCTGATTGGCTCTAGTACCATGAGACAGGGTTTCAATGACGTTACATCCGTTCTCCCCCAAGCCTCTGTCACATGGTCTACTAGAGCCAATCAGAGTAGGGATGTAGTTCCCACGTAAGAAGGCGGAAGACGGAAGAAGCCGGAGAAGACCCCAAAAGACCCCAAAGAAGAAAAGAAGACCCCAAGACACAGGTTACTCGCCATTCTTTCAAATGGTGGTGGCGCATTCATTCGCCAGGGATTAGGCCCTTCCTGCATACAGCGAGGTTAACACGCCAAAAACATGGCGAATTCAAAACCTGGCTAATGCATTTTTCCGCTGCTTAGTGCATAGACCCCTATGTATCAGATAACTATGGATTTATTCCATTCCCGATTCATTGGGTCACATAGTTTGTTGCCCCTTCCCCCTCCCCCCAGAATCACTCTGAATCCAGGTATTCCATTTCTTATTAGTGTCCATGAATGTATTTCATGCAACCTAGATCCACTGGAACAGTTACTCCGCCCTATTGCCATGATTGAGTGCAGCATGCGCTTTGGGCTTTGCCTCGGGCGTTTGTTGTCATGTTGCTAATCAACGTGGGCTATTTAGGGGAGTTCCTGGAGCTACATGGCCCTCCTCTAATGAAGTCACTACTTGTGACGAAACGCATCAGGATGCTAAGTTGTACGTTGTGACGTCACTCTGGTCCGCTCACACGCTAACACGTAAGCACAGACATGGGTGTAGCTAGCACCTCCAGTGTCCTCACGGTACACTGTGAATGCCCTGGCCCATTTTCCAATACTAAAGGGTAACAGCGCTTCCTCTTTAACAATGCATCAGGGGTTTGCCCCAACTTTGCACTGTTCATGTGCCCAGGTACCCAGAGGTTCGTTACAGTTCGTGGTAAGGGTTGGACGACGATGAAGAGTATACACGCACCCTGGAAACATGCCCTCAAGGTATGCCCCAACAAAGTCTCACTAGTAAGGGCTTAGGCAGCCCCTTCCCTGGTGTCGCCTCCCTGGTGTTGCCATTCCTTAACATGGAGGGGTGCCCGGGGTCCCTGGGGTAGCATCAGGGGCCCGACCCCGGCCTCTTTTACTGCTGCTATATGCTGCTGCAGCTATAAAGTCCCTTAAAAGCTTGTTCTGTCACTGCCATCTCAGCAGCGCCTCCAATTGTAACACATGTTCCCCCTTCTCTGGAAGATGTTGGTGATACTACTGATGGTTGTGGTGCTTGCATACCTGTGAGGGTCCAGGAGAACTGAGTGGTCCACGATTGTGTGGGGAACAGGACAGGCTTTTGGTGAATTCAGACTTCGCTCATGGTGTCAGCGCCTCCAGCTTCCGTGGGCTACAGGATTCCCAGAGACAGTCCCCACCAAAGCAGACTTCTTTACACACCTCTGCCCAATAGACTGTAGACTCAGGCAGAGGTATATAAAACAAAGGGGCTTTAATTGCAGTCTGCAGATGGCACATACAGCGAATGCAGAAAGACACAGAGGGTTCCAGGCCTCTGGATGGTGCTTGGCCTTATAGTAATAGTAAGGCCCCTCATCTCTCTTGACAAGCCAGCCCAGGAGGGACTGACTCACAGCCGGGAGGAATCTGACTCACCTCCACTCCCTAGGGGGGGGGGGTGGAAGAGAACTCCTCACAATTTGGTACTTCCTCTCTGACACTTCAAAAGGGGAGGGCACAAGGTCTGTACCATGATTCTACTCTTGTGGCACCACCTCTTTTGTCACTCAGAGAGTAGCATGAGGGGGGGGGGGCAAAGCCCTAGGATAGCCTGATGTAGCTATCAGGATTTACATGACAGGAGGCAGAGAGGCAGTCTGGACCAGCCATGGCTACACATATTACATTTTCACCGATATCTATATGCTTGATTCAGCAAACAATCTGGCAGATGTTTAAAGAGAAATAGGAAGTGATAGGAAGAAAATATTTGACAGACATAATATAATGATATGTACTGTATGAAGAAACCTAATTAAGAAGTTTGAAAAATTTGCAAATGTAAAAGTTCGAGTCAAGATACACTTTTCAGGAAGCTAATACTTAGTGACTTGATATTAATGATGTGTTTGCTTAATTAGTGATCTGAAAAACAGGGAATTTCTTTATTCTGCCTAATAGCTTTCTTCATTTGTCACAGAGCATTGAATTCTTCTATTTTAATTAATCATTATGATACTACGTGGAACTTAACATTCCTTATGGATGCTAAGCATTATAGAAGAGAAATGTGCTTTCAATATATCTATTTGTACATACCGTATTTGACTATTTTTAATTTGGTCCTGAATGGCTCACTGAAAGGATTTACATTTTTCAAGAATGTAATTAAAGGATTTGGTATAAGAAATGACTTCAAGCAAACACATTAAAAAATACTTTTTGTGTCTTGTATACATAAAAATATCAGTAAACAGAATTTATATAAATGAAAAGGAAAATACTGTACAGTATCTCAACCTATTTGCATGCGACGTATGCATTAATGTAGGCGGAAAAGAATCACATTTGTGTCCGCAGCATGTTCCATTGTGTTTAATTTCTTCCGGGATATAGATGCTGAGATCCTTTAGTTTTTCCTCATGATTTCCCATATATCCTGAAAGTAGAATTTAATATTGTTTGCTTCTTAACTATAGCTCAACAGACCCAAGCACACCCTGCTTATTAGGGTATGTATGATTTTAGTTTGTTTTCAATTAAAAATGCTCTTTGCATGAAATTCTATGCATTAATGTAGGAGGTTCTTCTACAAACTTTCCTTTCTTAGACAGATTTACAGTACAACGTTGTGCACAAAACTCACCTTGACCTCTCATTGATTTCTTAATTGTAAAGAGGAGAGGACTGGGAAATAATGCCAGGGAATAATGCTATGTTATTTAAATCATATCTAACTTCGGTGTTACACCAGTCCAGACATTGCAAAAGCCCTATGTCAGGGTCTGAGTAACAGCAGATTTAGCTATGACTTTAAGTTTCTGTGTTAACCTTAACAATTTTTTGTGAATAGGGAATGATATTATAAGACCTCATTTGCATCTCATTTTCCATTAAGGGCTGTTAATATTAACAAACAACACACAGAACCCCAGCAAGCTCTTTTTGGGAACCACTGAGCCCCCACAAAATATATATGTATATAAGTGTCAAAAAGGAGAGCTATTGAGCATGGCAAATATATACAACAAGCAACAGAGAAGCCCAAAAATCCAGGCCCAATGGCCTATTTGTAATCCACGGCCATCCATAATTTAACTGTAGGTTACTGTTACGTTATAAGCACTGCGTTAATATTAACAGGCAACAGAGAAGCCCAATGCTACATCCAATATGACAAAAATACACAGTAAAATACTTATATATTCCCGTTAGTCGCGCTATACGCTGATATCTATCTGTATTGCGGGGCAGTGTTGAGATATTTTTATCAGTGTCTGACATTGCGCACTACGATCGTCATTACTGTCTATCAAGTCACCTGCGCACTATGTACCCATGAAAGTGGACACACTGTTAAGCTAATATACCATCTATCCCTCAGGGTATTACCCTATAGCTAAGTGTATATTTATACACGACCTTGTCTCATATACCACTTCACAACCGTCCCTTCCCTCGAGGATTTTAATATCCTGTGTGTTTATATGTTCCTTATAGTTGTTAAGTTGCGTCTGTTCGTTATATTAATAAAACTTTATTATTTTTTGGTTTTAACTACTGCTTGTAGTCTCCTGGCTTAGGGTTTATATACCATTATTTGTGGTCCTAGTAATTAAATAAATTAAATAAACAGGAAATGTTCTGGATCTATACACTGAACACTCTTCACCCTTCAGGAATCAACTAAGACTGGGAGCTTAAGCATTTTTTTAACTGTTTAGCTCTCCCTATCATGAGGAGTGTTCAGTGTATAGATCCATTACTATATTATGAGATTACAATATTCTAAAGTAAAAATGTATTTTGTATAATGTTCTGCTATCCTTTATTTATATTTTATATCTTATTTTGCATATATGTTTATATATTTAACCATTGATTATAGTCAGCATCCATTAATAATATTTGTAAACTTTTTTAATGTTATTTCATAGCTAAGGATTTATATTGGTACTACTAACCTTTGTTTATAGCCTTTTCTGTAAGGGTTAATCTGGATCATTCTCTCATTTCTTTGTATATAAACATATATACATTCTAAGGTTTTTAGTGCCAATATATTTTCCTCTCACTTACACACACACAAGCACACACACATTAAGAAAGCTGAGAGCACGAAATCCGTGTTTAATTAAGTTTAAAAAAAAGAGAAGACAGGAGAGGAAAAGAACCCTTTAAATAGCAATATGATAGTTAAATCATGTCTAACTGTGGTCTTATACTTAGGGTGACCAGATTTTGAAAATGAAAAACCGGGACACATTTTTTTTTTAATATATATATAACAGTTTATTTATTGTAGTACACTTATACTTTACTACCATTAGAGTGTATGTGTGTGTGTGTGTGTGTACACCTCTATAATCGAAAAAAAAAAAACCCAGATGTGAATGATTCTGAACCCATTAACCAGTGTCTGGATGCCCCCTCTTCACAATTTCTAAAAGCAGCAATCCCTCCTGGGATCTTACCTGATCCGCAGTCCCTCAAGGTACTATACTGGAGGGGAGGTGTTCCTTAACTGTCTTCCGATGTCTCCCGCGTGAAATTTGAGTCAGATCTGGAAGAAAGCAGAGTAGGTTACTTCGGTGTAGGTATACGGCAGTTAAGATAAGACAGGGTGAGGGAGACAGGGAGGGCGAGGAAGGGAGACAGGGAGGGAGGGCGAGGGAGGGAGACAGGGAGGGAGAGCGAGGGAGGGAGACAGGGAGGGAGGGCGAGGGAGGGAGACAGGGAGGGAGGGCGAGGGAGGGAGACAGGGAGGGAGACAGGGAGGGAAGGCGAGGGAGGGAGACGGGGAGAGAGGGCAAGGGAGGGAGACAGGGAGGGAGGGCGAGGGAGGGAGACAGGGAGGGAGGGCGAGGGAGGGAGACAGGGAGACAGGGCGAGGGAGGGAGGGTGAGACAGGGAGGGTGAGACAGGGAGGGTGAGACAGGGAGGGTGAGGGAGGGTGAGACAGGGAGGGTGAGGGAGGGTGAGAAAGGGAGGGTGAGACAGGGAGGGAGGGAGGGTGAGACAGGGAGGGTGAGACAGGGAGGGTGAGACAGGGAGGGAGGGAGGGTGAGACATGGAGGGAGGGAGAGTGAGACACGGATGAAGGGAGGGTGAGACAGGGAGGGAGGGTGAGACAGGGAGGGAGGGAGGGAGACAGGGAGGGAGGGCGATGGAGGGAGACAGGGAGGGAGGGCGAGGGAGGGAGACAGGGAGACAGGGCAAGGGAGGGAGGGTGAGACAGGGAGGGTGAGACAGGGAGGGTGAGACAGGGAGGGTGAGGGAGGGTGAGAAAGGGAGGGTGAGACAGGGAGAGCGAGACAGGGAGGGTAAGACAGGGAGGGAGGGTGAGACAGGGAGAGTGAGACAGGGAGGGTGAGACAGGGAGGGAGGGAGGGTGAGACACGGAGGGAGGGAGAGTGAGACACGGACGGAGGGAGGGTGAGACAGGGAGGGAGGGAGGGTGAGACAGGGAGGGTGAGACAGGGAGGGAGGGTGAGACATGGAGGGAGGGTGAGACAGGGAGGGAGGGGGTGAGAGAGGGAGGGAGGGAGGGTGAGACAGGGAGGGAGGGTGTGAGGGAGGGAGACAGGGAGACAGGGAGGGAGACAGGGAGGGAGACAGTGAGACAGGGAGGGAGACAGAGAGACAGAGAGACAGGGAGACAGGGAGGGAGGGAGAGAGACAGGGAGAGAGACAGGGAGAGAGACAGGGAGAGAGACAGGGAGACAGGGTGAGACAGGGAGGGAGGGAGGGAGACAGGGAGGGAGGGAGACAGGGTGAGACAGGGTGAGACAGGGAGGGAGGGAGACAGGGTGAGACAGGGAGGGAGGGTGACAGGTAAGACAGGGTGGGAGGGAAGGAGGGAGACAGGGTGGGAGACAGGGGGTGAGACAGGGAGGGAGACAGGGTGAGACAGGGAGGGAGACAGGGTGAGACAGGGAGGGAGACAGGGTGAGACAGGGAGGGAAGTAGGGAGACAGGGTGGGAGGGAAGGAGGGAGACAGGGTGGGAGGGAAGGAGGGAGACAGGGTGGGAGGGAAGGAGGGAGACAGGGTGGGAGACAGGGTGGGTGGGAAGGAGTGAGACAGGGTGGGAGGGAAGGAGGGAGACAGGGTGGGAGGGAAGGAGGGAGACAGGGTGGGAGGGAAGGAGGGAGACAGGGTGGGAGGGAAGGAGGGAGACAGGGTGGGAGGGAAGGAGGGAGACAGGGTGGGAGGGAAGGAGGGAGACAGGGTGGGAGACAGGGTGGGAGGGAAGGAGGGAGACAGGGTGGGAGACAAGGAGGGAGACAGGGTGGGAGACAAGGAGGGAGACAGGGTGGGATACAAGGAGGGAGACAGGGTGGGAGACAAGGAGGGAGACAGGGTGGGAGACAAGGAGGGAGACAGGGTGGGATACAAGGAGGGAGACAGGGTGGGAGACAAGGAGGGAGACAGGGTGGGAGACAAGGAGGGAGACAGGGTGGGAGACAAGGAGGGAGACAGGGTGGGAGACAAGGAGAGATACAGGGTGGGAGACAAGGAGGGAGACAAGGAGGGATACAGGGTGGGAGACAGACAGGGTGGGAGACAGACAGGGTGGGAGACAGACAGGGTGGGAGACAGACAGGGAGGGAGACAGACAGGGAGGGAGACAGACAGGGAGGGAGACAGACAGGGAGGGAGACAGACAGGGAGGGAGGGAAACAGGGAGGGAGACAGGGTGGGAGGGAGACAGGGTGGGAGGGAGACAGTGTGGGAGGGAGACAGGAGGGAGACAGGGTGGGAGGGAGACAGGGTGGGAGGGAGACAGGGTGGGAGGGAATGAGGGAGACAGGGTGGGGGAGAGAGGGAGGGAGAGGGAGGGAGAGAGACACACACCCACTGACACACATACACACTGATACTGATACACACACACACTGATACTGATACACACACACACTGATACTGATACACACACACACACACCCACTGATACACCCCCCCCCACTGATACACCCCCACACCCCCACTGATACACACACACACCCCCACTGATACACACACACACACACACACACACACACACACACACACACACACACACACACACACACACACACACACACACACACACACACACACACACACACACACACACACACACACACACACTGATACACACACACCCACTGATACACACACACACCCACTGATACACCCACTGATACACCCACACACACCCACTGATACACACACACCCACCCACTGATACACACACACACTGATACACACACACACTGATACACACACACACTGATACACCCACCCACTGATACACACATACACACACCCCCACTGATACACCCACTGATACACACACCCACACACACTGATACACACACCCACTGATACCCACTGATACACACACACACACACACACACACACACACTGATACACACCCACTGATACACACACACACCCACTGATACACCCACTGATACACACACACACACACACACACTGATACACACACACACCCACTGATACACACACACACACACACACACACACACACACACACACACACTGATACACACACACACTGATACACACACCCACTGATACACCCACCCACTGATACACACATACACACACCCCCACTGATACACACACTGATACACACACCCACACACACTGATACACACACCCACTGATACCCACTGATACACACACACACACACTGATACACACACACACACTGATACACTGATACACATACACACACCCACACACACACACCCACACACACAGATACACACACAGATACACATACACAGATACACACACACAGATACACACACACAGATACACACACACAGATACACCCCGCCTCCTCCTGCACCGCCCGCCAGCCCCTGCACCACCCGCGACCGCGCAGCAACCACTGCCCGCCCCCGAGCCCATCTCCCATACCAAGGGGACGGGGGGAAGTGAGCGCCGGGGGGCAAAGCTGTGAGCGCCGGGGGGGCAAAGGTGGGAGCGCCGGGGGACAAAGCTGGGAGCGCCGATGGGCAAAGGTGGGAGCGCCGGGGGGGCAATAGTGGGAGCGCTGGGGGGGGGCAATAGTGGGAGCGCTGGGGGGGGCAATAGTGGGAGCGCCGGGGGGGCAATGATGGGAGCGCCGGAGGGGCAATGGTGGGAGCGCCGGGGGGGCTATAGTGGGAGCGCCAGGGGGGGCAATGGTGGGAGAGCCGGAGGGGGGCAATGCTGGGAGCGCCGGGGGGGCAATGGTGGGGGGCAAAGGGGGGGCAAAGGTACACGGTGGTACAAAGGTAGGCACACCCCTGCTACCACCTCCTATTAACACCACCCCCCTGACTGGGACCCGGGACAGAAGGGGGACACTCACCGCGCACAGAGGAGCCGGGTACGGGAAGACACGTGTGCTCTGCACAAAGCGGAAGTCCCGCCCCCGGCTTCCTCTGACCTGCCTGCAACCAATCCCCTGCGGGCCGGCCGGCATTCTAAGTCCCGCCCCCGGCATCATCATTCATCCAATCCCCTGCGGGCCGGCCGGCATTCTAAGTCCCGCCCCCCGGTATTCTCTTTCATTCAGTCCCCCCGGCAGCATTCACACACACACACACATAGAAAATACTTACCGGCCGCCGCATTCTACTCACCGCCGCTGCCCCGCAATACCAGGACCAGGGACAAAAACCGGGACATAACCGGGACGGAGCTAAAATCGGGACAGGGCAGAAAAAAACGGGACTGTTCCGGCAAAACCGGTACGAATGGTAACCCTACTTATACTTATCCAGACCCTGTAAAATACCGATTTCAGGGTCTGGATTGGAGTAACACCACCTTTAGCTATGACCTAACTAACTTAACATTAAACCCCTGTGTTAACTAACTCTGTGGATAGGCGTTGTTGAGGGAACACCCCTTTTGCATATCACTAGCACTAAGTCATTAACGGAGCTCTATGGATCTGCCCCATAATTTTTGGAGCGTTGCTATCATGGTATTCAGAAAGCCTCGATTACCTGTGATAGCAAAATTCACAAAACAGGCGAGTAGCCGGCGACGTGATTTCCTCTCTGAAAAGCGATTTCTTTCAGCTGCAGAGAGAGCTGCAAAAGAGCCGCCTCTCCTGGCCCATATCTCGCCAGCGATCAAAAGTTTTTAATATAAAATGTAATACTAGTGTAGATGATATTAAAAACGCTTAATTACCTTAGCGGCTAGCCGCTAAGGCAATGAAGGGGTTAAACCTCATAAGCCTGTTTCTTGGGGCAAAGGGGGTGGATGAAGGTTGTAGTAGTCCCAGGGTGGGTGATTAGGCCTGCCTGGAAGGTTGCGAGGGGAGTTAACCCCTTCACTACCATGGCGGTGGAATCCACTATGGTAATGAAGGGATTAACCAGTCCCGCTACCCCCCGGGAGGCCTAAACATCCTTCCTTGGGGCTACTACCACCTTCACCCAATCCCTCGTCCCCCAAGAAATAAAAATAAATACAACAACCCTACTACTCAAATACACAAAAGACACAGCGCACAACGCTCAAAGTGCATTAAAAGTATATTAAGACAACCAATCAATAAGGTAAGTAATGTGCGTACATCAAGTAAAATTCAAATAAGCATGTCAGGGGTGAGTTACCCATACACCACACAGTGGACCGGATCAGATGTCATCAGAAGGTATTTGGAGCTGTTTTGTGATTTCCAGGTTCCGGATGGGTAAGTATGGAGTCCTTTGAAGTCCCCACTCGCATATGAACAGAGTCCAGCACACCCGCGGCTCACGTGAGAACGGCCGTATCTCGCGGATCTCCACGACGGCTGGATTCCTTTTGCTGTCCTCCGTTCCGGCACTTCCGTGTTGTGACGTCACTGGAGGGTTGCACCAAGACTCGCGTCGCAATCCTCCTCTGGTGGCCGGATCAACCCACAATAATGGGGCTGAAAGTCAAGGTAGAACAGTAGCACACTTCCAACGCGTTTCGAAACCGTAAATGATGAAGAAACCTTAGTTAGTGGTTAACCGCTAAGGTAATGACGTTGCCTGTATAGCATAGCCTCCTGGCCGCTATTTCTTTTTCCTGGGCCTTTCCAGTGTCAGGCCTGTTAGGTGCAGGCAGTGGAGGGGTTAATTCCTTATTTAGGCTCTGTATGTGTATGGCAGACTTGGATACATTTCAGGTATCCAAGGACAGGCCTAGCAACTACCAGAGAGTGTCAGCCTGAGAGAAGGATACTGATTGGTTAATCTAAAAGCAGTGATAACCAATCAGTATTCAACCTGTTCTGTTATGGTACAGGGTTTCAACCCCCTATCTTAGGTTATAAATTCTGACACTCTCCTAAATTAAGGAGTTCAGTTCTGCTCTTGAGTGTTGTTCCTGGTGGGGAGTTTCTCCTCCACAAGTGGAGTGAGGAGCCTCTTCCTCCTTCCCACCAGGAGATGGGAGGAAAATGTAACAGGCCTGAAAGGGGCCAAATGCATGAGTCAGGGACCAGCATGGGAGATAAGAGAGAAAAGGGATACCTCTGTGCTTGCTGTATTATTACCATCTGCCTGCAATAAAGCCAGTTGTATCAAGAATCAGTGTGATTACTCTCTGCTGCTGTGAAGGAAGAACGGTATGGGCCATCCCCTGCCCCTGCAGAGAATCCATTCTGACTGGAGGCGTGGCACCCCTGAAGAACAAAGGTAACCTGCACCCCTGTCTTGGCTCTCCCCACACCATCGCAGAGCATTCAGCCCTCCTGTTACCCCAGGTACATAGCACCACACCCTGAAGTAGTAGACAGATAAGAAGCAGACACCCCAATATCACATAGGGTGGGGGTACAAGGGCTACACCTGTAAATGCATTTTATTTTTGTATGGGATTCATTCCACTGGCCTCCGGTGCTGATTTTAATGGGTATCAGCTCCGGAGACTCCCAGAATCAATCCGAGGCAAGAAAAATGCATTTTTTTCTAAGTCCTCCCTCGCCGCCTTATCAACAAGTTCTCACCCCCTTCATGCCAACTTTTCCTGGCAGGAGGATTTTGAGAGCAAATCGCCATTCTAGAGCCTCCTCAAGGCTTCTAGAATTGCACGAATGTTAAGTGGCTTATCGAGGCTCGCCTGGTGATTTTTGTTTTGTGAAAAAAAAATGCCGAAAAGCTTTTTATCGGCCACTTATCGAGCAGTAGTACTGATAGCAGTAGGCCTGTGGGGGAAAATCCTCGATAAGTGGCTTATCGAGGCTTCTAGCATAGGCCCCTATGTCTGTGATCTGTGCTGTTGGCTTGTGCTACCACTACAATGTGGTTACAAAATTGAGACAATAAGCTTATAGGAGAGTCTGCTTCATTTGGCCACACGCTGTCTCTATGCCTACGTCGTGCCCATGACATCAATAATACCCGACACGCATTTCACTGCTGAAAGCTTCTTCGGGGGTGGGCAGACCTTGCATTGTGCAGGCTCTTATCGCATTCTGTTTCCTTGGCAACTGCTCTGTTCTCTATGTAATCAGAGCCTCTCTTTTCTTTAGCATTGCTGTTGCTGTGGTTACCAATGCCTCTTCTGTGTGTCTATTTCCAAATGTAACCTGCCTATGCAAGGAAGCCCTACTTAAAACAGAATTAAAAGATTTTAATATCTTAAGACCTTGATGTTTAGTACAAGGATAGAGTTAATCATTATATACTGTAGGCACCTAATGCTGTATTTATGTTGTATAGGGCTTGATAGTAGTAATTTTCTGAACGTTTTTTACTGATTTCTGCTTTAATTCATACTTTTTTTTAAAGCATATTCTTATATAGTGCTGCTAGTTTTACATAGCGCTTTACAGAGACATTTTGCAGGCACAGGACCCTGCCCTGTGGAGCTTACAATCTATGTTTTTTGTGCCTGAAGAGAGGGAGATAGAGTGACTTGCCCAAGGTCACAAGGAGCCGACGCTGGGAATTGAACTCAGTGCCAGTCAGTGTCTTTACTCACTGAGCCGCTCCTTCTCCCATATCTTAATTTTTACTTAATGCGTTATATTTGAAAGAATTTTCTTTCTTTATATGCTGTATAGTGTATTGCCATATTTTTGTTTATTCTTATTTCAATAGTGTACATATGAAATTATTTAATGTGTAACACTGTATATACATAGTACAGTAGAGGCAACTCTTATTCTAACAAAAACCAGTGGCAATTCCCCAAAAAACCCAGGAAACACCCAGGTACATTCTGAATACATGCCTTAAACTTTCCTTAAACTAGCCCCAGCATTTCTGCATTGATTAATGGCCTATCAGATTAACAGCGGGGGTCCCTGGCAGTCCCATTCAAACTGAATTGGACTGCCAGGGATCCCTGCTGTGTTAATCCTATGGGTCGTTAGTCAATGCAGAAATGCCTTAAACGTGCCTCAAACTTGCCCAGAACATACCCAGCACATACCCAGCACATACCCAGAATGTAACCCGGCTAGTTTACGGCAAATGTTAGAATAAACGTTGCCTCTACTGTATATAGCTAATTGTAGAGAAAGGGCTGTACAGCCCGAAACGCGTCGGAGGATTTTTCCTGTCCTGTTCTTTGTATGTTTTTTGTTTTTAATGTAGTTCAATAAAAGTTTTTTTATTTTTTCTACCTACCTGGTGAGTTGATAGTGCTTTGACTGGACCCGTCTGTCTAAACTAATCTTTTTCCTGATCGTGTCTTCATACTGATTGGATTGACGCACAGTTGCAGTGAAGGCGCGCTATCGGATCCCTGCAAGGAACCACGGGAGAACGCCAAGGTATTACAGATACAAATACCTCGACGTGGAACCACGAGACCGGAGCAATAAACGGAGTGTTTCCAGACGGACCGGAGCTTCTTAAACAGCTCCGGCACTCGGGAGCTCCTTAGCTCAAGATTACAGGAGGACAGCACATTTTCCTAAGTGCCCTATAGAGCAAAGGGGAAACGGCTATCACGGACGGAGAGTGACACTGTGGACTGGGACGCAGAGGTAAATTATATTTTTTCTCTGTCATATATACCCCTACCAGCTCTCACTATAGGGTCCATTATCTGAAAACCCTGCCTGTTTATACCTCCCTACTCTAAGTGGATCCGGCGCTTTATTTGCCTATCACGGTACAGCAACTGTTGTTCCAGACATATTACTTCATGGAAACTATTGATGGAATTCTGTGAGGTTTCCTCACATCCTACATGCTATTTTTTGGGAGCTGTCAGTAGCTTTGTTATACATATACAGTACAGCACTGCATTTTTTAAATCCTATTTACTCTCCATCATTCTACAGATAGGTTTTATCTTGTCTTGCATATACCTACTAGTTTGTGTATTTCTGTACACAAGCCCTGGATGTACTTGGGTATATGATTCAAAGGTGTACATGTAGTGGTGGTGTTTCGTGTGAACACTTTATATACATAAAGGATATAACCAATTGCATATGTTACCACAGTATATTGCGTGCATTGTTTATAATATATGCCCTCCATCAGATCTTTCTGCAGATTTAGGTTTAGGTTTAATCTTGTGTAACATACTGTATACACTCAAGCGTATGTATTCATGTGTCTATGTACACAAGCTTCAGATGTACAAGGGCATATAATTCTGCGTTATGCCATAGTTTTAATGTAAACAGTCATCCGTTGCGACCCTACTATAAATCACTGAATTATAATGAGTCCTTCCTATGTACATATTTCCACATTTAAAGTAAGGCTGAATACATAAATCCTTCATTTAAGCCTCCAGCTGACAGTATGCCTAGGGTGTAAATCCATTTAACTTCTATTGTTAATAGGGCATTATCTAGGTCTCCTTGTCTGATGCCTAATGATATTTGGTCTATGCCTTGATACTGGAGTATCCACTCTGTTCCTGATGGTAACTATATACTGTATGTTGCAGTATGGCTCTTTGTAGTTCACGTCATGTTTTTCTGATGTATTTCATACCACAATTGCATCTGACCATATAGATCAGGGGTGCGCAAAGTGGGGGGCACGCCCCCATGGGGGGCAGGAGAATTTCCAGGGGGGGGTGACGCAGCGGCTACAGAGGTCCTGTGCTCTCCCCCAAGGCATTTAAATTAAATGCCTGGGGGACTGCGCGAGGCCTCCGCAGCTTCTCCTACCTTATCTTCCGCGACACGTCACCATGGTAAGCGTCATCAAATGACGCTGCGGGATCACGTGACGTCAAATTGCCATGGCAACGTGACATCACATGACCCCGTGGCATCATTTGACACCGGAGCCGAGGAGGAGGGGGGGGGGCGCGAGACGGGAGGTTAGCAGGCAGGAGGGGGACACAAGTTAAAAAATTTGCGCACCCCTGATCTAGATGACTCCTACTGATCTGCAATTAATATATTTCCTAATATTGAAGCATTTACTATCGTTCATATTGTGGAAATTCTTGGTTGGAATCATAAATGTGCATGCTTTGCAGCTGCTGTATTCATATGACCCTTTCTTTTGTGTGTATAATGGCTATGAACTAAGTGGTCCGATAGATTTATTGCTCAAATATTTGTAATCATTAGTATTGGGTTAAGGACGTGTTTTAGTTCATTATCTTCCAGCAGTATACAGTATGCCACTGTTTCCGGATTACCATTTTGATTTCCTTCCATTGTTTATTGTAGGTACCGTACCTATAATTCTTCTTTTCTTGTTTGTTGACTTTTTTTGTCATAGAGTTGTCTCTCAGTATTTTTTGCTTTATTAAAAGCTTTTTTGATATATATACATCCTTAGTCTCTATTTATGGATTTTTTCCTTCATGATGTTATAACAGTACTCATCTTAGAGTAGGAAGCGGACCCGCAGGGAAAAGGTAGGGGTATATATTCACTGACCAGAGCCAAGGGACAGAGTCCTGTTAGAGTTATCGTAAAGGGGTCACAGGCTGAGGTCAAGGCAGACTGCAAAGGTGCAGAGTCTGGGTCACAGGCTGAGGTCAGCAACAGGCAATCCGCAGGCAAGAGGGCTAGAGATACGGAGACAGCAATAGAAGCAGGAACCTTGCTCGGCATGTTACTGAGGGAAATGCAGCCTTAAATAGAAGGTTGCCAGGAACAAAAATGGCCAAAATAGCCAAGTGAAGGCAAGCGCCAGAAAAAAACAGTACTGGAGTGCAAAACCAGACACGGGCCATGCAGAATCCTGACAGATATCTGCTTCTATCTGTGATGGTGAGGGGGCAACCAGGCTTTATAATAAAGGTTAAGCCCACTTTGTTACCCCTGAATTGTGTTCTGGGGGTCCTAGAGTGTCAGCTCTTGGACCCGTGTACTGTGCATGCATTACTGTACCATGTAATAAAATATGCGACGATTGCAATTTTTCATGTCTTACCCTTTACAGGAGTGCTAGCAAGTGGATACAACTAGGCTGTGAGTGTCAGGGTAGGTTTGACGGAGAAACTTCTTTCAGATTGCGTCTATGTAGCGGGGCACCAAAGTTACTGGAGACCCCAAAAACGTACCCAGGGATCAGGTTAGATGCCCGGCTACATAGCGCAGTGCTCCGGTCAAAACCCTACCATGAAAGCGTTCTTGCGACTCATCGCTAGGAGGTCTTGCTTCAGCATAGACCAGAAAAGGTAAAACGAGGCACAGGGATGAAAAGGTTCCCTGAAACAATCAAGGGGTCCCTAATATAACAGGAGGGGCTGCCCAGTTCTTGCCCAGGTCACCCTAACTCTGGTATAAGGAGTTTAGGGGATACTCCAGCCAAGGATAAGGCTGAGAGAGTTTTATTAAAATAAGAAGTCTGTTTGCAGAGTGTCAGGGGTGTGACTGGGGAAGAAAACCAGTTTGGTTTCTCCTCCACCCCTCCCACCAAAAGGACTTAGGATATTTTTAAATAAAGTGTATCAAGCATGTTAGTATGGTTGCCTGGCTCTTGTATAGGGGTTCAGGGATGCTACAGTTATTGATAAAACTGAGCAGGATTTTATTAAGATACGGCTGTGAGAGTTTTAGAAATAAAGTTAAAATGTTTAAAAGTTTAGTTTGCTGTGTGTAAGAAATAAAGGCTAGTGTAAGGGGAACAGTTTTGTTTACACTCTATTTCATTCACCAAAGGACTGTAACACATTTTTGCAGCAGAATGTATAAGAGTGTATTTTATTAAGCAGCAGTGTTTTAAAATATGTTTCACTGTATACATGAAACATAAGGCAGGGTCTTTCATCTGAGGGACAAAGGGGGTTTTATGGCTACAACAGCTTTGTTGCCAGTGAGTCTAATCCTAGGTCCGTAGATCAAAGTGACACTAGCTGCCAGGGGTGTGAAAGCCATTTAAATAAGATGGTTGTGTGAAGACAGGCCATCCCGGAAAACTGTCACCCTCCTAGACAGAGAGGCCCCAGACCTACAGGCGCTTTGCATGACAAGTAAGCAAGATAGCATTTTTTTCGCACATGCCCAGTGCCATGCTGAAGCTAGAGGTGCCAGGCTTTACAGAACTGGCAAGCATATGAGTGGCTAGTGGTAAGAATTCTCACACTGTGGATTGGCTATAATACTGCAGGGAGGACTTTGAAAAGGTTATAAAAAAGTGAGAAGCCAGCCCAGAGAGTGAGATTCAATGTTTTGTCCAAGATTTCCATGTTCTGAAGATCCCAAGCCCTAAGAGTTCTAAGTGATTCCAAGGTCCAAATTGTGTAACCTTCACGGAGGGGTCAGACCGACCCAAAGAAGCCAGACAGCAAGGAAACAGCTACAGGACTTTAAGCAGAAAAGTTCTAAGTCACACTTTCATTACCATTTGGAGGGGAAAGTGCGGGAGCTGCTGGAGGCCCATGCCGTTTTGAGCTCCAGAACTTTTCGGGCTAAGAACCGGTCAACCAACGGACTATTTAAAGACTTTATTTCAACTAGGAAAGTCAGTTTATCAACCCCAGACCCTCAGTAAGTGTATTTCCTTCTGCCTATTGTAATTCAATGTGTGTTTGCCTGTTTCTACGAAATAAATCCCAATTTATTTTACTTATTGGCTTTGCTCAGTGATATGATCCCGGTTTAAATGTGTAAGTACCTGGTCCCCTGTGACAGTATCTTAACTGAGTTGAGAAGTTAATGTATGTTTAGCTCTCAAAAATTGATCTGTAGGTATTGCTTGGATTAAAGATCTTGTGTGATGACTGCTGACTTTGAGAAGGTTACACACATGGTTACACACACGGTTACACACACGGTTACATGATAGATGAGGTTGAAAAAAGACACGTTCATCAAGTTCAACCTATGCAAAATTTGCACGACAGATACTTATCCTATATTTGTATTTACAATATTTTGATCCAGAGGAAGGCAAACAAAAAACCCCAGTGAAACATCATACAAGGATGTCTCATAAGGGGAAAATTAATTCCTTCCTGACTCCAAATAATAGTAGAAAGGAAAACGGGAAAAACGGAGCACCATATCCAGCAATAAAAGAAAAAGAAAGGAGTTTTATAGTTAATATATCAAAAATACATTTATTGCATAACAAGAAAATAACAAATACAGAACTACTTCATCAAGAAAGGACTGAGGAGGCTCATGCTTTAAACCTTAACATAGTGCTTGTTACTTAACTACTTACTATACTTGAAAACAGCAACATACATTATACGTGCTATCCCTCTCTGAAACATCTTACATAAATAACTATTCCATCTGTTACGCATTCATTATACACTCATATTAATGCAGTATCTGAGGCATCCCACACTATATTACTTACAGTACTTACCTAACCCTGTCCAAGTTACCAGGAATGCATCTACTTTGAATCTTACCGACTGTTCTATTAATTATCAGTTATAATAGTCTCTTATAAACTGATCCTATCCTGTTCGATATAGCCTGTCTGTATGTTCAGTTTTCCTTAACTAAAATCCGGACATCAATCGTTTTGATTTAGATATATAACTGGAGACAGCTCTTCGTGTTGCTATTCACACCAGAATTAAACAGGATACTGTATGCCAGACAGATTTTAGATTTGTTTGTTTGAAATTCAGCACCTGTTCGCCAGATGGCACAGTGAAGGTGTTAAGTTAGTTAGTCTATGTAGAGTGCTGTAAGTCTCAAGCAGGTGCAAGACTGATCCAACAATATACTTCAATTCATTACAATTCCTCATTGTTTTATGGCCTTGACCATTCAAGACATTATCAAAATTTGGTTGTTTTAATATTTTGTTGCAAAACTTAAAAGTTCAATGTGTTGTATGTATAGATATACTTTGTGGTCACTCATTCCCGAGTTTTTCGTGAGCTGAGAAAGAGTGCAATGTCAATTGATGTAGGTAAACCAGATTGCAGTATAATCTTTCTCATTTATTCAGCAATTAATGATGCAGCAGATAAGAAAGCTGATGTATAGAAATATATGACTATCTCATTGCCAATTTTGAATACTTCAGGGATTCAGCTGATTCTAGTAAATGGAAAAATTCAGTGCGCTTTACTTTGTCAATTAGTGATTGCTTCATTCGCATCCCACCATGGAGCTGCCATAAGGAAAAGGAGGGCTGTGTTCTGAAAGCAGACAACTACCCGGAAACCACTGACCTGAAGGGCCACCCGCGTTAAGGTACTGCTGAGACTTTGGGGTGATAAGGGGGTAAAGGGGCTTCCCCCCCCCTGCTTTGCAGAGAGGGACTGGGGAAGTAAGTTAGCCATTACACAGTGATAGGTGTTTATTGTTTTATGTATATTTTTGTTAGCTGTATTATTTAAAGGAACAGGCAATAAAGCCTTATATTAATTTCACCTTAAAAACGGTCTCCATTGCATACCTCTGCACACATCTCTTACATATGGTGTCAGAAGTTAGGATGAGAACTGGGCCTTGATGTTCAAAGGGGCCCCTGAGACTACCTGTGAATTTTTTTGTGCTTTTGCCTGCATAAGTTCCTGCAACAGTGTGAGCAACAAAAGATGTGCAGAAGTGACCAGAATTAAAGGGCTACACATCCAGGAAGGAAAACTACACTGCACTGGACAAAGCCACAACGTCACAGTTTAACTGGAAGAACTGTGACAGACGGTGACCCACACAAGGGACTGATGCTGTGACCAGAGCGTACCCCACTACTTGTGTGAAGAGAAAAACAAACAAAAAACGCATGAGATTTTAAAATGGCTGCCCAGCTGAAGTCAAATACAGACTTTGCAAGAATGGAGAAGAAAATGTGTTCCTGGTGTAAAGAGCCCAGCCACATGGAGCAGTGTCCCTCCAGGCCTTATTCTGGTGATGAGGATGATCCCTATGTGGCCCCAGAAAAAGGGCAGCAGCCAGAAGAGTATTTTTTGCAACATGCCAAGGAACAGCAGCAGCAAGCAATGCGCTTTGGTTACAAGGAAAGTGCAGAAGTTTATCTTAGCAAGTGCACATCCAGTATCACTGATAAGAAAGAATGTGTGCCCAATACTACTGATGTCTCAGAATCTGAAAAAGTAAAGAAGAAGAAAAAGTCTACAGAGACAGCTGTGAGAGCTACGAACTCTGCAAGCTAAGTTTGCCAGCCTGTAGGACTACCAACTGGGGTTTTAACGAATACAAAGAAAACAGCTGCAATAGCGCTTCCCAAGGTCAGTAAGAAAAATACACCCGATACTGCCAAAATGGAGGACAATATGTGACATTCCTGTACTGAACCCTACCCAACGGAAGAGTGGCTCTTCTAGTCCTATGAAGATATGGATAAGGATGAAGATACCGCTTATAGGGAACCCGAACCGGGTCACACCCACAAAACACCCCATGGATGGTGGAGGTGCCGTAACTAGGTAAGTACCGAAAAGACTGCTCTGTAAGATGACGAATGTGATCGGCAAGAGCAGCACCAGCAGATCACTGAATATTTATGCCAGCTAACGCAACTGCAAGAAAAGCTTGGCGGATACAGTGAAACTACTGAAAGTTCAAATAAAGGAGACCCCAGTATCCCTGATGGGATAGAGTTGTCCAAAACAAAGAGGCAAAAAAATAAAAATTAAAGTGGTGTGATACCAGCACTGGCATCTAGGTGCTGGAGTTAATCCTCCCTTGAGGTGTCAAGAACACCTGAAATCTAATTAATCATCCTGGGCTGAACTCCTGAAAAACAAGGAAGTGTTTGGTCACAGGCTGAGCCTGACCCAGAAAGCCAGAAAGGCAGTGAGAGAGACTGACCGGTTTTCCCTCAGAGAAGGAGGGAGGCAGAAGGGGCTCCCCAGCTTCCAGAGGCTGGTTAAAGAAGTTGGCAGATTGTGAGAGAATCTGCTGAGAGAGCCGTGCTGAAGCAGTGTAAAGAAGCTGAGAGAGAGTGAGACACTGCTGAAAGAGCCGTGCTGAAGCAGGGACATCGCCAGATGGACTAAGATAAGCAAAACCCTTTCTATTGCTACATTATGACAAAAGACTATGCTGTTTCTTTATTGCCTATGCCAGGGCATGTTTTGGGGTGGGAACTGGCTTAGCTGGCTGCCCGGTAGACAGGGCTGAAGAGGTAAGTTAGATCCCTGACCGGGATAGGTTTTTATTTATGCTTTTTATTTTGATTTGTCTTTCTTAAAGGGACAGTGGGCCTGCGAATATGTTACTTAGCCCCTATAAAACAAACCCACGTAAATAGAAGTACTGTGTTTCCAGCCTTATTTGGGATAAAAGGGACCTCAACGTGATGTGGTTGTAACATATGGTGGAGTTTAATGCGGGCAGTCCCTAAGGCACCATGCAGCGGAAACTGTGGGGTTGAAGATAAATGCGGGGATTTAAAATGGCCACCCAACTGAAGTGAAAAGCAAGCAAAGTTTGTCCCAATGTGTATGACCAGTTATGCTACAGCATGCACAGAGACTGTATGTAGTGTGGATGCAATAGCACCCAGAGTTCAGAAGATTGAAAGGTACTGAACTCAAGCAGAAAACTAATTTTTTCTGAAGAAAGTGGAAATTGCATCTAGCAAGTGCTGTAGGAAAAGTTAATGCCTTTTGCTGAAGCGAGTGAATTGACAGCTAGCAAGTGCTGATTGTGAAGTTTGCCCCGTGGGGTATGAAAAGATTGCTGTGTAAAGCTAATGACTTTTGCTGAAGTGAGTGAAGTTGCAGCTAGCAAGTGCTGTGTATAAATATAACACCATAAGCAAAGTGCTGAGTGTCAGAATTTCCCTTCTGGGTTTTTAAAATGGCCGATGTGAAATGTTTGTTTTGCAATGTACGTAATCATACAAAACAGTGTCCCTTCAGGCCCTACGATGATGATGACGACGACGACTCATACCAGATTAATTTAGTATGCTGGGCCTGTCGTGGAGTAGGTCACATGGAAGATGTGTGTCCCCAAATTTTCAAAGACAAACAGCTGCAAAAGCAAACAAGGCTCTGTGAGTACAAGCAGGATGTGGAAGCTGATACCAGTGAGTGTGTGCCCAGTAATACTGATGTCTCTGGAGCTAATAAATCAAAAAGAAAGAAGAAGAAAAAGAAAACTGTTCCTCAAGTCACAGAGGAGGTGTACGAACCACCTGAACCTGCGCTGTCAGGACATGCGTCAGAAAGGCGCCGAAATGTGCTGCAGACCGGAGTGATGGGCAGAATTGTCATGGGAACAGTGGCAAAGAAAAAGGAGGAGCAAAGGGATGCTGAATCCTTGATCCAGGATAAAGAGGCTTTAATTTCTGCACTCCAAGCTGCCCGTCATGATCATGAAGTCCTGTGGAAGGGATTGATGAATGAGCGAGAAGTGAATGCCGAGTTACAGAGGTGTATACTCCCAGCTTTACAAGAGTACGCGGCTTTGAAGAAAACAGAGGGTCTCTTACGGAGTGAGTTGGAGGAGGTGACGACTGGTCTAGAAAATGCCAAAGCCTCAATTGCTACTATGGAGGAAAAGCAGAACAAATTGGACAAAGTGATTGGTAGCCTCAAACAGAAATACGGGAAGTCTCTACAAGACGTTCACGCTCTCAGCACAGAGGTGGAACACTCACACCAGGAGTGCCACAGTCTAAACACAGAGCTGGGTTTGTTGAAGGAAACCCATGAGAATGCCCTGAGGGATTTAGAGACTGTAAAGAAAGAGAATGTAAGTGTGACACAGAAAAATTCAGACTTGACTGATCAAATCAGTAAAGGTGATAAGAAGCTTCACCAAGCAGGAAAAGTGGAGAAGCAATTGATCCAGGAAAAGTTAGAGGTGCAGGAAGCACTGCAGAATGCAGAGAGGATGCAACGTGTCTCCCTGGAGCAGCACACACAAGCAGCGCACCTATGGCAGAGCCAGCTGCAAGAGCTACGTGCAAGTCTGCAAGCGGCCAAGGAGAAGCAGCGAGTGCTACAGGAACGGCTGAGTACCCAGTATGTCCCCACATAGCAGCATGAGGAGCTGAGGGCCACGCTGTGCGCCACAAGAGCATCATGGGGGATGGAGCTTAGAAGCCTGGTGACTCTGTATGAGAGGGAGCATGAGAAGGTCCAGAGACTGGAGCAAGAACTGAAGAAGCAGAGCAGCAACTCCATCTCCATGAGTCAGTATGCCAAGGAGAAAGAAGCCTGGAAAACGGAAGCAGCGGCGATCCTAGCGACAAAACTGCAGAGCTCCAAAAGATGAGGGAGGCACTGATGCAAGCCCAGAGCAAGCACCGGGAAGAGGTGAAGGCCCTGAGAGGGGACTTGCAGGAACAAACGGGAGAGCTGCAGAAGCAGATGACTGAGCGCGAGATACAGCGCAAAAAGAGGGAGGAGGTGTCCGTCCGTCAAGTGGCCTTTCTGACATTGTGCTATGAAACCGAGATGGACGATATTTACAAGCGGCTGGATCACACGGCCAGTGAGAGGGCCTGGCTGCAGCTGGAGCTGGATAAGGTCCGGGAGGAGCACCAGCAGCTGCAGGTCAAGAATAGAGAAAAGGAAACAGAGTTAAACCTTGCTCTGAATCAACTGTCAGATGTGGAATCGCGACTCAACTTCCAAGAAGCTAAACTAGCAGCCACACTGAGTGGCAAAAGACATACAGGGGGACTGCTTCAAAACTTGAGGAAGGACCTGGAGTCTGAGTGTGCTGGCCGCAAGATGACAGAGAAACAAAAGCGTAACCTGGGGGAGGAGCTCGAGGCTCTGAAGACTGAGCAGGACGCTACGTTGCTGCCCAGAAGGAGGTTTCTCAGCTGAAGTTGGAGAAAGAAGTTACAACCCTAAGAAAGACACTTGGGTCACAGAAGCAGTCCATGAGAAAGAGGGCGGTAGAGATAAAGCAAGTGAGGCGCACCAGGAAGCGTGACTACAATACTGTTGCAGTACTACAGTCTACTTTCCACAAGGCACGGAATGCAAAGGCCAAGTGGCGATGCAGTAGCATTGTAAGAATCAAATCACACTACAGTGCCAAGGGGACCCAAAGTGGACTTCTTGCCATGAGGGCAGTCACTGTGAAGAGACAGTCGCGAATGAGATGGAAGTGTGCCCGTGATCGTAAGAGGCGACAGACCGCACAGATTGTCCAGCGACTCTCCCTACAGAGTAAGTTAAAGAGTCAAGACAGAAAGGCCCAAGCCTATGAGTCTGCTCATGGTAAAAGAGAGGTGCCATGGGGTGCACTTCGGGTTAATAAGAATCCTGATCAAGTCGAAGTACTAAAGATAAATATTGTGGAACCCAACACTGAAGATACACTGATGGAGAAAGGCTCAAAAGCCATCACCGCTAAAACAGAGTTGCTGTCTTCACAAGAGAAGGCCACACAGTCACTGGCAAGTGTATGCAATGAGCTGACCACGGTCAAGGCTCTTCTACAGAGTGAGGGAAACTCTGAGCACGAGAGAGCTAATAGACAGCAGGATGGTCAGGAACATTTGCAGAAGGGGACACAACAAAGGCGGAACTTCAACCCTAGACTCCGTCTGGCACAAGATAAAGAGGTAGTGAAGTACCAGTCTGAAGGCCCAAAAGGCCCAGTATTTGCCCCGAAGGAGAGACTATTCAATTGGAAGGCAAGGAAAAAGAAGGGGTGTCTGACAAAGAAGTTGGTGCACGGGAATAGTGCACAGGTCGCTCATAGGACAATGTTTTGCTGGGGGGAGGGATGTGTGATACCAGCACTGGCATCTAGGTGCTGGAAAGAGTTAATCCTCCCTGGAGTTGTCAAGAACACCTGAAATCTAATTAATCAGCCTGGGCTGAACTCCTGAAAAACAAGGAAGTGTTTGGTCACAGGCTGAGCCTGACCCAGAAAGCCAGAAAGGCAGTGAGAGAGACTGACCAGTTTCCCCTCAGAGAAGGAGGAGGCAGAAGGGGCTCCCCAGCTTCCAGAGGCTGGTTAAAGAAGTTGGCAGATTGTGAGAGAAGCTGCTGAGAGAGCCGTTCTGAAGCAGTGTAAAGAAGCTGAGAGAGAGTGAGACACTTCTGAAAGAGCTGTGCTGAAGCAGGGACATCGCCAGATGGACTAAGATAAGCAAAACCCTTTCTATTGCTACATTATGACAAAAGACTATGCTGTTTCTTTATTGCCTATGCCAGTACATGTTTTGGGGTGGGAACTGGCTTAGCTGGCTGCCCGGTAGACAGGGCTGAAGAAGTAAGTTAGATCGCTGACCGGGATAGGTTTTTATTTATGCTTTTTATTTTGATTTGGCTTTCTTAAAGGGACAGTGGGCCTGCGAATATGTTACTTAGTCCCTATAAATAAACCCCACGTAAATAGAAGTACTGTGCTTCCGGCCTTATTTGGGATAAAAGGGACCTCAACGTGATGTGGTTGTCACAGTGGTTCTTCACTTACCGTGGAAGAAACAAACATCACCAGACCCCGCAGAAAAAAAGGGGGCGCGAGAGGCCCTGCAGCCTAGAGAAAATGGAGGATTCGTCATGCGGATGACAGAATATCCAGAGGGCCCAAGGCAGAAGTCGTGTAACCTAAAAAAGTGTCTGACCAGTGCTAACAACGAGGAACCCTGAACCAACCACACCAGGGAAGCAGAGCCGGAGCTAGTGAGTGACAATCCTTTGACCAGCCCTGAAGATGACCTGCAAACTGCCAGGCATGACTGTGAACAATTAAAACTGAAGAGAGAACATAATGCTGAGCTACAGAAGACTGTGCTCACAATTTAATCTTTAGTCAGGACCGAATTAGAGGATCTAAAGGCTGCACTAGATACTGCGAACGCTACTAATGCCACCATGGTGGAAAAACAGAGTAAATCTGATAGAATGATTGCTAATCTGAAACAGAAGTATGAGGAGGCACTGAAAGAGATTAGTCTCTCTCAGCAAGATGTTCGCAATTGCCATAGAGAGGTGGAAGTCTCTCAGAATGAGGTTCACATTCAGCATAGAATGGAATGCCTCACACCAGGAGGTCAACAGTACTGTATCTGGACAGAGGTGGCCATAACTTAGAATGAGGTTCATACTCTCTGCATAGAGCTGGATGCCTCACACCAAGAGATCATCAGTTGCTGCACAGAACTGGAAGTCTCTAAAAAGGAACTTCACAGTCTCGCTGAGGAGCTGGACATCTCTCAAAAAATTGTCCACAGGCTTAATATGGATCTTAAAGTCTCTCAGAAGGAGCTTCAGACCCTCAACCTAGAGATAGAAGTCTCATGCCAGGAGACCGGGAGTCTCAACTCAGAAGTGCATAAATGGAAGAAGGACTACAAGGAGGCCCTGAAAATTATAGAGACTATAAAAAGAGAAAATACCAGCCTGATAGAGGTAAATTCTGATTTAACTCACGACATCAGTGAAATGAATAGCAAGCTTCATGAGCTAGAAAAAAGAAATAGACTATTGGAAGATGAAAAGTTTGAAGCATTGGAACAACGCACACCAGCAGAGCACCTACTGCAGAACCAACTGCAAGGTCTGCTTACGCACCTCCAAAATGCAGAGGAGAAGCAGGGAACTCTACAGGAAGAGTGAGAGTGGAAGGATGGGCTTTAGGCCGTGGTAAGCCCGAGCTTCCCAGAAACAGGGGAGGTATGTAACAGGACTTATTACACTGTTTGAGAGAAACTGCCTCTAAATCCAGTAGTGTGCTGGTTAATTGTACATAGGCAATCAACCAGACTCCACCTGGCTGGTTAGTACATTGAGCAGAAGCCTGATCTTAGAAACAGGAAAAAGATACCTTAGCTCACCATGGAGCTGCCATAAAGAAAAGGAGGGTGGTGTTCTGACGGCAGACTACCATCGATAGCATGCTAAATCAACATCCAAACATCCATAGCACGCAGCCATCATATGATGAGGATGATGGCGTGAGATGTCGAAAAAACTATATATTACCGTCCCTTTTATTACTTTTCTATGCTTTTATACACTTTTGATAAATATTCTAATTCATGCTTGTTTTGCAACTGTGCTTACTAGTCCACTGTATCTGATAGATACTGTGCATGAAATATTATCACGTTGAGTAAAAATTCACACTGAAATGTTTCCTACTTATTTCCCCTCACATAATTGTACTGTAAATGGGTGTGTAAATACATATACTGCAGTCTGTGTGTACTGTACACATATATATGTTTGTTTATTGCATTGTCTGTGCTCCACCCTTTTTTTCATGTTACGGTTAATGTATCAAGCTGTGCATTGTCGCCGTGTGTCTCCTTCCGTGATGTCTAAAATTCATGTAACCTCTTTAAACTCTGCATGATGTATACACTATTAAATGACATCCTCAAACCCCCAACCCCCATTGCCAGCCAGACAAACTCTTTCCCCCATACCTGAGTGAACAAAATGTAAGGTTTGTAACACTGCATACTTCGCACGCACGCATGCACAATATTAACTACCATCCTGCAACCGACCCCCATCACCAAGACATGATTAGCCTCCGAAACAAGATAACAATTCAATTATGAAGTGAAACAAATTAGGAGAGAATTTTACATCCCTTTAAGATGGTCACATCCTTTAAAAAAATACAAAAAAAAGGAAGATGGAATGGTATATCTCACAATCCGATTGGTTCCAGTACCATGTGATGGCAGCCATTTTGTTTTAAGGTTGTAACGTACCTCCCTTGAAGATGAAGTCGCATCCTTAAAAAAAAACCTGTCACTTGGTACAGCTTCCAATAGGATTGAAACTGTACCATCTGACACTCAAATGTGACATGACAGGCCTTATATAAGGCCTGTCCCGTCTCATTTTACCTTAAAAAGCCGACAGGACAACATCCTTCTATGGATTAAAATGGATAGATAAAGATACAAATGAAGATAAAGAAGAAGATAAAGAAGAAGATGGATTTACCTGCTGTTGAGGATCATTGTGTTGAGTGTCAAGAGGTTCCTGCTGTTGCTGATGGACTCAGAATCGGAGGGTGAAGACGTCAAAAGTAAGAAAAACATTGATTGTATTTTTTTGCATTGCGTTTTTTTGATGCTTGGTTATTTTTATTGTATTTTTTGATGCTTGATTTTTTAATCTTGATTTTTGTTATTTATTTTGTGCTTTGATTTTGAATTATAGCATATTTTGTTGTGTTTACAATTGTTTATTTCTGTGTTTTTTTTAATGTTTGCTTTTTTATTGTGGTTTATTTTTGGTCTTTTGATTTTTAATAAAGGTGTTTATTTGGAATTGTCTTTATTTATTTATGGGTTTTGTTGATGTTTTAATGGTTAATTTTGGTGTTTATTTGGTATTTGCTTAATTGATTGGTGGTAATTTTGTGGTGTTTACTTGTTTATTGTTGTTTATTTGGTTATTGTTTCAATTGCATTGGATATTGTTGGTGGTTGTTTATTTTTTAGGTGGACCATTGACTGCTATAGTGTTAAATCATGCCCATATTATATGGGCATGATGTACCCACTGTGCCACTCAATTGGTTTATTGGCATTAGTAATGTGTTAATTTTTCTATGTAATGTGTTTTATTTTGGGCCTGTTTTATTTTAGCTTCGCCATTTATTGCAATAGTGGCAAATCATGCCCATATTATATGAGCATGATGTTCCCACTGTACCAATGAATGGGTGGAGGTAGTTGCCTGGGGAGGGTGGTTAGGCCTCCCGGGTGGGTAGTGGGGGAAGGTGGGTTAACCCTTAATTACTATAGCAGTTACTAACCGCTAAGGTGATCAAGGGGTTAGGAGCCATTAGATTGTATTTTTTTTAATTGCATTGTTTCTGGCAAAGGATAATATGGACGGTGATGAGGATGAGGGCGGCCTTCATCGTGGCAGGCTGGCAGGGGTAGTTGCAAGTTTTAATTACTTTATTTCTGCTGGTTAATGTTTTATTTTAAATGGGCAAATGCATTATTATCCATATCTGGATAATAGTAATTTTGCCCATTACTGTACTGCATGTGTTAGGGGGGGTGTATATATTTAAAAGTATTGGACATTTGTTTTTTTGCCCACAGGATTGGTACCGCAGGCCAGCGTGGACCCCCAGACACCTGCGGGGACCAGCCGAGGACCCCCGGACACCCACAGGCTACATCCAATATGACAAAAAATATATAGTTAAATACTTATCTGTTTGTCTTCTCATAAGTAGGGGTGATTTAGTTAGTTTAAATTCTTTGGCCAAAGCATTATAGGCCTGCAGCCACGTCACGGCATGACCACTTTGCAGGTCCTAACACTAACGGTGAAAATTCTCATTTACCTCTGCAATGGGTAAGGCAATCCAGGGTACCTGGGTGCTGGCAAGTCTGGGTAGGGTGGTAGGGTCTTCCTCATAGTGGTTACTAGAGCAAACACATATACTGTAACACCATGCATGCACACCATCTCACCCCCTGTCTTTTGCACCACAGTACATGCATATACTGTACAAAAAACGGTAGCTCTGCTTAATATGTCAATTTGTTTTACATTTAAAGAATTCTCTCTGGCAGAGTTTGCACTAGCTTTAGTTTTTATGACTGCTATAAATAAAGGGCATTAGCAAATGGAGTAACTGTGGTTGACTTAAGTTTAACAAAATTGTTGTAACAATTCACTTTTACAGTAGTTTGTGGATGGCAAATGAACTTACTAACACATCACATTTCATAAGTTCCTCCACATGAGGGCGCCAGATTCAAAAGAATAACTCTACTTTTACATTTAGAAACCTACACTTTCACTTACTTAAAAAGGGATTTACTGTATATTAAAATGGTTTTAGCCATCTCCGAAAAAATAAAAAAAACCTGTCTAGTTATTTTAATAGAATCAGGCTCTCCTGGAGTGAGACAGATATATTTTCAATTGCATTTCAACCCCTATATCAATTCAAAATGTATACTGTATGAGTAGCATACGGATTTATTGCATATGGGAGATTTATGTAGCCCTTACAGCCAGGGCCACCAACAAGGGGGGTCTGCCGGGGTTGGTGTCCCGGGCCCGCTGGCTGGGGGGGCCTGGCGCTGCACATTTCCCTGACCTCTGGCCAGGCCCTGCTGCCGGTCGTGGCCGGGCCCCGACTCTCAGCTGCTGCCTATAAGCCTCTTCCTTCCTCTGCCCCACGCTGCCGAGCTTCCACTGCCGGCGTGCGACAGGGCTCTCCGGAAGCTGGGTCAAGCTTACTTCTGGCCGGCCGGGCCCCCCCCAGCCAGCGGACACCGCAGACACCGGGCCTGGCCTGACCCAAGGTAAGTCTGTATTTTTATATGTATTGGGGGGCTTGGGGGTATTTTTATATGGGTCGGGGTATTTTTTATATGTATTGGGGAGGGTTGCTTTTTTTATATGATGTGTGTGCGTGTGTATATATATATATAGTTTGTGTGTGTGTGTGTGTGTGTGTGTGTATATATATATATGTGTATGTATGGGGGGGTTATATATATATTGTTTTTTTTATATGTATTGGGTAGGTGTTTTTTTGTATGCATTTGGGGGGGTGGGGGAGGTTGTATATATTTGGGGGGTGAGGATTTTTTTAAAAATCCCCCCCCCCAAATGCATACAAAAAAACACCTACCCTATATATATAAAAAAAACAATATATATATATAACCCCCCCATACATACACACACACACACACACACACACACACACACACACACACACACACACACACACACACACACACACACACACACACACACACACACACACACACACACACACACCATAGTTACCAGTCCGTGAACTAATAAAGGAGACAGCATACAGCAAGGGGTAGTCCAAAAAAAGATGTATACAAAACATACTGTTACACAAATGCCAGCATTGGCATTGGACTGGTAACTATGCTGTTTATCTCTATGGGACTAGCATCTGCCTATGCTTTGTATTAGTGTGCTGATTGGCTCTATCTATTATGTATATATATATAAGTGCTGTGTGCTGGGTGATAATGGTGAAAGGCGGGGTTGTAGACATACCTAAGACATGCAGATGAGCATACAGTTGTATTTACATTTGCATATATATATATATATATATATATATATATATACATACACACACACACACACACACACACACACACACACACACACACACACACACACACACACACACACACACACACACACACACACACACACACACACACACACACACACACACACACACACACACACACACACACTCTATATATATATATATATATATATATATATATATATATATATATATATATATGAGAGGAAGTTTTTTGCATGGGGTGGGAGGTTTTTTGGTATATATCTTGTGGGGGAATTGTGTAAGGGGGAGGGAATGAGTGAGCGTGGGGTAATTGACTTGCTGGAGGGAGAGGAGAGAGTGGGTGAGTGAGGAAAAGAGGGAGTAAGAGTGAGACGCAGGGGAGAGAAATATATGCGAGGCGGGAGAGTGAGAGGGGGTGAGACAGAAAGGAGAGAAAATACATGGGAAGAGGGGGGGGGAAAGAGGGGGCTCATGAGGTGTGAAATGGGGGGGGGGGGGGCGTCTCGCATTACCGCCGACACGAGGGGGACCTGCTTAAAATGTTTGTCCTGGGCCCCACGATTTCTGTTGGCGCCGTGTTTACAACATCCATAATATTTAATAGAAAAATACTATGAAATATTTGTAATGATTTGTAACATAAATGTATAAAAAATAAAAAATAAATTAAAAAAAAGTACAAATTTTTTTTTGCCAGAATCAGTGATTTTTTTTTTGACAAATGGAAGAGAAAACAAAATCTTTCATGCAACATTACAATAGTAACACAAACTTTCTCCTCAGAATTATATAACAAGTCGGTTTCTTTATCCTTTGCTAGGTCCCTGATATGCTAATGAAATCCTCAGTGAACCATTTAAATGAATGCACTTTAAGAATTTCTATAACTGTACAAGATTTTAAACGCTAAATGCATTTAAAGCCAGACTTGTTTTTCTTACCAAGGACTGAACACCAGTGGCACTTTGCAGATGACTTGAACAGCTAAATAAAATAATACGTTTTCTCTGGCCAATTCCAGGAGAGTATTTTGAAGATGTGGATTTTATCTCCCTCTATCAGTTGAGGTAACACTATGCTATTGTCTAGTTACAGCTATGAATAATGGACTTTATATATCATTGTTTTACATCTAAACTAGTGGATCCAAAAAAGCTAAACTGCTGACTTATTAGAACCTGGAAATCCCCGGTTCAAGGAGAAACTTTACACTGATTTCCCCTGTGTCACTGGGAAATTAAAATGGCTACTAGGGGTTGGCACAGACGTTTTGCGTCAGAACATCCCCAAGTAACTGAGGTTGTTCTCAGTGATAAGCAAAGATTATTTTTGCTCCATGGGACTTCCCATTTTGATCAACTTTAAAAATTGATATATTACCAGCTTGAAGGGGGAATTATCATTTTTTTAAAAAATCCATAGATCCGTATAAGTGGTACAATATGCATGATTTTCTGTAGTTGCTGCATTGAGATGTATAGAGGCGGAAATTGTTTGCTTAAGTTTGCAAAAATCAAGAAAAATGTAGCAAAAAACGTAAGCTTTTGCAATAAAAAAAAATCAGTAACTATTAAAAGTCAATATCACAAATTCTAGGAGAAAACTGAACAATTTAGCAAACTAATTTGGAAGACATTTGCACAGCTCTATACAGATGCTTTCATATTTCATTTAGTTTTGTAACCATGCATTAGGCAATCTTGTGGCCTAAAAATTGGTATGTAAACTACACTTTACGTGCGATAATGCCACATTGTCAGACTAAGGCCCTTAGCCTGCTTTTTCTTTAGGTATTAAGAGAAGCACAATGGTTAAGTAAGCATCGATACTTTTGTCTCAGTGAACACTTTATCACTACAGAGAGTTCAAAGCTACCAGCTTGTATAGAAATAAAAATCAAATGATAACTAATACTGTACAGTATGTGCTAGACAACACATTTGTTTTATTTTTTAATTCCTTCTTATTTATGTTGACCACACTGCTAATATTTATTTTCCTATTAAAACACAAATGATAAAGAATCATTTTAACCTTTTTTATGATAATGAAAAGGAAAAGCAACAATCTTGCCATTCATAGAACTCAAACCCCACTATCTTATTGGTCAAAGTACATAACACATAATAAATCGGGAGAGAGAGGAGAGACAGGAGAGAGAGGAGAGAGGAGAGAGAGGAGAGAGGAGAGAGGAGAGAGAGGAGAGAGAGGAGAGAGAGAGGAGAGAAAGAGAGAGAGACAGGAGAGAGAATTGTTTGAAACATCTGGCATATTTCTTCTACAACTGTTGTGAAGCTTAATCAAGAAAAGAAAGACTAATGCATACTCCAAGTTCCTTTCTGTGTCTTCAGTTGGTGTTAGTGATGGAATTAGACACCAGCCTGGAATGTCTTTCTACACCATTTTGTCCATTGAAATACTCTGCTTTTTTTCATAAACCCCACTTCTGAAAGGCAGGTACCCACTTTTGCTGTCTGTATTTTTTCCTCTTCAAAAAGCCGTTTGAACACTGAAAACATGTTTTGTAAATCAGAGGGACACAGACAGTACTTGCCTGGAGTTATGCTAACAGCTAGCAGTTTTACATAGCAATGGGAAAATAAAACCTATAAGTAACAGAAGATCATGCAGTTAATATTGGAATGGTAAACTTCTTACTCACGCATCTACTGTACTGTATCTTTTCAGAACAATTGTAAAAGACAACTGAACCATGTATACTATAGGTTACACTATTGATCCGTAAAATAAATGCACTCATTCAAAATGGCCCACATCGAATGCTAAAGGATTAAACTGAATGGAAAATGCAGGGCACTCATAGAGGACATTTCAAATGCCATTTATTTGTTTACCTCAATAAGAAGAAACAAAGCATACAGTAGTGTGTTATCCCTGCACAATCCTCAAATATTTCCTGACATATCTGACATATTGTATTTTATCACATACAGTACTGTTTTTTTTCTTCTTCAAATTGTTACGTAAGATATCATTTTAATATTTGTATTAAACCCATTTGTATTTAATACAAAAAAGTATTTTATTTATGCTTTTAGGGGTGGACATAGAGATTTACATTCATTGCTGATCTCTTGACCTTTGCTTCTGCAACATCACCAAACCGTCCATCTTGCTTTTCTTCCTTTATGCACAGCACCACTGAGGAAATAATGTTGTTCCTGGCAGGAGCCAGAAGAGTTACCAACAAATGTCAGTGTACTTCAAGCTCTCTGTTACATTTGGTGTAAAAAAATGGCATCACAAATCACACTTTTCGTAAACCACTTAAAATTAGTCACCAGGATGGGGATTTCTCAAAGCTGACTAAGATCAATTACCTAATATAAAAGTATCTACAGGCATACCCCGCTTTAAGGACACTCACTTTAAGTACACTCGCGAGTAAGTACATATCGCCCAATAGGCAAACGGCATCTCACGCATGCGCCTGTCAGCACGTCCTGAACAACAATACCGGCTCCCCATCTGTACCGAAGCTGTGCACAAGCGGGGAGACTATAGAGCCTGTTACACATGCGTTATTTACATCAGTTATGCACGACGTTTGCAGTACAGTACATGCATCGATAAGTGGGGAAAAGGTAGTGCTTCACTTTAAGTATATTTTCGCTTTACATACATGCTCCAGTCCCATTGCGTATGTTAATGCGGGGTATGCCTGTATTGTGATACAATTGGTGGGGTCGTACAATACTTGGTGAGGTCTGTTCCCTTGAAGATTGATTGTGTTTCGGTATTAACACATACTGTACAAGACATATTTCCCATACCAATCCCTAGGAACAGATTAAACTGGGGTAAAAAGGGTTTGGAAAGGATTTTTTCTTCTCTGAACACATATTACTTCATAATAAATCCAAGGTTGTAACCCTGTCGTCACAACAGAAACTCTTATCCATTAACTAATCAATATTGTTATGGAGTATGTTTATTGTACTATTTTGCTGATTATTTTAATTTCCAGGAGTTTCGCAGGAGATATTGGTATCACAGTAATCATTACCAGAATTACATATATAAGCACTATGGGGCCTATGCAGTAAGCGCCGATAAGCCACTTAAGGAGGCCTTTTCACCAAAAAGGCCTACTGCTATTTAGTAAGCCCTTATAAGTCACCAATAAAAACCCTTTTCGTCAATTTTTTTTCTGAGAGAAAAAAATAATCGCCAAACGAGTGGCGAGAAGACACTTATCGGCAGGTTTTCAAACTCGTGCAATTCTAGTAACTCCGATTAGCTTATGGAGGCTAATCGCGGCTCTAGAATAGAGATTTCCTCACAAAATCCTCCCGCCAGGAAATGTTGGCAGGAAGGTGGTGAGAAGCTGCCGAGAAGCGACGAGAGGGGACTTAGATAAAACAATGCCCTTTTCCTGCATTGGATTGATGCCGGGAGTCTCCGGAGCTGATTCTCATTAATATCAGCACCGGAGGCTCCCGGCATGAATCCCATGCTATAAAAATGCATTTATAGGCAACTTCACTGCCTTAGCGGCTAACCGCTAAGGCAATGAAGGGGTTAAGGAACAACAGCAGCTTTATTGGGGGCAGAAGGGATGAGTGAAGCGGGTACTTGGCCCTTCACTCACCCCCCTCTGCCCCCACTAAACATTACAATATGTACTAACGACGAATATACAACCCACCCCCTGTGCCCCCACATAAAAGCATTTTCATTTTTTTATACACAGGATTGATGGGGCTCTCAGGTGGTCCCCATGGGTGTCTGGAGGCCCTCTGGTGGTCCCCGCGGGTTGCAGCTGGCCTGCGGTACTCATCCTGTTGCAAAAAAAAGAAAGAAATGTGTAATACATTGCAATAAATACACCTTCCCCCCCCAACACATACAGTACAGTAATGGGCAAAATAACTATTATCCAGATATGGATAATAGCTAATTTGCCCATTATAAAATCAAACATTAGCCAGCCAGCATAAATAAAGTAAATAAAGTGTTCACCTTACCCCTGCCATCTTGAAAGCGTTCTCATCAGCATACTGCAGGTCCATGTCCTCCGTTGCCAAAAAGAATACAAGAAAAAATACAATCTAATGGCCCCTAACCCTTTAATCACCTTAGCGGTTAATAACCGATATAGTAATTAAGGGGTTAACCCCCATCCCACGCTACCCACCCGGGAGGCCTAAGCACCAACCCTGGACCCACTATACCCACCCTGTACCATTGATTGGCACAGCGGTATATCATACCCATATAATATGGGCATGATAAGCCACTATATCACTCAATGGTCAACCTAATAAAAATAATTAAGGTAAAAAATGCACAATAATCACATAAAGACAGAAGCACCTAAACACCCCAAAAATAAAAGAACTAAATAGCCTAATAGTACACATCACAAATAATTATCTCTCACCAAAATAGCTAAATTATTACAATTATGTTACTCCAAAACAATACAATTAAATAAGCAACTGTCCAAGCAAACTATTAAACAAATAAAACCACTAGCCAACAAAACAATTATTTAATTTACAACACTATCCAACAAAACAATTAACTAATTTACAACACTAGCCAACAAAACAATTAATTAATTAAAACCAGTAGCCAACAAAACAAATAAATAATTAAAAAAAGCTAAACAATCCTAAAATGTACTAAAAACAAGCCATCCAAATTCAAAACAATTTAATCCAAATAATAAACAGAAATCGAAAAAATAACTATCAATAGAAAACAAGCATTTGCCAAAAAATGCATTGGCTGTCACTGTATTAACTGTACCCTAAATGGGCACAGATTAATACATTATCAGTCAATGGGCAATGAAAAACATTAAAAGAAACAAATACAATCAAAAAACCTTCAAAAATAGAATTACATACATTAAATATTTTTCTTATCTTTAGAAGTGTTGGCCCTCCGAATCCCGCAAATTCTGGAATCTCTCGTACCGCGACAATCCAACGTCATTCACCTTGAAGATCCGGAACAGGTAACAAAATTATTCTTTCTTTTATCTTCTATCACATCTTCTTTCTTCATCTGTCATTATTTCCTTCTTTTCTTTAATCTTCTTTCTTCATCTGTCAATCCAAAACCCTATGATAAATCTAGAACAGGATGCGTAGGGGGGGTGATGTGCAGGAGGGGTGATGTGCATGGGGGGTGATGTGCAGGGGGGTGATGTGCAGGAGGGGTGATGTGCAGGGGGTGATGTGCAGGGGGGGGTGATGTGCAGGAGGGGTGATGTGCAGGAGGGGTGATGTGCAGGAGGGGTGATGTGCAGGAGGGGTTGATGTGCAGGGGTTGATATGTGCAGGAGGGGTGATGTGCAGGAGGGGTGATGTGCAGGAGGGGTGATGTGCAGGGGGTGATGTGCAGGAGGGGTCATGTGCAGGGGGGGTGATGTGCAGGGGGGGTGATGTGCAGGGGGGGTGATGTGCAGGGGAGGTGATGTGTAGGGGGGGGTGATGTGCAGGAGGGGTGATGTGCAGGGGGGGTGATGTGCAGGAGGGGGTGATGTGCAGGAGGGGTGATGTGCAGGAGGGGTGATGTGCAGGGGGGGTGAGGTGAGGTGCAGGGGTGTGAGGTGAGGTGCAGGGGTGTGAGGTGAGGTGCACCCACATCCCCTGTGTCACACACAGTCACACACACACACACACACACACACACACACACACACACACACACACACACACACACACACACACACACACACACACACACACACACACACACACACACACACACACACACACACACACACACACACACACTATATGCGCAGAAATAAAATAATCTCAAAATAATCTCAAAAATAAAAATGGCTAAGACTAACACAGAAAGAGTGCGTGAGTATCGTGCTCGTACTAGAGCTACGAAAACACACAAAGAAGTTTCACTTACTATGCGCGTGCACAGCACACAGCTTTTTTTTATTTAATTGGGGTGTTTAGGTGCTTGGATATATCTTTTGTTATCGTGTATTTGTTATCGACCATTGATTGCTATAGTCGCCTACTGTATCATGTCCATATTATATGGGTATGATATACCTCTATGCCAATCAATCGGTAGAGGGTGGGTATAGTGGTCCCAGGGTGGATGCTTAGGCCTCCCGGGTGAATAGCGGGAGGGTGTGGGTTAACCGCTTAATTACTATAGCGGTTATTAACCGCTACAGTGATTAAGGGGTTAGGGGCCATTAGATTGTATTTTTTCTTGTATTCTTTCTGGCAACGGAAGACATGGACCTGCAGTTTGCTTATGAGGACGCCCTTCATGATGGCCTGGGGTAAGTTGAACATTTTATTTACTTTATTTATGCTGGCTAATGTTTGATTTTATAATGGGCAAATGGGCTATTATCCATATATGGATAATAGTAATTTTGCCCATTACTGTACTGTATGTATTGGGGGAGTGAATTTATTGCAATGTGTTAAAAAAAAAATTTTTCACAGGATTGGTACCGCAGGCCAGCGGGGACTTGTGGGGACCACCTGAGGATCCCCAGACACCCGTGGGGACTACCCACGGGGACTACCTGCGGAGACCACCCGAGGGCACCCAAGCATCCACGGGGACCACCTGAGAACCCCCAGACACCCGTGGGGACCACCCGGGGACCCCTGTGGGGCCCCTGGACACCCACAGGCACCACCCGGGGACCTCCGCCAACCTCTGGCATCAATCCTGTGCAGAAAAAAATAAAAAATATTTTAATGTGGGGGCACAGGGGGTGGGTGGGTTATGTATAGGTGGTTAGTACATATTGTAATGTTTATTAGAGGCAGAGGGGGTGAGTGAAGGGCCAAGTATGCGCTTCACTCACCCCCTCTGCCCCCAATAAACCTGCTATTGTGCCTTAACCCCTTCATTGCCTTAGCGGCTATCCGCTAAGGTAATGAAGCTGCTTCAATGTAATTTTTATTAATAGTGTGTGGGAGCAGGGGGTCTCCTGAGCTGAAGCGCTTTGATTTATGCCTCAGCGACCCCCTGCTTCCAGAGTTATAGGCCCTGGTATGGGGCATCGGGTGCCGGTATCGCTGCCATTTTTAAATCATCCGCGTCACGTTACCGGGGGGATTTCAATAATGAAGGAGATACCGGCACCCCATATCTGTGCCTATAACTTGAGAAGCAGGGGGTCCCTGAGGCTGAAATCAATGGTTCATCTCAGGAGACTCCCTGCTCCCGCACACTATTAATAAAAATTACATTAAAGCAGCTTCATTACCATAGCAGATAGCCGCTATGGTAACGAATTTGTTCAATTTTTTTTATTTGGGTTTTAATACTAGTGTATTGTAGCAGGGGTCTCCGGAGCAGAACCTCGTTGATTTGAGGTCCGGGGACCCCCTGATTCCTGAGATACAGGCCCCATTATGGGGTGCCGGTATCTCCTATGCATTTAAATGTCCCGCGCCACGTGACCATGGGAATAAATTGCATAGGAGATACCGGCACCCCGTAACGGGGCCTGTATCTCAGGAAGCAGGGGGTCCCCGACGCTGAAACCAATGAGTATTACATTTTATATTAAAAAAAATTGATCTCTTGCGAGATTTGCGCTGGGAAAGGTGGCTGGCTCTCTCTGCATTAGAAAGAAATCACCGGGTGATCCCTTTTCAGAGAGGCGATTATCATGTCGCCGGCTACTCGCCAGTTTTGCAAATGTTGCTATCACAGGTATTCTGGGCTTTCTGCTTACCGTGATAGCAGCGCTGTCAAAACTGGCAATTTAAACAGCCTGGCAATTCCCCCCCCCCCCCGCCGCTTAGTGCATAGGCCCCTATGTCTATTAATTCATGCTCTGCAAGGTCAAAATTATGACATGGAATTGATTTTCTCTTTGTTCAATATTTGCAAAGGATACCGGCAACATATATACTGAACTAGTAACACTAAACACAAGACATGCTGTAATTACCCTGTAGCCATTATTGATCAGTGTATAATAAAGGTTTAATACTGATGTGAAATGGATGAGTTTGACCTTTAAATGTCAGTCTTGTCCAGAAAGTCAACTGCGTTTCATTTTGTATTAACCTGTTGCGAAATCAGCGCATCCAATAATGTATCCTTTCCCTTCCTTTAAATTAATTATCCTATTCAGCAATTCAACCACTGCCTGTTACTCTATAAAACAGTAATGGGGATTGTGTCCAGTTGTATCATAGGGAACAGCTGTCAAATGAAGACCAAAGGCAGTGAATGTAAAAAAGAAATGATGTTGTTTTGCTTGAGCAGTGAAATGGAACGTTTTGTATCCACATCATCCATATTATCCATATTATCCACATCATCCACATCATCCACATCATCCACATCATCCACATCATGCACATCATCCACATCATCCATATTATCCACATCATCCACATCATCCACATCATCCACATCATGCACATCATCCACATCATCCACATCATCCATATTATCCACATCATCCACATCATGCACATCATCCACATCATCCACATCATCCATATTATCCACATCATCCACATCATCCACATCATCCATATTATCCACATCATCCACATCATCCACATCATCCATATTATCCACATCATCCACATCATGCACATCATCCACATCATCCACATCATCCATATTATCCACATCATCCACATCATCCACATCATCCATATTATCCACATCATCCACATCATCCACATCATCCACATCATCCATATTATCCACATCATCCACATCATCCACATCATCCACATCATCCACATCATCCACATCATCCACATCATCCACACCATCCACATCATCCACATCATCCATATCATCCATATTATCCACATCATCCACATCATCCACATCATCCACATCATCCACACCATCCACACCATCCACATCATCCACATCATCCACACCTTACACACCATCCACACCATCCACATCATCCACATCATCCACACCATCCACATCATCCACATCATCCACATTATCCACATCATCCACATCATCCACATCATCCACACCATCCACATCATCCACATCATCCACACCATCCACACCATCCACATCATCCACACCATCCACACCATCCACATCATCCACATCATCCACACCATCCACACCATCCACATCATCCACATCATCCGCACCATCCGCACCATCCGCACCATCCGCACCATCCGCATCATCCACATCATCCACATCATCCACATCATCCACATCATCCACACCATCCACATCATCCACATCATCCACATCATCCACATCATCCACATCATCCACATCATCCACATCATCCACATCATCCACATCATCCACATCATCCACATCATCCACATCATCCACATCATCCATATCATCCATCATTTTCCCCGACGTGCATTAAAGGAATCATTCTGTTGTTTGACAAAATGAATGACATCCCATTGTAGAGGTGACCAACTCCAATCCTCAAGTGCCAACAACAGGGCAGGTGGTTTTAAGGATATTCCTGCTTCAGCGCAGGTGGCTCAGTCAGTGGCTCAGATGACACCATTGCGTAGCCACACTTGGGAACACTTGCGCAATATATGGATTGGTTTAGAAACCCAGTGTTTCCTTACATTTCAAACGGCACCATAGTAACTCTGACCCCTCTGGGCTTATATATACGAGTATTAACTTGGTTAAACACAATGGGAGAGGTGGTAACAGAGTACAGGCATAGTCCCAGAGAGGACTCTTAGGATTTTAAAATTAGAAATACTTCAACCCAAAGGTTTGAATGTTGATGTAGATATTATTTCCTTTATTACTTGATCATTGCTTTTGATATGATGAATATTACTATATCACACGAATTTACCTTTTTTTGTGTTTCTGATGTCTCCTTCAGGTTATTTTTATTTAATTTAAGTACTACTAGCTTACTGTTGAGTTTTAAATATGTGCGCTGGATGTTATTCATTTATGTACTTTGATCCAGGTTGACGTCCATTCATTTTATACTTTATATTTTTGTGTCTTATATTTATTATAAACACTGACTTTTAAATATTTATTTATTGTTTCCCAATAAATTTTAGAGATCTTTTAAAGAGGCTTTTCAAGTTTCTTTCTTCATTTTTGAAGTGAAACTTCTTCAGCGACGTTCATGTGTTGATTGGAGACGGAAGTCAGTGGAGAGGAAAGTGACGTCACTGCTGGCAGATGAGGCTGTCAGTGTTGCCAGCTGCCAGCAGTAGTCACCAGAGAGGAGGAAGGCAGACACACACACACCACCGCATCCCTCGAACACCTCATCCCCCAAACACCTCCCCCCTGTCAGCCGCGAAACACCCCCTTGTCCCCATACCTCCGCCGGGTGATAGAGCCCTGCGCGAGACTCGGGCTACAGCGGTGTGAGGGTGGTGGAAGCCACAAGGCAGACCGTTGAAGAGCGTGGGAGGTGACCTTTGGATTTCCGCTTACATAGGCCGCTGGGGGGGTGGGAGGGGGTCCGGGAGGGCTGCTCGGGGGGGAGAGAGTAGTTAGGAGAGAGGGGGGCAGGACCCTGATAACACACACACAGTGAGACACACACACACTGACTGACACACATACACACAGAGTCACGCACACGCGGAGTCACACACGGGGAGTCACACACGCGCACGCGGAGTCACACACGCGCACGCGGAGTCACACACGCGCACACATACACGCAGAGTCACACACACGCACAAAAATACACGCGGAGTCACACACATGCACACATACATGCAGTCTCACACGCACACACATACACGCAGACTCACACACATACACGCAGACTCAAACACGCAGAGACAGACACGCAGAGTCACACACAGAAATACGCAGAGTCATGCGCACGTGGAATTCGCAGTTAGTATAAATATATTAGTGCTGAGCACGTGCGTTCTAAGTTACACTTCTTTGTGTTTTGTCACTGAAATTGTTTTGATTTTTAATTAAAAACAACACCATCTAATTCCATATGTTGGTCTAAGAGGAAGTTTTATGAAAAACCTAACAGGCCGGATACGATGCTAGCTCAAGCACTGAAAGATAGGCAATCTAAGTTTAATATCCAAGCTATACGCTTAAAATCGGGTATACATACGGCCAACCCTAAAAAATAGTAGAAGAATTCGGTTCATTTTATGGTTCCCTATACGATGGAAAGAAGGTGGCACACAATAACAACACGATCAGAGCACTGAGAGCTTTCTTAGCCAGCTCAAAACTGGAGAGATTGACAGAGCTCGACAGAAAAGCTATGGGCGCTGACTTCACATTAGAAGAAGTGTCGCAAGCTATTAAAGAACTTAAGCCATCAAAAGCACCAGGCCCCGATGGCTTCGAAGGGGGCTATATTATAAGAAGTTCTCTAATTTACTCGCCCCGCGGTTGCTCCAATTGTTCAATGCTATATTAGCAGGAGCCCCAATTCCTGGTGACATGCTGCGGGCGTCTATATCACTTATACATAAACCTGGCAAGGATCCGCTAAATTGTAAAAGTTATAGGCCAATCTCACTAATCAATACCGATATAAAAATATACGCTAAATTACTGGCCAATAGATTAAGTCTAATCCTACCCAGACTAATACACCCAGATCAAGTCGGTTTCGTTAAGGGGAGGCAGGCAGCGGATAACACCCGACGATTTATTGATCTGCTGGAATTGGCAAACAAAAATAACACACAAAGCATGTTATTAAGTCTGGACGCGGAAAAAGCTTTTGATAGGATAGACTGGCCTTACTTAAAAGAGACGCTCGCGGCATTCGGCTTCGGAGATCGGGTGAGTGGAGCGATTATGTCTCTGTACTCAGGCCCAACGGCCAGGGTTATACATCAGGGCTTCCCCTCGGTCCCATTTCAAATTTAAAGTGGCACGAGACAGGGGTGCCCGTTATCTCCCCTCCTGTTTGCCCTATGTATCGAACCTCTGGCGGCACGTATTCGAGACAGTCCGTATATCTCAGGGTTAAACGCATACTCTCAATAACATAAAGCGGCCCTGTATGCAGACGATATCCTATTGATCATCTCAAAACCCCTCACATCATTACCTAACCTATTCGACCTACTAGACAAATTCTCTAAGGTCTCTGGGTTCAAAATAAACCAATCTAAGTCTGAAGCTCTGAATATCAATCTCCCTAGACATACAGAGAAACTACTGAAACTAAATTTCAAATTTAACTGGCAAAAGAACTCTATAAAATATCTGGGGATCCACATCACCAAAGATGCAAAAAGCTTCTATAATGCAAATTATCCCAACCTAATTCGGACTTTAAAACAAGACCTCATTAGATGGTCTTCCAAGAAGATATCTTGGATTGGAAGGATACATAGCGTTAAAATGAACCTGCTTCCCCATATCCGGTACCTCTTCCAGACATTACAGGTGCCACTCAAACTGAAGGATATACTCTCACTGCAGTCTGAAATATCTAACTCTATCTGGGGAGGGAAAAAACCGACAGTCAACAAATTAAATATGAAAAGACCTACCTTAGCGGATGGCTTAGCGGTACCCTGCCTGTTATCATACTATAAAGCGGCTCAATTAAGTCATATTATACAATGGCATTCTGATCCTAAACTAAAAATATGGGTGGAGCTAGAGAGTGCTGCTTGCGCCCCATTCGAGCTTGGCAACCTGATTTGGCTACCTAAAACTGCAAGAAAAATGGCTATGCTACCGCTTACCTCAATGGCCAACTCCATATCGGTCTGGGAAGGAACGAGATTAAAAAACTCACTTACCTCAGGAAGTTCTCTGATGTCACCCATTTGGAACAACCCCAGTTTTGCGTCTGGTCTTATTGGTAACAATCACTCAATCTGGAAGCTAAAAGGATACAACAGACTCAAAGACTTGGAGGGCTATAATCTAAAAATCAAATCATTCGATCAGATCAGATTGGAAAAAGACATCCCCCACGTAGAATTCTATAAATACCTCCAGATTAGAGCATTTTATAATAAATCCGCCCCGTACCCCCCCTGACAAATTTTGAAAAGCTCTGTCGGACAGAAACCGACACTAAGGGACTTATATCTATGATATACGGAGAGGTAACCGAGTCTGTAGCTTCAAAACAACAAATACCATCATTCCGTAATCAATGGGAAATAGACCTTGGGGAGACCCTAGAAGATGAAGAATGGAACACCATATTTTTGGCTACCGCCAAAAGTTCTATAAGCACCACACTGAAGGAGAACGCATATAAAGTTCTTATGAGATGGTACCTCACCCCACTCAAATTATCGAAGTTCATACCAGGGTCCTCCCCATTGTGTCCTAAATAATGTGGAGGAACAGCTGACCTGTTACATATGCTGTGGTCCTGGCCGCGGATATCCCTAGTTTGGTAAAAGATCAGGAATTGGATCCAGAGGATTTTTGACCTCACTATTCCCCCAGATCCATGGCTGTTTCTTTTAAACAGACCCTTAAAAGGCCTATCAAAGTCACATAATAAATTAATTGCACATTTCGCAATAGCCACGCGGTGTGAGATCGCAGCATTATGGAAACGCCCCGATATTCCAATTATCCCAAAGATTCGGAATCGTATTTGGTTTATTTGCCAGATGGAAAAGTTAACGAGCTTAGTTAACGACACTGGTGACAATTACCTAAAAGTCTGGGCTCCTTGGCTAGCTCAGACAGACATCCCTGGGGTAGAGCGTAACACAATTTGGCTTTAATAGTAATAAATGCGCTCTCCTACAGAGAGGTGAAGCCCTTGCTCACAATGAATACCTCACACACCCTGAGATCAATCATCTATACTTTACTATGGCTTCTGCGGCTACTCGGCGGTTCTAAGGACGTTTCAACAGCCCTCAGCGGCCGTTCCATCCACTCCCTCCGAACTCCCATTCCTATTCTTCATCCCTTCCCTCTTCCCTCCCCACTCCCCCTTTTTTTTTTTTTTTTCATTATTGTTTGTCTCTCCTATTTATTATTGTTATTATTTTCCCCCAACCCCTCACAATAAGAGTGACTATCCCCACTCGCACGGTTAAGTAGGGCTCGAAAACCCGTGCGGGCCTGTTATGCGTAAATAAATGGTTTACTACAGTATATGCTATCCTGAACAATGTTTGTCTGAATTGTTTCTTATGTATAACAAGCATGTATGTATTCATCAATAAAATACAAGTTATAAATAAAAAAAAACATCACAAATACAATTTGTGTGACAAAAGACAAAGAAGTTTCACTTAAAATGTGCATGCTCGGCACACACATCCTTATTTTTAAATACAGGATTGAAGCAGGGGCTCTCCGGAGCTGAACCCCATTCATTTCAGCTCCAGGGACCCCCTGGTTCCGGAGATAATTACCTCCATAGTGGGTGCCGGTAGTTACTCTATGGTTGCTTATCAGAGCTCCCAGGCCTTGCGGGCCAATAGGAAGCCATGACATCATCCGGTGCGGCTTCCTATTGGCCCATGTGACCCAGGACTTTAAACTGCAGAAAACTGCAGGAGATAGCAGCACCCCCTCTGGTGGTAAGTATCTATTGAAGCAAAGGGCCCCTAGTGTTGAAATCAATGGGGTTCAGCTCCAGAGACCCCCGCTTCAAACATGTATTAAAAAAAATAAAGAAAAAAAAATGGTTTGGATTGTTCTTTTAATATACTGTATGTTTTTCATCCCCCCCCCCTTTTTTTTCTATTATTAGCATTTTGTTAATGTTTGGTCCTTATTTACATTAGAACATTTTATCTGTCTCGAAGTCAATTGGATATTTATTATAAAGTACTGTATGTGTGCACTTATTAGCATAGTAATTAATATTGTAGCCTCGGTATGTTGCTTTCCGCTGCTGTTCTCCAGTGCTTGTTTTTTTGCAGCTTCTTTGGAATATGTATATATTTATGTATATGGTATGTAATTGTCTGTGTATATGATTTTGATAAAGTTGTTATATTTTATATCACGGCGCATGATGACATCGGCAGGCTATATACAATTTGAAGGTTTTAGTAGGACTATACTTATGCCCCAGAGGAAGCATGTTCTTTGCAAAATGCTTAGGCCTGGACTATAAACGCTTGGACTTTCTAACCAACTGAACACCGGGCTAGTGCTCTCCTTGTTCCTTTACATGCCGGTACTACTCACAAAACGATTGGACGATCATCACTGCAGGAGCGGGGAGCTGGAGTCATCGTTGGCGGAGGTCTGATGTGGAGGTCCAAATGTGATTTTCCTATGTGGAGCATGTGAGTGTGATCACTTACAGTATGTGTACTTTTTAATTTTAATAAAAACGTTATTGTACTATGTCCATTTTCTCTTTTCTCTGCAAACTATTGGTAGAGAATATCTGACACATATACAAGCAACTAATGGGTTCTGGATTTTTGTGTATACTATCTGTTGATGTTTGATATCGCACCTACGAGACGATTTGCAGTTATTTGTCAAATCTTAAGTGCAACAATTGTTATCTCATATGTGGTTCCTGGGAGTTGCGCTCCAACTCTTGTCCATAGTTTCCTGAAGACTCTTTGAAGGACCAGCACTACAGAACCGAAAGGAGTTGTATAACATTTGTTTTTTCACTAATTAGCAATGAATTCTTCACTGATTTTCACCATCACGTATCACTTATTATTATTTATTCTAAGGAATGATGAGTTTTTTTTTTTTTAAATCAATGTGAGCACAGGATGCAGTATAAGCAGCCCTATGAGGACAGTGGCAGTCTGGCTGTGGTTGAGGCAACTCTATGAGACAGGACTATTTGCATCTCTCTCCCCAAAACATATGTTTCCTGTGCCTTTAACAGATGCTAGTTTAGAAAGGGCACATTATTAACTGGAAAACTTTAAAGGATGACAGGTCACATCTTAATACATATTCCCAAACACACAAACCAACAGTATGTACAGAACTCACATTGAAGACCCCAACAGAACTCTGAAAAATCTGCTTCTAGAACATAAGGGGTGGCTCTGTATATACCCTTACATTGTCATCATACATCACATGGTAGGGGGCGGAGGGGAGGAACCTGAGGGAGGCCACACAGTTAACCTCCTAAGGTCATCAATCCTTTTACAGAAACAAGTAGTCCTCCAGGAGGGGGATACATATAGAACAAAGTACTGTATCAAGATGCACTAACAATATTGCAAGTACTAATTAGCTCATCAGCTAGGAGATTTCCTCTGAGGGCGTTGCATTCCTGCAGGGTCAAGCGGCTGTTATCATGACCTACATTTTGCTGATTTCTCCTGGTGATACAGCAGCCAACCTCCTAATATAAACAGACAGGAAAGCATAACATTTACACAATAAAAAACTAACTTGCAATTAAAAAAAGATATCCATCAATTATCAATATGGATTCAGTAGATAATCGTCAGCAACCCACAACATTGCTACAAATAAATCTCAGTACACAAGAAACTAAAAGTGACTTCAGACATTACCCCCTATGAGGCTTCTTTGACTGCTGACAAGTGATACATCTGTCATTCTATTTTTGTACATGCTTCCAGACCACTGTCAAACATGTTGTCAAAGGTGCAGTCTTTACTGGGGCCAAGATGAATCAATGGCAATCATACATCTAGCCTTCTGCTGATGAAGGAGCCTGCAGTGCATTGCATGTCAATGCATTGGGCTCTTCTGAGAGCAAAAGGATGATGGTTTAAATCTTGGAAGCGGATTCCTTTTTTCCCTTAGGTGTTCTCTAAATGGCCAAGTTGTGATGGTGCTCAGTGGGGCTGAACACCCTGTCCTGCTAATTCAAAGTCTTTGGTCAAAGAAAATGGGCCCTTTCCATGTGGACTTAACGAATCAAAACCCATGACTGCTACTTTAGTTTAATTATTATTTATACGATGTGAAAATAAACAGTGTAATATCAACTGCACTTACAGTACATTGTAAGTACACATAAATACAAAAAATATATATGTACTTAATAATTACATGTACTTTAATAATAATCAATACTATTTACATCATTAATTAAATAAACAATAATATCATGATTAATAATCTAATATATATAATGTCAGTAGGTCTTGTATGTATCTCACATGAGCTCATTGGAAACATAATAATGCACATAGCCTGGTGGCAGATATGGAGAGTCAGATAGCTATAAAGTTTAGACAGAAATTAGATGATGAAAGAAAGAGAAAGTCAATTAACATGTGACAAGAAAGTAAGAATGCTGAAGATGGAGATATAGATGGAAAGAATTGATGACATCAGATATTAAATGAGAGAGGTGGAGAGAGCGAAGGGGGGAGAGAGAAAAGTGGGGGAATATAGAGAGAAGAGTGGGGAGAGAGAAGGGGTCAGGGGGTTCATGGGAGGACTAAGGAAGAGAGACAGAAAGTGGTGGAGATAGAGAGAAGGTGGGGAAAGAGTGGGATAAAGGGAGGGGAGAGAGGGAGGAGAGAGATGGGAGGTGGGGGAGAGAGAAGGTTGGGAAAGAAAAAAGTTAAACCTATCATTATTGACTGGCTTTTATTCTAGGCAATAAATAATATGTAGATCATAAAAAATATATTTAATTTAATAAATAATAAATAAATTATGTAATTGTACACATCGGTCAGTTCCAAATTCCGATATGCATAATTAAACGTTAGGTACATGCAATTACAGTGCACCTCTGTGTATTTACATTGTTAGTACAGGTGATAACACTCTAGTTGCATTGTTATGAGAGAAACTTAATGTAAATTGTTACCGAAAACTTCCCATGCTGAACACTCTAAAGTGAAAAGTACTGTAGATCAGTTACTCTGTTGGTCAATGGTTCTCATCGATCTACACTCTACAAAGAATGCTGTTTGAAAAGCAAGCAATTTACCTGGCAGAAGATAAAAAGATAGAGTTATTTCTGTCCTTAATTTCTCTATTTCAGAGACTGTCATCAACCATTGTGAAACCTAAATTGTAATTGACTCTGACATCTTGAATGTATGTATAAGGAGCTATTTTCTTGGCTAAGAGCTACAGTTAACCGCAGGGGGATGTTTGATATTATTTTTTTTCCACCTTTGTGTTTCTTTCCCATTCTGAAGCGTTATAGAGTCGTTTTTTCAGCTGCAGAACATATTGTTACCATTCTTTAATTGACTAGGAATAGGCAAACTGTTTTTTTTTTTTTTTTTTTACCATTTAAAGGATGAGGTAGGTAGGAGTTTTAAGGTTATATACACAAACCTAGAGTCATGTTGCACAGTCTTCAGTTTTCACATGCCTAAGTGCTGACTGACTATATTAAATGAAATTGATGGAATAACCAGGCCTTGCACACAAATCTTGGACTACATGCCATTTCAAAGCACAGCCAAGATTTGGACAAAATGGATCAATTGCTCATAAAGAATAAGGCTCTGTTTTACTGTAGTTCCCGAATGCCCTGTTTTATGGCAGTTCTTCTTCCATGCTTCTGAAAGCAAAAGCCACCTTTGTTAAAGTGTACTACAGTATTTGAGTATAAACATGTTCCCATTGTATACAATGTGTGTGTGTATATTGTTATTTGAAAGCACCTAGCAAGCACACAGCGCTTTACAATTGTAACAAGCATTAAAATACAATTACAATACAGAGAATATAATAATACAGATGGTATAAGTGTCTAAAGGCACAAATGTAATATTGGGAGAAAGGAATCCCTGCCCCGAAGAGTTTACAATCTAGTCAGCATGAGGGGAGACTAACAGAAACAATCAGAGTAAATGTGAGTGTATCCAGGACTAATTCAATGCTTGGTTAAACTGGTGAGTTTTCAGATAGGTCTTGAACTTAAAGAGAGAAGTTGCTTGGTGGCATAGAAAGGGAGGTAGGGTGCAGCATGTGAGAAGGGATATAGGCGTGGGAGAGCCATAGTCACACGGGAGATAGAAAGAAGACACACCGGAGCAGAGCATAGAGTGCGGGTAGGGGTGTTGCGAGAGATTCAAGTTGAGATTTAAGGAGGGGCAAAGGATTGGAGGATTTTCAGGAGGAGAGAGCACAGAGAGACTAATCAAGAGCAGAGTGAGGTTATCCACGCAGCCAGCATGTGAATAGATTTACTGTAAGGGTAGAGAGCTGCGTGGCTGGGAGGCCAGTGAAGAGAAGGTTGCAATAGCGCAGAAGAGACAGAATCAAGGCATACATTAACATTTTATCTGTAGAGAAACAGAGAAAGGTTCATATTTTAGCAATGTGACAGAGAATGAAGCAGCAACATTTAGTGATACAGTACCATTACCGTAGAGGGATGAATGAAAGAGAAGAGTCAAATATGCCTAAACAATTGGCTTGGGGAACTAGATGGATTGTAGTCCTCCAGGCACTTAAATCTAGTGGATGCCTCCTTGCTTCTGCCCTCCTTCTCCTGAAGTGCAGTGACAAATGACGCCATGGTCGTCACCAACGTGATGTGTTGATGCTGCGTTGCGATGGCAACGAGACACCGTGTGACGTCACATTGGTGACATTCACGCTGTCATTTGATGCTGCGGTTCAGAAGGAGGAGGAGTACACTGCTTGTAAAGTGTGCTAAAACTTGCTAAAGAAATCAAAGAATTATCAGTATATTAAAACTCATTAAAAATGGCATTGAGTTGAATTAAAAAAAAAAAAACCAAGGTAGTAAGTATTATCTAATATTACAGAACTTATTTATTTAAAAAAACATACATGTAGAATATTGTTTGGATTGCTCTTTTAAAGCCAAATGAATTAACAAGGTGACTAAGTGAGAGTGTATATAGAAAAAAGAGGAGAGTTCCCAGAACCGATCCTTGATGTACAGAGGAATCAACAGGGGAATAGGAGGAGTTAGGAATAGATACACCAACGGAACAATGAGAGAGGTAGGAAGAAAGTTAGGAGAGGGCTTTATCCCAAACACCAAGGGAGTGGAGATTGTGAAGGAGAAGTGGACAATCAACAGTATTAAAGGCTGTAGACCGGTATAGTACTGTAGAATGAGAAGGAAGTAATATTCTTGGGATTTAGCTACTTTGGTAATTGCTGTTTCAGTCGGATGAGCAGCGCGAAAAAATGGTTGGAAAGGGTCAAGAAGAGCATAGGAGCTAAGAAAATAAAGCATGTTGGAAGATATAAGCTGATCACAGAAGAAGCCAGAAGTTCATCATGGATGGGAAAGAATAGTATCAAGCTGGCGGGAAGTAGAGGGATTGGAGAAGTGTAACTAAGATACTTCCTCCTCTGTTACAGGGGAGAAAGCATCCAGACTAGGTGAAGGAGGATTCAGGGGAATAGGTTTAGTGGAAGGTATAAAAGCCTTTCTGTCTGATAGAGTTGACCTTGTCTCTGAATTAAGTATCACACACCCAAAGACGTTGTGTCTTTTGGAATACACTATGTCTACTTTTTTGTCTTGAGGATACATCCACATGCAGCACCTGGAGAATAGCTATACCTGATCATATACAGACCTGGGATCTTAAAGACATATCAGCAGCCAGAAGACACATTACAACCTTTGATTTGATGAGCTTTATTTGATCTTTTCTCTAATAAGTGGGCTGGCATATGGGCCAAGTTCAGTGTCATGTCATCATTATTTCTATACACAGTGTACACTATATTGTGTTTTTCTCTATTCTGGGGTGATCCTGCTCCTTCTGGAACTTGGAGGTGTAACGTCTGAATGAAGTATGCCAAAGACAAGGTGTGGTTTAATTACAATAATTAAATATTGCTACATAAACCACGTTTAAAGCATTGCAGTCATAATTAAAGGACAACTATCCATGATCATAGTGATATAATTTCTTATCGCAAAATTGTGTGACTCTTTTCTTTAATATGCAATGTACATTTTCCTGACATATGCAGATGATATTCCCTTTATACTGTAGAAAGAAAACAGGAGGAAACATTTTATTTACAGTTACAGAGTGAAATGCATGAGATTATGGTTCTAGTTAGTAGGGCCATCATGTCCATATTAACTCTTAATGAACATATTCCTGTTAGTCAAAACTGATTTATATATGGCAGCAGTGACTTAATTAAATTACAGATTGTACTGAAAAGTCCAAAGGATTATGTTTGAGGCTCACACATTCTGAGCGCGCTATAATATGTTATGCGAAATGACGGTGTTTGATGCTATCACAATAAAGGTGGATAGCTCTCTAATGGCCTTAGTCTCCAGTCTGTCACGCTCTCTCCAAAACCCCTCTCTCATCACCCTGCCTTCTTGCATTCTGTGAAGAGCCAAAGATAATCACTGACCCAAGGAGCCATGGAAGGTAATCCCTCTGCCGCTCGCATAGCTGCTGGTAATGAACATAATATAAAAAAGGGGGAAAACGAGGTACACGGAAGGACCTATCATTAAAATAAGAATTCTGAAAGTGTATTTGTTTTGACGCGCCGGTCGCGTCGCCGGCGCTATAAGCACAGCCTTACCTTCAGTGCTGCAGGGACACGGCTGCGGGCGAAGAGATGGAGAGATGGCTGCACAGCTCATCTACAAGGTGAGTAACGGTATTCTCTCCCTGCAGTTGGCCCAAAAGGATTAACACAGCAGGGTCCCATTCAGAAGCATGGAACCCCACAGCGTTAATCATCCTGGGCACCTTACTTTTCTCGGGCCCGCGATAACTATACCGGAACAGTCAAAGTCACGGCTCTGAGGACAGTAAGTTTTGCTACATCTGTATAAAAGAAAGTTCTTAATGGTAAAAGATATAGAGGTCATTACGTGTTCAGGGGCCTGTGTTGACAAAGATACTCAGATAAAACACTTGAGTTTAGAATTAAAAAAAATACACAATATTTACATAAAACAACACATTTGGGATTCATAATTTCATACAATGCAATAAAACAGCATAAAGTCAATTATAAGCCCTGTATTACATTTCTTAAATGCTATTTTTCCCCGTGGAATCACTAAAACAACAAGCCTGTGAAAATAATGAACAATTAGAGCAATATGTGGCATATAAATGATGCTTGTTATAAACATTCTCATTTCAAAATCAGTATGTGACATCCTTTGAGGGACTTTGGCATTTTCCTAATTTATATTTACCAGTGCGAGGTTTCTGCAAACAGGTTTCACACAGCTAAAACAAACCTTTTACAAATGCTAATCGCTGATGTAAACCTTCAGAAGTGCATTTGTAATCAGAAATTAAAAAGGAAGGCCTGTGCTTCCATTGCATTGTCCTATTCTGACTCTCGGAACACTCAGACTCGGTTAAAACATGAGTTCAATTAAGCAAATTCAGCATTAGTGAGGAAACAATCTGTCAACTCAATACACAAACGTACACGTGTACATGCCAACCCAACACAATTATAGGTTGGTAAAAATAACACAGTATTACATCGTTTTCCACAGGTTTGAAACGAAGTTGTGATTATTGTTTAACCAATTTACAGGAAAGTTATCTGATTTCTAAAACCCAAACGGGGACGCGAAGTAGGAAATTAACTTCCAGAACATTTAAATTACACTTGAATTATCTTGCTTTTGATTAACAGAAACTTGCCAACATTTTAGTAAGTAACCATGATCAGTCACTATTGGTGGAAAAAATTGCAACATGATATAAAATGTCAGGCCTGTTGAGTCTTGCTAATTTTGTTACAAGAGAAGAACTTGGCTAGTGGTAATATAATCATCATTATGAGTGCAGCTCCACTTATTTTTTGAATAATAACTTTATTGCATGCTACTAACCCAGAAAAAGTCAGTCCTAAAGTACTGCAATTATCGCTGTGGCATATTTTCAAGTTTTGTTTTATACCGTAACAGTGCATTATACGAAAAACACTTGCCCATTCCTACTGAATCTAGTGGCTCTGCACCTTACATTATATCATTGGGACATTGACAAAGGGGTCAGAAATTAGTGTGTATCCTCTGGGACAAGTGTAAAGTAGTGTACAGTAGTTGACTTTCTATTTGCTATTTTCCACCAAAAGTCAATTTCATCACACAGACACATCAAATGAAATGTATTATGGATTTGCTATGTGTGAACTGGAGCTAAAGCAGCAGCTGGTCCTTGAGCCACGCTCCAAGATTGTGAGCTCTGCAGTCCTTTTCATTCTGCCGTACACATAGGATACAGATACCAATGCACAGCAGCAGATTCTATATGGAGACGCATCGTGTCCAGGAAGAACGTTTTCCTAGCTTGGAGGAGGTGACTGCCCGTATTCTATATCTGCAGCGGCGCAGGACAGTGGCAACAATACCTCCAGGTGATATATAACAAAATGCAAACTGGATTCAGAAAGGTGGATTAATATTGATACTGCTGTCTTTATTTGTTTCTTAAAGCGATTGCCTGCCAATTTGTTTTTTTTCATTCTTTTAATTGGGTAGAAATATTGTATGCGATATAAATGTTGGGACATTAGGCACCACAAATCTAATAACACATAAGACTCCCCACAGTGGACATTTTCTTGATACTCCAAAGACTATCTCAGAAATGTGCTGGAGCAGAAATAGTTGCCGTATCACCGATGACTCACCACACCTGCACAAACAATTGCTCGGCACGTGTCAATGACGTACAAGTATTTCTTCTCTTTATTCATATGAAGCCCTCTTAGGGACTGTTATAATATCGCAACTACTTCAATGTACCTCTAAAGGTCACAGCAGTCCCCTTTTCACATTGCACTCAAGGTAAAAGAAATAGTAATGTACATAAAGATATAGTATCCACCAAAGGAACTATTGTCCCATAAAGAGTGTAAATATGTACATAAGGATACAGTATCCAGTAGAAGAACTGATGTGTCCACAAAAACAGAGAAAATGCATGTGGTCAAACAGGAGACCATATACTCCCGCTCAAGTTATACCTAATACCCAAAAGAAATGGCACAGGCATCCACTGTTAAAATACAAAACGATGACATTTTAATAATATCAAATAATGACGCCGAAACACAAGTGAAAATCAATATAAACATGTGTGACTAAAATATATGAAAACAATAACCCCTATCAGGGGAGCAGGGTTGGGAGTGGTAGTAAAGAACACTTAATACTCATGTAACATGGTATATGCAATAGTAGGAGCAATAAGTATAAGTGAACTGCTCAAATGGAACTACCAAAACAGCGTGGTGCATGTGGATGTACAGATCGCAATATGCGGATAGCCCGATAAGAAGCAATTGCATACAGTACAAGGTATGAGCATGAATCTCTTAGCTTCAAGAGGTAAAGGTAAGGCCTGATGTGCATAGTAACAAGGTAGTTAAGCAATAAGTATAGCCGCAACATGCAGACAAAAATCCAATGGGTGCCAAGGGTTAAATAACACAGTACAGAGGCACAGATGTAAGCACCAAGGATCCCCTGTTCCCTACACAACTGTGCTTCTATGTGATGATCGGACTGCTACCGCAACCACCAGCGCTGCTAAACTCCACAATAAGACCCACTCACGGACGCCAAGCAGACGTCATATGCCCAACACGTGTTTCGTGTGATGCTCACACTTCTTCAGGGCAAAGGAGCTGTATCTTGATATATATATTTTCCCCATGTACCAGGTTTTCTCTACATCTTGACACTTGGGTTTGAGCGGTATCCCGTCATCCTCTATTATAATGTACCTCTATAGCCCTAAACCAACACCACATGATTATGAATAATAGGTAATTAGGATGAAACACCTGTAGGAGTGTTTGAAATCAAAGGAAACGACCGCACTGTGCAATAACCATTAAAGAAAAAAGTGAACGTTTATTTCCTTGTTTAAACCCTTAGGGTTCTAATGTATCTAATGTCAATGTCCAAAAAAACTTCCCTTAGTAGCAAATTCCTTAACTCAGTGGTGCGCAAAGTGGGGGGGCGGGAGATTTTCCAGGGGGGGGGGGCGCGGTGGCTACAGAGGTCCCGCGCTCTCCCCCAAGGCACTTAAATTAAGTGCTGAGGGGACCGCGTGAGGCCTCTGCAGCTTCACATACCTGATCTTCGACAACGCGTCATCATGGTAACCGGCATCACATGACAACGTGGGGTCACGTGATGGCACGTTGCCATGGTAACTTGACATCACATGACCCCGTGAAGTCATTTGATGCCGGAGCCGAGGAGGAGAGGGGGCAAGAGGCAGGAGGTAAGGAGGCAGGGGGGGCCCAAGTAAAAAACTTTGCGCACCCCTGCCTTAACTTATTACCTCCTCTTGAAACCACTTTGAACAATTCTATGGCTGTAGCATATGATGCATTTATTTTTCTATTGCATAGATATGCTCATAGATTCATTGTTTGAAATGACGTATTGTGCATCCAATATATGTTTCATCCCACAACTACAGTTCACCTCATAAACCACACGTGGTTAAGTGGAAGGAAAGATATACTATATGTAACCCTCACTCCCCCCCCCCCCCAATCTCAGATAGGGTCCTTTAGGGGATCTAGCGGTCAGGCTACATGTCTGGGTGTGGTGCGTACCTGCTGGCAACAGGGGGCCCTGAGTCTCCCTCGGTGACATGGGGGAGAACAGGACAGGTTTCTGGGGTTGTGCCTACGTGCTCTTCACTGGTGCAGCAACTCCATCTCCTGCAGCCCCAGCAGTATGGGGTGGAGTACCTACAAGAGAATTCTCTTCCTTTCCTCCTGATACACTCCACTCTCAGGCAGGATTTTGTATAAAAGTGCAAGATCTTTATTGTCTCTTCACAGTCACATCAGACAGTTGCACAGCAGGCTGTCTGCCCTCAGGATGTCCCTGACACCACTCCAGGCCTAGGGCACCCAGAGTGGGTCTAGCTCTTCCCCTACCCCCTAAGCTGGGTAGGAGGTATGGGGTGCACACTCTCCATCCCCGAAGGGAGGCCTCAAGCTAGCCAGTCCTGGCAGCTCGTTCTGTGTCACCCGTGTCCCTTCCACTCTAAGGACAGACAAGACAGACAAGACAGAACAGACTGGACAGACCCTAAATAGGAAGTGGCAATGACCTAATTAGTTTCAACAGGCACCGCCCCTGTGTCTCTTGATTGGACACAGGGTCAGGTGACCTGACTTCACTGCATCGGTGCACTGCCTGAAGTGGGAAAACCCATAATTACTCTTGGCAAACCTGCCCTTACGCAGGGATTGCTGCCAGGAGGAGGGCAGAACTATAGCCCAAACCACACAGGGCTACATGTACTTTCTGGGGATACTATTATCTTTGGCCATAAAGGATCTGACACAAATGTCTGATACTTTAACTTCGCCTATAAACCCATTTGGAATAATTTCCCTCAATACAGGGTCACATTTGAGAATGAACCAATTTTTCCTAATGATTCGTGATACTTCTGTATAAGCTGAATGATATCGCGGCATGTAAACTAATGGTAACCTCACTTTATTAAAAAAAATTAATCTTCTCCAGAATAACTGCGTCTTAATCCAATAAACTCCCCAGTTGGTATATTTGCCACCACATGTTTCTGATGAACACTCCCTGCATAAAGAACTGAATTCCCAGCTGTTGATTTTCTATGCAGATTAGGCTATACTTTACAGTATTGTCATTATCCACATACAGCACAAGTTATAATCACTAATGCTAATGTAACTCATAAAGCAACTCAAGTCGAAATATGACCCCTTACAAATTAAGGTGACATCATCGATAAAGAGCACACACACACACACACACACACACACACACACACACACACACACACACACACACACACACACACACACACACACACACACACACACACACACACACACACACACACACACACACATCCCGAAAGTGATAAAATAAACATTCTTTCCCACATTCCCAAAAACAAATTTGCATAAAAGGGAGCATCATTTCAATCATTCTTTTTCCTTTCTAGATACATTATTCCCACACCTTATACCATTTGCATGTCAGCTATATATATGTCTCCTAACACCACCTTTTGAAATACATTTCATGCGCTACCCAGGGCAGTATAGGGCATGAAATCAGACTTGGACCTAAAATGAGTATGCATCGCACTTTTTTCTTGGATGTACTCATGTAATAGAGAGATTCCAGAACCCCAATGTCCTCCCCAAAACTGTCAGAGGGTACAGCGGGTTCATCAATCAGACTCCACCTCGCAGTAAGGCGACATCGGAGTCTGGATCCTCCTGTGTCAATTTGCCACAGAAGTGTCTTCCACAAGGCAGTTATTATAAAAAAATTGAAACAAATCCACAGATGTTTCAAAATAACTCATGGGACCAGTTGGTGTAAAGGAAAGCCCATATGACAAAACTCTTCATTCATCTTCTACAATAGGATGTTGCGACAGATTTATTACGATTTTTTTTGCTCCTGGTTCCATAAAGCCTTCTCACCAGAGTCTCTGCGTCTTGTTTCCGCCTCCTCTTCCTGTCGGTCTCTTTCCCCTTTGTGGTATTCTGTTCTCCTTCAACTTCCTTACTTTGATTCCTCAGGAGTTCTCCTCGGAGAAAGAAACCGGGGACAACCTTTCAAAATCACTCGTATCCCATCCACTCGACAGATTTAAAATCATTCCCTTTTTGTCTTAAGAATAGGTAAGCAGGAGGAAAAAACTTGGAGCACAACTATACAAGAACGAGAACTGGAGGACTTGTCTTAAGAATAGACTGTACCTTTATTTTTTGTGACAATGTTTTTTTGTGAACTGCTCTTGTATGAATAAAAAGAAATACTTTTTATGACTATGACTTGGTACCGAGTAATTGTTTGTGTATCTGTGTATATATATATATATTTGTGTCAATCAGCAAACAGGCTAAGCAATTTCAATGGGGTTGTAATCAGTTCATCTCCCTCATTACCTAGTGTGGTGCAGGGCAATTCACCAATCAATCAATTGATTAATAAAAACTTACTTCAGTCCAGGTATGTTGCTAAACTCTGTATATTTGCTCATGCCTGGATAATAAATCTACTACAATATGTCAATATTATACCACCATTGCTCTGAAAATCTGGTGCTACTGAGTTGTAATTTCTCCCCATATGTGAATAAGATCATGTAAAATTATGTTTGTAATGTGCAGATGCAGCAAATGTATAATTATACATCATCATATGCACATTACAAATCTAATTAATATATGTTCCAATTTCTAAACAAATACACAAAAGCACTGTTCGCCATATCTATTGAGGAATTTAAATTATTTTAAATGTAAAACATACATTGACTATTATTGTACAATTTGAATAAGTGCTGATACATGTTCCTTTTCTTGACAACAGCATTAGTTATTATTCTGAATAATTGGTGCAAATTAAAATATATTTATTTATAAAAGAAAAAGAATAAAACCCTCTTTGTATAAATGTTACACATACTGAATATTTTACATGGTATTGTAAATATCTTTCTATTGGTGACTCTTTCATATAACGAGTGAGTTATCTATACAAAGTCAATTTAACCATAAAACTACCCTTTGGCATACAGTACAGTACATTTTGGAAATACAGTACTTTAAAGCAGAATTGCAGGAGAGAGATATTTATTTTTAATTCAATTAAATATTTACACTCTTTTTGGTCCTGTTCTGCAACCGATAAAATAATTGCGTTTGTGTTTTGAATGACATATTAAGGAGGTGCTCTTTAATTCCATCGTTCTCACCACTAATGCCTAGCAAGAACTGGGTTAATGTACTGTAGATTCAACCTGGGTTTACTGGCAAAAGTGTTTACAGGAGCTCCATGTCATGTATTTAACACAAGGTTCTGCATTTTGTGGTTTTCTGCTATTCTTTAGTACAAGGCTGCATATTTATTTTGGCTAGGCCTAATATTCTTGAGAAGACAGATACACATCTGGAGCTTTCAGTGGAATAATAAAGGAGGAAATAGTTATCACCGCTCTACCTTAATATTCGTTAGTATAAAGAGGATATGGCGGTGCATGGGGAATAGTAGATATTTTTATCAAATGATCAAGAATGATCACAAAAAGGTTCCCACTAATTTGCACACAGCCTAAATAACATGAGCAGTCTATAAGGGAATTAATTAGTCCCAGCATACATATAATACAAAAACCAGGAGTTTTGTATTTTGCTGTTGGAGGCCTTCAAGGTACATGAGCTTCCTGTTTCCCCGGGAGTCGGAGGGCCACCGCTTCTAATGGTAAGTAATATATTCAATGTTTGTAAATGTCTCTTTTTACAGGTTTGTTCATTGGATGTGATTGTTGATTTTTTGGGGGAGGCACATTGACTGATAATATATTAATCTGTACCACTTTAGGGTACAGATTAATACATTATTATTACAATATTTGGGGGCATTTGTGGCTTGGTATTGCTGTTGGTTTTTTTAATGTCAGTTTCTTATGTGGATGTAATTGTTAGTATTTTTCCTGCTTAATGTAATAAAATGTTTGCGATTGGTGTCCGTTTGTAGTTAATGTTGTATTATGTTGGCTAATGCGTTTTATGGTTCTTTCAGAGATTGTTTGAATGTATTTCTTTGTCTTTTAATGTTACATTCATTAATGTTGTTGTAATTAATTGGTTTGATTGGTTAGTGTTACTATTCATTTTGAGTTGGTTTAGGAATTAATTGGTTTAATTGGTTAATGGTTTAATTAAATAATTGTTGATGTTGTTACTGCTTGTATTGATTGGATTAGCTGGCTACTGTTGTTATTTACTTTATTTAGGTATGCTAATGCAGTGTTTAATAATGGGTAAATAATCTATTATCCATATCTGGATAATAGTTAGTTTGCACATTATTGTACTGTATGTGTTAGGGAGGAGGGCGGGAAGGGGGTCGTGTATTGATGTTAATTCTTTTTTAAATATACATTTTAATTATAGTGTAGATGTGCAGGGGGTCCCCGGAGCTGACCCGCGTTGGTTTTAGGTTCGAGGACCCCCTACTTCAGGAGATACAGGCCCCATTATGGGGTGCCGGTATCTCCTGCACTTTCAAGCGTCTGCGTCACGTGACCGGGACATTGAAATTCTGCAGGGGATACCGGCACCCCATAACGGGGCCTGTATCTCCTGAAGTAGGGGGTCCTCGGACCTGAAACCAATGCGGTTCAGCTCGGGAGACCCCCTGCTCATGTACACTATAATTAAAATTTATTTATTTATTGTACGATCGCCTGTAACAGCCTTGCATGCAGATGGCAAATCTCCATGCAAATGTTATAAGCGGCTTTTTTTTCAATCAGCTAGCGTACGTGAAGTTTAAGTGCGATAGCAGGGGGGAAATACATTGCACGCACGATAAGCCAGTTTTGGGCACGTCCGATGAATCCTTAGTGAATCGCGCCGCCGGCTTCATTTTTTATCGGACGTGCTAATTTTTTGCAGGCCACCGCGAAAGCTCGGAGCTTAGTGCATAGCCCCCTTACTCCCTATGAATAGGGTGTATATATACAAAGAATAGTGTCATATATATAACAATTACTTCAAAGTGTGTATCTGCAAAAATGTGTCCATGGGTAACAGATCATACAACATAATGTTCCCAAACTATGGCCAATACTGTAGTAGCAGAACAGACGCGATTGTAACCATCACATACCACATGTATACTTTTGTTTGTGCAGGCTGAAGCTATATCCAACAAGTAATTACAGCAATCATGCAATGAATACACAGTCCCTCCTTTGCGGAACTAGTTATCTCTGCTATCATTTCCTTTGCTAGCAATAACCTGCTAATTCCTCCAGTAGCAAAACGAGTGAAGAAGTAGTCAAGCCAGCATGATAAACAAATACTTCCTGTTGGGGGGTAATGAGACAAAATGCTTTATGGTTGCTTTATTATGTCAGAGTAATATTAAGTGACATTAATCTAATCCCTTGCTGTTAGAAAAAAACTGTTATTTTAAAGTCATTAACTGTTCAGGGACCTGTTTATGTGATATTTACTTAAAACAACACATTTGGGATATACTATTTATACAATGCAATAAAACAGTAGAAAGTCAATTGTAATCCTTGTATTAAAATTCTTTAATGCCATTCTTCCCTGTGGAATCACTAACACAAAAAAACCTCTGTAATATCCTTGAAACTCGCCTTGACATTACAGGAATGGGTGACTGCTCAGTTCATCCCTTGGGTACATATCACTGCTGCTGCCCTTTTCATTGTCTCAGAGGGAAAAGAAAGCAAAATAACCATGAATCAGCATTGAACAACTGTATTTCATCTCACCTCATTCAATCAGCTGATCCGGTGGTATGTTTCTCAATAAGCTTCAGCTCTTTTTCATTCCCTGGGGACACAGGGAACTAAAGTCTAAAGTAGAGTTAAAGGGCCATCCCTGCTTAGGATGCAAGTGAACTAATGTCAGTGACATGTTTAACAGGTGAAATGAAGCTGATTAAGAACATTTAAAAAAAAAATATATATATATACTGTATATAAAAAAAAAATATTACAAGGAAAATGATTTTGCAATACTTTTTCAACTTTTGACCTTTTTAATGGCAACTTTACTTTTGTTTGTAAAGTAACTATGGTGCCATAATTGGTCAAACAGATAAGCATACTGTAAGTAGCTGAAGCCAGTATTCAAGGCGGCATGTGACGCATATTCATTGTGTTAATGAGAAGAAGTGCATACAGAGAAGCCTCTATGGTGCAATACTTTTAATACAGTTTAAAATCACTTCCATAGCCAAGTTATACTGGGCTTACAAATAATAAATCTTCTAAGCTTATCTGTTGTGGGAGTCCTAGAAGAGTCCCTGTACAGTCTGGTGGCATCCCACACTGGTAACTCTGCCCCTAGATCCGTCGCTTGCCGCGTGCCCTCCTGCACTTTCGGTTTCTAGTCGCTATGTCAATTCTGAGACGCATCTCCTCTCTCCTTCTCAACTCCGTTTCTGCAATAGGTTTGGCAACGGCACGTGCTGTCCGTTTTGCCAACGCGTTTTGTGAATGCTATTCCTCCTCAGGGCTGGTAACAGAATGTCTCTGATGTAAAATAATACACGGACCACCACCACCACCACTGACACAAACGTCAACTTCTCCTGCGCCGGTTACTGCTGCCAGTGCCAAGAAAATGCCTGCCACTATTACAGTAGGTAATTTTGAAAGGGCATATCCTTCTTGTCACAGTCCAAAAAAGCAATGAGTGCCAAAGATGATCTGACATTGATGTTACTAGACTCTGAAGAGCTGTTAAAACAGTCAGGTGTTGAAGAGGGAGAGTAATCAAGATCACACATTCAATCGCAGAGAGTTGATGAGTTAGAGGAGTAGGGGGTGTACTTGATGATCTATCCGTTCAATAATCACTTGTTTTGAAGGAAGAGGATTCTGGTAATGAGGACGTTGCTCATGCTGTTAAAGACTGTGTTTAAGGGGTGGTGGATGTGGTAGTGTCTTGGTCAATGGTGATGATGAATATGATAATATTTCAGATAAAAGTGGTGATACTGTGATCCTTTTTCACGATTGTGAAAATACAGATTCAATGACAAGTAAAGTGATTAATGCAAGCGGTAATAATACTAACAACAACAACAACAACAACAACAACCCTGTATATTCATTATTTAAAGCTGCAGTTCAGTCTCCCGTTTTTTGTTTTTTTTTAGTTTTTTTTTTAACTTCAATAGTTTCATCTGGGCAATCTCTACTTACCTAAAAAACTGCACAGCTGCCGGTCAATTCGTTCTCCGTCTATTGATCGGCAAAGTTTGGCGACATCTTTAAATATGGGGAATGTAAATCGTTGCTATAGGAACAAGCATGCTTGTTAAAATAGTATACAAGAAAATTGGTCTTTCAAAGTTGTTTTTTTTAAAACAGAAAATGCTAAAAGTATTTTTTCTTACTACAGAACTGATTTATTAAAAAAACACACATGAGGATATTGCCTGAACTGCAGCTTTAATAAACAGAAGCCATTATCATCATCATCACCAACAACAACACGCTCTGTTACACAGATATCATCATCATCATCATCATCATCATCATCATCATCATCATCATCATCATCATCATCATCATCATCATCATCATCATCATCACTATGACAATTGACCAATCGTGGCTCTGGTTGTTGTGACGATGATAATGATGATGTCGACCCTCCCAGGACCAACATCACCTGCACTACAACATAGATGACCATGATTACATTCACAAGTTTATCCACAAACACTAGTTTCTTCTCCCATGGCCCATACTTATGCAAATACAGCAGCAAAAGACATTGTGTGGCTTAATTTAAAACTTTCAAATGAGCGCTCACAGTGAGTCACTCTTTACTTCTTATCCATTTTAACATGGTTCCTAAAAGCTTATGCCTGCCATATTACACAGCTTTCCAGCACGGCCTGGGTCAGAGAAGTGCATAGGCAGTAAATCTACTAGATTTTTTGTTGTTTTTGTTTTTAGCCCGGGCAGTGAAGCTGATCACTCTAAAAACCGTACTCGTGGTCCACAGTGTGGTACCAAGTGCTCCCTACTTGTGACTGTCCTCTCCGAAGGTCGGTCCAGTCCTTGCTCTATCCAGCACATCTTCAGCCATGAGGGCCTAGAAGATTTCTGGCTTGTTCCATGGAGTAGAATCCGAAGAATCAGTCTCCTCTTGATCGTTGCCGTCTCTGCCAGACAAAAGGGTCCGAATTCCAATGGGTCTTCAGCCGAAGCCTAGTGTCCCAACACTCCATCTCCTCTTCCTAGTTCCCCACGTAATTTTTCTCCAAGGAGAGAGGGGTGATTGCAGACCGGCACATAATCTTTACTCTCTCTGAAGAAAGACAGGCGACCAGAGAAGTCTAAATGTGATGCCACATAACAATCATTAAAGAGTCTTGAACGTACTGGTTAGAAATATGTATTTTTTATTCCTGTGCATCACATCAGATCCAAGAAATCTTTTATTTTTAGTACAGACCTTAAAATGAATGGTGACCTGTTCATATTGCTATTTACTGTACAGGGGAAGATTTCAGGGATGTGAGGTCCCCTTTGAGGATGACACTCAGGTCATCTGGTAGGTCTGGGTACTGTTACCAGACTTCCAAAATATACACTTAATTTTATTTACCAGGTTAAGCTCTGGTACTTTGTTTATTTCCCTTATTTTTCTTTGTCAGAAAAAGAGTTGTCCTAGGGCTTTAATCACCCCCCAATCTCAGAGCAGGTCACCCTTCGATAACCCCAGTTTTAGAAAAAGCACAAAAAAACAGGAGCAATTTACAGGTTGGAAACCATTTACCGGTTGTTCATATGACTTACTAATTGTATTTCGCCTGCTATGTTAGGATGTATTTGGAACACTGTTGTATCATAATATAACTTATAAGCATGTAACATGTTTAATACTTGTAGCCATGCCTGGTTTTGGCTACCAGTCTGCCCTCCCTGTTATGCAAGCCCTGGTAACAGTGCAGGCAGTGACAGGACCAAACATGGGTTTTCCCCACGGAGGCAGCTCCCTTGAGTGACAGGGGAGGAGGTGGGACAAGGCCTGTGTTCTACCCAAGCCTGGGTTCAGACCTTGTACCTTCATCCCACTGTATTTAAGGGGCTGCACCACAAAATGTAGGCAGTTGTCTCTACCATTGAGAGAGATAGGTAACACACAGGGTTGTCTGCACATTGGCATCTCATGTTCCTCTTCCCCTTGGGGGAGAGTGAGTGATACCATTCCCCGGCTCTACTTGAGAGCCAGGGAGCAGTAAGGACTGGCTCTGGAGGCCTCAAGCCCCAGAGTTGGAAGTCCAGTGACCATCCGGAGGTTGGAGGTATGTGTTGAGCGGTGCTGAGCAGATATCAGTGTTATACTGTGTATGCAGAGAAATAAACGGTTCCAGTTAACTATAACTTCTGCCTGGTGTGCAATCTTTTTGGGGGGAGTGGAGTACGTTTATTCTGTAGGAGATTGCCTCCACACATCTGGAGCCGAAAGCAGATGGAGGCGCTGTATAACATGAGATAAATATCGGTAATGTACCCCAGAAAACTGTCCAGACATCCCCAACACAACCGGCGGACCACTCAGCATTCTGTGAGCCAACAGGTGACATGCGCCATACACCTGGTAACAGGGGAATCTCCCAGAGGGTGGGGGAAACACCGTTACATACTGATAATTGCGCTACTCCATACTGCTCTGGACTGGAAGACACCTTAAGGCTCATTCAACTGAATGAATTGTAAAGGACCACATTTACTAAGCTAGATGTCTTGAACCCTGGTCTTTGCATCCTCAGTTGGGAGTTCTGCTTGTCTGCCACCAGCACTATTGATTGAATGTGGCTTTTTCTTCAGTGATCTTTCCTGGCTGCTTATTGCCTCATTACTGTCACCTGTCTCCTATCTGCAGCCAGTCCTTTATAAACCTCCCCATCCTGTTTATCCTGGCCTGATTATTGAGGTTTCTCTGTCATCAAGCGCTCTGCCACATCGTTTGCTATATCACTCTCTTTGTGTACCGGACCTTTACTATGTTGCTGCTGACCACTGCCTGTCCTCTGACCATCGCTACCTGCTTGCCGCCTGCCTCTTACCTCTGCCTGTCCTCTAACCATCGCTACCTGCTTGCCGCCTGCCTCTTACCTCTGCCTGTCCTCTAACCATCGGTACCTGCTTGCTGCCTGCCTCTCACCCCTGCCTGTCCTCTGACCATTGCTACCTGCTTGCCGCCTGCCTCTCACCACTGCCTGTCCTCTGACCATCGCTTCCTGCTTGCCACCTGCCTCTCACCTCTGCCTGTCCTCTGACCATTGCTACCTGCTTGCCGCCTTCCTCTCACCTCTGCCTATCCACTGACCATCGGTACCTGCTTGCCGCCTTCCTCTCACCTCTGCCTGTCCACTGACCATTGGTACCTTCTTGCCGCCTTCCTCTCACCCCTGCCTGTCTTCTGACCATTGCTACCTGCTTGCCGCCTTCCTCTCACCTCTGCCTATCCACTGACCATCGGTACCTGCTTGCCGCCTTCCTCTCACCTCTGCCTGTCCACTGACCATTGGTACCTTCTTGCCGCCTTCCTCTCACCCCTGCCTGTCTTCTGACCATTGCTACCTGCTTGCCGCCTGCCTCTCACCACTGCCTGTCCTCTGACCATTGCTACCTGCTTGCCGCCTTCCTCTCACCTCTGCCTGTCCACTGACCCATCGGTACCTGCTTGCCGCCTGCCTCTCACCACTGCCTGTCCTCTGACCATCGCTACCTGCCTGCCAGCTTCCCTTGACACTAGAAGATGGCCCTTAGCATTTAATTAGTGGTGCAGGCCCCTCTGACAGGGAATGGGCTACAATATCTCTAATTTCTTTTGGATGTCTGAGAATATTCTGACTCTCTTCATTTTCCACACTTGCTGCTGTTGTCTTGTCCTTGTATGTTTTTTTTTTTTTGCTCAATAACAGGATATTTTGAGAATTCTTTTCTCAGCAGGTTCTGCATATGAACTTGTATTACTGTTCTCAAAAAAATAAAATAATGAACAGCTTTGGGCTATAAACCCACTCAAATTGTTTTTCACAGAAGGGATTTGCATGCTGACTCATTGCTGCTATATTTATAAGTCATTGCCAGTGCAAGGCAACTGCAGGATTTCTAATAAAGCTATGGAAATTACATGCATCGCAATGGGAGTTGAATACATTTACATTTCAAGTGTCTTACCATTTCAAAATTTATTGCATATTACCTTGTTTGTGCATGCCTGTACTTTAATGGTTATTTTTATAGTGCAAAATTGTGGTTTTATGATAATATTCCCAGCAGAAATATATTATAAAACTGACATGTGGGACATCCCATAAAGCTAAAATTCTATCCTAGGCTAAATCATTGCTTGATGTACCCTGTGGTACACTGGAATCTGCAATTAGAAAAAAAAATGTCAATACACTTGATTTTTGTTTTTTCATTATTATTATTATTTGTATTATTATTATTATTACCTATAGACAACATTGTTGGCCTATACACAGTATGCAGTATTTCACATGTTATCCTTCCTAAAGTTACTGTAGTACGCTGTTGCCTTGTTGAAGCAGTAGACAGTTTTCAGGGCCTGAAAATGGTTTTTGATCTTTAAAGTATAGGTACATACTATATAACAGCACAGAAAACTCTTACGTTGTTCAATGAAAAGAGTATGTTACAATCAAGAGTTTTGCCGTACTATACCTTCATGCAATACAAGTACAATCCTCCTCTCATGGGCTCATAATTTACCTACATGAGATTTGTGGAGATTTCCGACTTCGGTAACTGGTGATTTTGACACAAGGCCACTCCTTCATTTTTAACACTTTTTTGTTGTTACTATGTGCTGCACAATAGCAGTATTAGGCATTATTGCTTAGTATTCAAAAGTCCCTGTGAGTTAGTGGTTCACACAGTCTGTTTTTAGTTCAAGTGTTTTCTGCAAACACTACAATTCAACCCATAGTCGCCTAGTTGGTGCCACTGCTGTGTTAGGCAAACTTTATCTCGATTACAGCAAGCTTTTATGTGTCTCAAATGTATGTTATTTTAACATTTTATTTAATTTAATTTTTTAAGTGAATTCAATAGACATGAAAGTATCCATACTTTGAAACATATGAGTTCTGCACCATATTTCAACACAGATTTACCAGGGGCTAGGTGTCACCACAGCTTATAACCCATGTACTGCACTTCAATGTGCATATTGCAATCCCAATACAATGCATATTATGTATACAGTATTTTCCTGAGGAAACACTAAACAGTACCACCATTACTTAAACTGTACAATTAGGAATTAGGTATTTAGTAAATATTTCTACTGCACTGTGCTCACTCAGATTGACCTGCTTTTTCTACTGCTGCAGCAGAGGCAATGTGTACACACAGCTTTGAGTATAGCAATATAATACAAATGTGGACCTTTTCTCCAGAACTATTTGCTGTGATTTCAAGCTCTCAAGGCCAGGACCAAAAGACCCTCTCACAATGCTTTTTTTTTTTTTTTTTTAAACTCTGTGTTCATATTGTACACTCTTGTTTGATCAACGCGGTGCTTCATGAATGCAAATCAAATCCAAATAACTTAGATCTAAAATTTGAAAGAATGAATACTAGTTAAAAAAAAAAAAATATAATATTTAATAATAATAATAATAATAATAATAATAATAATAGCATGTTCTTGTAACATTGTTCCCACATTCGTCTTCTTTAGAAAATAGTGTAGGGGGCATTCAAATGCTACTGTATACTTTTTGGATTTGTATGTTATTCACGTATGCTACTATAATTATTTAAATACGACATGACTGCTTATTCCGCCTCATGGAAAGTTACAACTTAATTTCTTGCACTCTTGTCTCCTGCTTGCCCTTGATCTAAGGACACTGTTCTATGTCCAGACTTGCTGAGCTGGTAGGCATGTAATCTCCTTTGTACTCAACTCTCTGACTCCTCATCCAACATTTCCTGTCCAGACATCACTTCCTTACCAAACAGGTTATCCCGCCCTGCTATCTATCCCTACCTGAAACTGGCTAGTGTTTAAAAATAATAATAATAATATTGGTTGCCAAGAAACTTGAAGTAAAATAAATAAATGCAAACCTATTATTCACAAAGAAATGTAAGTAAGTAAATAGTAAAGGTGTTTTCGTGAGCAGTGCGCATTATAATTACACTGGACCAAGAAGCTTGTCAAATATATCATGATAAAAAAAATTATCAGTGCCTGTGTCTGCATTACTTTCAATATCATAAGTATCCCGGCTGCAAACTGTATATTTTACAGTTACATGCTATTGGATTAATGTACAAAATATTTGTATGTTACTCGTGTTGCAACAGAAGCAAAAACAATTTCATCAACATTTTGTTTAGTTTTATTTAACTCGTGTTGGGCAAACTGGGTTTGTGAAATAAGAACGTACCAAAAACCTTACGTTCCAAAACCAAAAACCCTTACAATTTGTAAAACAAAAATCCAAAGATTATTTAAAACCAAAGCTCAAACAAGAACACCAAGCCAAGTATCCATCTCTAAGCAACTTTCACCAACTATCTATTTAATAATTTAAAAAAAATGTTTTTCAGTTATATTATTTTAGTTTTCTAATTCTTTTTCTGATTGTATACTTTATTTTAGGATTTTTTTTCATTGTTATGCCGATGCGTAATCTGAGATTTATTCATAATCTGGTAAAAAAAAACAAAACCAAACAAATTAAGTTTTGGCAGATCCACAACCAAACCCAACACACAGGAACATTTTAGAACCAAAATCATGTCCAAAACAAAAAAAATGTTTGCGCTCAAACCACAACACAAGTGAACGTTTCCATCCTTACATTTATATGGTATGCAGCTTACATTTAAGTTTTAACTACTAAACTGACAGAAGCCAACGCATCCATTTCAGAAAATCACAAAGGATGCCATATTGAGAAGGTGCAATCCTAGTTACTTTTTACATATTTTGAAACCGGAGAGGGCCGCCCTAGTTCCCAAAATGTGATGCTGTGACTTCCTCTAACACCCTGGAGTTAGGCTGACCCCAACAGCCATATTGTTCTCATGGCAAATACTCTTATCTGCGAGATGAAGCAGCTCATACGTATATCAAGAAATGGGGGTTCCCAGAAGGTGGAAGTAACGTGCCTTGGGCCACCACCATTCTGATAATAGTGATGATAAAATACCCCCCAAAACGTGCGCAGCACAGATTGCTGTTTTAATCCAAAAATGAACAGGGCCATTCTAATGAGAATAAGTTACACGCTCCAATGTTTTCCACTTGTAGACAGCAATGTTAGGGGAATGTAAGCCACTGTGGGTCTATGAGTGGTGTGACTGGGAAAAGAATATAGGTCCATTTAAAGAAATGGGATCGGTGAAAATGTTTTTACAATTTTTTATTTATTTTTCTAAAGAGAAGCATACAGTAAGTTCTCTTTTCAAGGGTGGAATACAGCTCAGACCTATCTACCTCTATACTAATGTAGTTCAATATCTGTACGTTTTTAACGTATTCTTTAATCAGGTGCTCTCAAACATTCCCTTATTGCAGGGGTGTGCAAACTGGGGGGGGGGGGGGCGACCACCAGGGGGGGCGTATGAGGACTCAGGGGGATGTGGAGGTTGCAGAGGTCCTGTGCTCTTCCCCCAAGGCATTTAAATGAATGCCGGGGGATCACATGAGGCCTCTGCAACTTCACTTACCTTGTCTTCAGCGACGTGTCGCCATGGCAATGCGGCATCAAATGACGCCGCAGTGTCACGTGACATCACATTGCCATGGTAATGTGGCGACACGTGACCCCACGGCGTCATTTGAGGCCGAAAGCCGGAGACAAGGTAAGGGAAGTGGGGGAGGGGGGGAAGGGGGGCGTGAGCAGGGAGGGAAGCAGGCAGGGGGGCACAGCAGGGAAAAATTGCGCACCCCTGACTTATTGTGTACCACTTTGATTTTAATGCTCAGTCCTGCTAATCAATATATTAATAAACATACTTTTGTTAAAGTATATACATATATAAAAAAAAGGGGGTAGGATAATTTGAGTTCTTTTCTGATTAATATGCAAACTTTCAGAAACATTTACTGAATACCCTTTGTCTTTTAATTAAATATAGTCCCACCGATGACTGGCAAAGGGCTTTTACAGAACTTGTAATAAAAATAAAATACTTTTTTTTAGTCTGAATCTATACGGGCAAAGGGAATAGGAGATACAAATTGTTTCATATTGTAAACTAAACTAATTACTCGACTCCCTAATGCTTCTTTTGATCACTTAACAATGGTTTAATATGTAAAAACCATCCAGTTAATTGGATGCTAAAATGAAACTATTTGTATTTTTTGGGCTCAGTGAATATTTATAAAGCCAGCTGTGGCTGAGTGATGGTCCTTGGTGCCACACAGCACTCATACTTGTTTGGCTATACAATAGCTACAGTTTATATAAATAAATGCATTAAAATATTCCCTTTCAGGTTCCTGCCTACACTATAAGCTATTTGAAAATTGTATCCCATGAACCTTTGCTTCCAGTCATGTACAGCATTATGTAATGTGCTATTGTATTCTCTAACACAGTACCTCAACTTCATATGGTTTGACCAGTGCACAAACACACATTAGCATCATATCAATGGTGACACAATTTTAGAGGGAAAAAAGTTTCTCAAATCCTTTTATTATGAAAGCAATGCTTTAAAGTAAAAGCTGCAAAGTACAACATGTCATTAATAATGACACTTAAGCATGTGCATCATTTCCAGACCTCATGTAATAGAGCCCTGGTGTGTTTTACATGTGCTGTTTAATACAATTTTAATTGTCAGGGATTTATAAAGTGTCTAGTAAAGGAGGTTTTGCATTTATCAAAAAAATACCTTCGTGGCAATTGTTATCACCATGATAGAAAACAGAGCAAGATGGATTATTTACGTATAATCATTCTAGACAACCTTTCGTAATATTCATTGTAAACATTTTCATTTAACACAACTGACCTGTAGGAAGAGTACACAATTACTTTTTCTCCTACAGTATAAGTGCTATAAATATAATACATTTGTGATATGACCTGACGTTTACAGAATACATACACTAAAACAGTTTCAAACTATTTTATATGGCACATGCTGAACATAGGTAACAAAAGGTTTACAGGCTAATATATACTGTACAGAATGCAGCAGCAGCAGCTTTTAGACAGCAAAATAAACAACTTGTCCAAAGTCAGGTGACGGTGAGTCTTTGTATCAAGCATCTCAACAAGGTACTTTTGCTGCTAAGTAAAACAGTATCAATGTCTGCTCTGTCAGTGAGCGAATTAGTGAGTGGTTATGAGAAAAGTTAGGGGAGCAGTTACTTGTCTCAAGTTTGTTACCGGATCTCCTAAACTTTGAGCCTCTTTCTCTGACCCTTTTTCAATATGCTGTGAAGCTGATTCCACGTCCAGGAGACACACTTTGCCCCATTAATATGAGTGGAGCTACACTCTTCTCTAGCACAGCAAAGTAGTTTCACGGCGTATTGAAAGGGGTCATTATTACGGTGCAATCCACCAGATCTAATGTGGACTATACTGTACATTTGATTGTAGTCAAATGCGTGACTAGTAACTTCTCGTTGTTTACACTACACATAATGCAAGTGCAAATTCATACAAAGGGTGCACAATTCTCACACTGTGTCAAGGTGCAAATATTGCCAGTGTGATACGAAGTCAAGGGGGTTATTCAATAATTTGTGCTAGTGTCTCTTGGGGGTAATATTGTATGGAAACACCTATTACTTCAATGGGAGTTTTTGTGCGATAGTGTCCCATTCAGCATTATCGCAGTTTAATGAAAACCCCCTTAGTCACCAGAGGAGATATGCATCAAGATGATGCAATTTATTCCATAAGGTTGTGCAATTTATTTTCATTTTGTACCAATTAGTAATTTGAGCAAAGAGGTTAACCCTATATCACACCTGCCTGGTTTCAATGATGCAATGAGAACAAGAAAACTTTGCACGGAAGCAAACTTTGATATGTCCCATAAAAAAAGTCGACACATTTTTGGTGTATAGGGGAGGAGGAACAGACGGAAAAGAAAAGGGGGGAGGGGGAGAGGGTTAAAATATTTAATACTACACAGAGATCTACAAGAAGATAGAAAGTTCACTTCATTCATGGAATAGAGCAGAGTATACAAACCAAGGTTGCCATATAAACTGAAATGTACTTTGCGTGTCATGTAATACTGTAGACAGGTTCATTTTTTGTTTGCACATGTCTCTGAAAATGTTGTTCCTGATCCAAAGCAGGCAGGAGCCTCCAGTTGTTTCCGGTTATGGAAATGGGTAATTAATGTACTGTATCCAGGTATTTATCAGTATTGGAGATTTAGCAGTACGGTTTTCAGGTCTTGGGGGACATTATAATGAGTGATTGAGGTTAACTTTGGGTAGGGCCACTATATATAGAATAACATTGCCCCTCTATCCACAACCTCTCCAACATTGAGCAGGATCGTCAGGGTCTACAGCATCTCCGAGGAAAATTATATTAAAGGACTTTGATACAGTGATGCAGTATAAAGTAGACACTCCTTGTCCGGACAATTTTGTGGGTAAACTCACAGATGCTTACTTTAGTTCCAGGACTTTTGTTTTCTAGTTCCTGCCAATTTTCTTTAGGGAGCAACAAAAAAGGTTCATATTTTTATTATGAAATGAACAGGAATGGGGCATGGATACCAACTGGAAGTAGTAGATGGATGGATTTTCTACCTTATTTCTCTATTTCACGCACAAAATTAGATTTTTACTGCTGTTCCTCTTCACATCATTTGTATTTGGGAGGCATCATTTTCAAATATTGTTTGTTTAGTCTTCTTTTTTCCCTATAGTCACCTCCTTTTTCTCAACGTACAGCCTGTACAACAATGTAGCATTGACCAGAAATTTGCCCCATATTTACTGAGAAGTGATGTGACATACTGTAAGATACTGTTCTGCGCCAGTGTACAACTTACTTCCCATTCAAGTGAATAGGCCACAGAGGGTCATAATTACTAAGCAGATATAAGACACCATCAGGTTCTGAAAAACAACTTATAGCCTATGAGCCATATTTACTAAACAGTGCCTAAAGGTGTCACAGCAGAGAACTGCTAAGTCCTGTAAATATGATCCAACATCTTTCTGCGAATAGTTAGCATTAAACTAATTATTTTTGGTCTCCAATAATCATGATATTGTTTGGAAAATGTGTGCAAGCTACACGGTTAAAACAATAATACATGTAATAAGATACTTTTCTATATTTGAGTCAACGAAGCATACATAATGCAGCATGTCAAGATATAGTTTGGAGTGCTGAAACAGGATACTTCCAGCGGGCTGAGTACTTGCGTTGAGTCATAATGCACAATGTGGAGCGGGGCTTTCTGTTTTTTTTCTCTCTCTCAGATCTTAATTGTAGTAAAAATGGCATCTTAAATAGGTTATTTTGCTAAAAATGTTCGAGAAATGCATTATAAAGCAAACCATTGCATAAACAAATATATAAGTCATTTTTAGCATTCATACAGTAGACATATAACACATTTGAAACATTATTATAAGTCAAAATAAATTCCTATTTGATGAAACAGCAGTCATTTTATACACTCTAAAAAAACTATGAAATAAAATGAAGCGTACCTACTGTAACAGAACATGAAAAGAAATGTAACAAAACTATAATGGGACGTCATGAAAGCCAGAAAAATGTGGTATATAGCTTCACTTACAAGAGAATTAAGTGAGCCCTTACTCTACAATACATTGCAGACCCATTCAGCAAGGAAGAGAGTTAACAAGGCATCATACAGAACAAGCACAAGTCAATAACATGTTCTGTAACATTGACCTACTCAGGGGAATTCTGCAGTATTTCTAAGACTGAATGTGCTAATTCTTTCAGTTTCAGACAAAATGGTTAAGGGTGACTTAGATACAGCAAACGCTAACATTAAAAGCATTTTTTCTTTTGTTCATGCTTATGAATTTCAAGGTATGGAATGTCAACTGCTATTGACATGCCATTCCTTTTATTGCTCTAGGTACACACGTTAGCTGCTGTTGAAGCATATATGGCTTTATAAATATCTAATCTATCCACAAAGGCATTTGAAAATAGGCATAGTGTCATTTTAGTTCTTTACTGAAAGAGGATCTGCAGTGGAGAAAATCTGATTTGGAAGAAACAATAGAAGGCCTCCAGGGGATTTATTGTAATGTGTGACATGTGAAATAAAAAAACCCTTTCCATTTGCAAAACTGCATAGCTGTGAAATGTATATTCTGCAATCTGCACCAATTAAACATTGTCTTCCTTGGATCATTTTTTGGCGACTGGTGCCCCTAAAAAGATGCTTTTTTGAAAAGATATACCATAATAGGAAAGACATCTTATAAAATCAGCACTGTAGACAGATACTACCTTTAGAAGAAAGAATATTTCTAATGTACAGTATATGGACTATGCAGTAAATAGACCTTTTCCCCCTTAAGTATGTAGCACATTTACCCCCACCCTATGTGAGATTGGGTCGCTACCTGTATGTTTCCTGGTGCAGTGCATACCTGTTGGTAATGCAGGAGGTAATCCAGGAGGCTCTGAGTTGCAGCGAGATGGTGTGGGGAAAATCAGGACAGGATTTCAGGGTTCATTATTTTCGATTGGCAGCGCCCTAGTCAATCAAGGATCCTGGGTATTCAGGATGATCCATGTTGACACTTCTCTTGTGACCAAGGCAGTGATCCACACACAGTAGTTGGTTGAACTGATGCTTATTGCATTGCACAGAAGTCACCATAATCCACATTCCCCTGAAAGGCACCTTAAGGCTTGAGGCCCATCTAGGCTCCCTCCTGAGCTCCTCCTGTATCCCCTGGTGGGATACAGGGTAGATGTTACCCACTCCACAGGGGGAGGGAAGAGCACTGACTTCTGGGAGAGTGCCAGTATATACCCTGGGGGTGGGCTTGTAACCCTGCCCCATAACAGGGCAGGTCTGATACTAACAGGCATCACATTAATGGCATGTGACCCAGCCAGTATCTTCCCCCAGGCTGATACTATCAGGTTGTTGCTAGGCCCGCCCCTGGATACAATAAATGTATCCAAGGCTGCAGTAGCAAACTAGGCCTTCATGAGGAATTAACCATTCCAGTGCCTTTCCCTAGCATGACTTATACTGTTAGGGCCCAAGAGAAGTAATAGCGGCTGGATGCTGTGCTATAAGTATAACCAATTACATATTTAAGATGGCTTCACCAATCATTCGCTACTAGTCTTGAATCCTTTATGGGGTGATTAGACTTCATTCATGTTCTATAAGCTTAATTTATAAGTTATGTTGAGTCTTCATATGACGGTTAATACTATATTAGCCTATCTTTAACAGTGTCATGTCTGCACTCTTTATTCGGAATATTGAGGTTGTGGGAAATAATTTCGTCTGCTTTTGACATTGTTTATTGGACCAGAACCACTGCATCATTATGTAATTAGCATTTCTTCTTATAAACCATGTATAAATTGTCTGCAATTGAGAAAATAGACGCAGCCTCAGCCAATCTCATTTCTCTTCCAATGTTACATAACATGGGGTAGTATAAGTTGAATTCATTTAAGAAATAATGTGCATCTGCAGATGTTGATAATTTCTAGACAACGAGACTATGACATTTTTCATGCTCATAGGACACACCAATCTGCAAGAAAAATAATCTGTCTTTATTCTCTCTTCCTCAAGAATTACGTTTATTTTTGTTTGCCTTTTCTAAACCAGGAGGTCACCTGGATTTCAGTAGTGCACCCACACAAGAAATAAAGTTAGAGGGAAACAACTGATATTACATAAAAGTGTATTTGACTAGCAGTAAATGTAAACTGATCTTTAAAGTAAGTGCACAGAAATGTAGAACTTGCTACCCTTGGAGACGGTGATGGCAGAAGCAGTAGATATGTTTAGGGCAAATATGGGACATATATTTAGATATAATAGGTATATAGGGATATGCTGAACAAGTTACAAATAAATAATGATGCAAGGGAGCAATTTAATTGCCATTTACTGGGGTGAGGGAGGTATCTTCTTTCCCTTGTGAGACGTGTCAAATTTTGTATTGGGGTTTTTGTCGTCCTTCCTGTGGATCAAAATAAATATATTTACAGTAGGATTATCCCATCCAAATCTAACCCTCAACCTAATCTACTAAATCTAAATTGTTTACACTCGTTATCTATCTCATGGAGGCCTAAATTCATTATGCTCACTTAATTCAGGGCAAATAACGTGACTTTACTTAAAACAGGAACGGACATTATTTTCCTATTCACTAACATAATTATATGCAAAAATAACGGCCATGGTTGAACTGATTGGCGCTGCCTTCACATCGCACTGTTTCAGGATAGTGATAAGTTATCTTGAAATAATGTGACGTTACTAAAGTTTAAACCAACGCAAGCCGCAGATTTCTTAATATATAGACATGCGCCAATATGTAAATGTATCTCTTCACTAACTCCTTTTACTTCCCCCATAAATTCCTCATCTCATCTGAAAATTGTGCCCTTGTATTCTCCAACGTCTTAGCGTGAAAATACACCGTCTGCCGACTCAGGACGACTCCAACCTCCGGAGGATTTACCACACTCTTATAGCGCTGATGACCTGGGAAAACAAAATGGCGGACGAGCTCGGGAGAAGACAGTAATTGAGTCAGACAACCAGTGAAGCTTTGTCAAAAACTGTTCTCTCATTTATTGAAGGTCTACAGCCAGTTTATATAGCAAACTTGAGCATAGAAAAAACACAGATATGAGAACATACTTCCCCTTTTACTTCACAGTCTGTCTATCTCAGCAAAATGACAGTTAGACAGTTTATGGTCTGGGAAAGGGGCTCAATACCGAGTTAGGAGGCCGTTAAGGAAATGGCAGTATGTTGTGAAATGCATTGTTGTGTAACTTATGCCCAATATGGCTGAAGACAAGTTCCTGTTTTCTACAGGGCAAAATAAGTCTGAACAAATACAGTTCAGCTAGCGATAAGTAGGTGACAGGTCAGGTCACATTCTCAGACCTGCCTGCACAGCACAATTACGTATGGCATATGGCATGTGATTAGTTCCTGAGACTTAAACGTTAGTACAGAATAGTTATAGAAAAATGGTTATCCAGCAATCAAAATGGAGTCCCCCCTTATATGCACATTTACAATCCCCCCTTTTGTCATCACAAAATGACAATTAACCTCTAGGATATGGGGGTCTCGTATTGGATTTGAATGTTATCATAATCCATCAAAGGTATCTGGACTCTAGTGGCAGTAGGTCCAGAGTTACATATCATATTTGGGAAACTGTGAATGGGGGCATTAACGTCCAGTGATGCATATGTGTGATCAATTGACTTACCAAAAGGCATAATCATTTTACATAAAGATAAACACATTAATTTGTAACATGAAATAATAACAACTAATACTACAAATATGCAAACGATAAATATCAGTCCCATAACAATTCTCTTTCCCTTATTTTGTCGTGGGTCCATAACCTAACAACTACTATATTGTTTTTGATATTGTTGATATATTTTGTCGTACTGAAATAGTGGTGCAGGTTTTGGGGGTCCGAAGAAAATAAAAATATATATATATATATATATGGCCACAGGAGTTCTTGTTTGTAGAGAGATATATATCGGTGTGGCTGGTATGATATCTTTTCTGTTTACCAGGTTGACTATTACTACAAAAACTATTACCAATTTCTAAATTACTATTCACACTGCTCTTCTGTAACTATTAGCACATTATGGCGGCTAAAACTTGTGAAAATTGGTGGGGGCTAATTTCTACCGGGAGCGATTGCACAAATATCCATCTTGCACGCATCTTTCATACTGCATTTATTCAGAATGGCAAAACAGAAAAATGGCTGCTATGGTAAAAAATGGCTGACTTATGATCCTTTCCTTGTGGCTGACACACGCCTCTGGGTGACCTCCCACTTTCCTCATAGCCTCATATCCAATCTTCTTAGTCCCCTCTTATTCTTTAGAGACAGTCTATTTAAAGAACAGTTAACCATTGCATAGTCCTGCTGGACCAGGAGATTGTCCAATTGTGCCTTGTCATTCTTTTTCGGCCATTATATCGGCACAGTTGATTTCTTCTCGGTCTCTTCTTCTGGGGGACTGCTGACATCACCGAAAAGAGGCATAGCGTCGGTGGGGGTGCAACGCACTTCTGGATCAAAGTTTACTGCATATGACACATACATAGAGAGTGATGAGTAGGACAGACACACACACAAAAGCATCCAATAGCTTCGCTTCCAGAGAACTAATCCAACCACCAAGTCCCAACAAATCCCATCCGTCATCTCTACCTTTAAACACTGGACTATTTTCCCCAAATAACATAAACTATTCTAGTTGCAGGGTAATGTTCTATCTGTCCTCCTATCACAGAGTCAATAACTTCCCTAAGGCAAACTCTTATTTCTACACCCTTCGTAACCAATTTCTTATAGATGGTTCTACAAATGTTTTATTTCATATTGTCTTTTTCTCAAGGGGTTAAATATAACACTTATTTTCCCTGGGGTGCAACCTATTGAATATAGATAGTATATTGGGTTATATTATACATAAAATATGGGCTTTGTTTACTAGGATTCCACATTTTGTGACAAAAGGTGTGCATATATGCTATACACAAATCAATAAAAACAAAATAACAATTACTAAACAAAATATACCTGTTCCTACCCTATCGTCTTTGTGTGCACACTTATTTACACAAACCTAATAGACTATACATTTATAATTAAAATAACAAAACCTGTAAAGAAAAAAGATTATTAAAAAGTTCAAAGTTCATATGTTGAGGCCTGGAATTTTGGCTGTGTCTCTAGGCTTTTCCACTTTGGATACGGTGCAGATTGAAGCAACTGTGGGTGGTGCTGGGATAAGTTTCATATGCGTAACGTGGATCCAAAAAGAGACCTCTGCCACTTTATTTGCTGTAGTGGTGATGAGTAGTACTTTTAATAGTAGTAGTAGCGTCTTTTCATCTGGGATGAAGAACGTTCTTGCGTAGGAAATGCTTGACCATTAACCCATCTCTCGTAGGTGCACTTTCAACTTTGACATGTGCCTAGAGAGACTCAAAAATATATCAGTTGCATACAATACTTACTAATTGTTTTACTACACAGTCACTGTGGTCCTGACTTTGCTACAATCTAAATTCAGCTATTGCCAAACCAAAAGAAAAAAAATGACTAAAATAATTCTGTATAGAACTCCAAACTAATTACTTGTAATATAATTTCTTTGAAAAGTGCCGAGCACACTGCCAACCTTAAAAGGCACTCAGCATTATTCTTAAAAATAAATAAATGATAATTTCAGATTTCGTTCATCCCGGGCACTAACCCATCTAACTTCTGGGCATAGACAGCTATATGATAAACAGCAATAATACCCCTCCTTTGTTCACATAATTTTATATATGAATAATATTACAGAAAGGATAACAGCATTCAAAACATAACTAACTATTGTTGTTTGATCTGTAGCTAAACTAACTTGAATCCTTTGGGTATAAAATTTGCATTAAAAACACTGAAAACACTACTGAATATAAATATAAGCAACTATTGTCTTCTGACAGAAACATCCTGTAATATAAGAAATTATAGACACAGATTTAAAAACTTTTTTTTTTTTTTCTCGGATTGGAACAAGCTTGAAATAGCTTTCTGGGCATCCTGCCAAAACCTTGGAACAAAATAGATAAGAAAAAAAAAACTGTTAATTACATTACAATATAATTTGGGACATCTAAAAATGCAGCTCCTCACATGGCCTGATAAGAGAATAAAATGTGACACACAAAAGAAACAAAAATAATACAACAAAAATTACCAAGACAAGGCAATGCAAAAACTGTTTGATCCTGCTCGCAAACTATATTAATAAAACAGTTAAACCTAATTTGTAGCTACAGAGCTTCGGTTAATTTTCGTGTCTCAAATGTATCTCCGCACATTTTTTTCAACTGGAGAAGGGGGGCTAATTATTTTAGATTGTCTGGGCTGCTATTCTGATTCTCTCTCTCCCTCTCTCTCTCGACATGGAAATAGAGAAGTTGGAAAAGGATGTCTTTCTGGTTTTTAAGAAATCATCGTCTGGCCAGAACGAATAAATCCTCAAAATATACCAGTGACTGGGCTGAATTATATATATTTTTTTTTTCATTTTTCTGACATTTGCCCATCTTTTTGTCCTTTTCTCTATAACCAGTCAAACTCTCCCTTTCCCATTATTGATTAGTTTGTGTTATAGTGCGGGTGTTTCTTACCTTTAAAATTTACACTTAACATGAGCAATTAATTATGTTCTTATTTCAGAAACAATTGCAAGTACCTAGATAAAATTGTATATATACAATAAACCGATATTCATATTATTCAATGCACATAAAACTTTCACATAGTTAGGATTCACTCAGATTATACAAGCACACAGGGATTACTCAATCAACCTTTTTACCATATTTATAAAATTTAATAAAACATTCTGGGGAAAAACTAATTTTCCTACCTTGAATTTACACACAAAACATATTTTCCACTAAGATTTACAATACTTGAGAATCTCAATACCGGCGGGTTTTTAGCGTTGTTTGACAGACCTGCATAAAACTGTGCCACAGTGTCAGTATCTGATTCTGATTCATCCTGTGACTTTTCCCTGTCCCATGAACGGTCCCTGACAGGGGTTAATTCCTGCCTAGAGTCCGTCTCTTCACCATCCGTACCGATCTGCCTGGCAGGCTCAATAGGGACTGGTCTAGGGAGCCTATTGCTTCGGGTTCCCCATGAAGCCATAAGAACTTCTTTATCGGAGACTGCCTCAGAGCCTGTGACCGAGGAAAGGTTAAGGGATCAGGGTTTTTTTTTTTTTTTTTTTTTAGAACAGGGACACTGGGGTAAATTGGGGCTACCTATGGAAATGGTAATTGTCCCGATGCCATAGGGGCAGGGGGCAAATATGCATTTTGAGAGTTATATATATATAAAAAAAATTCAGTTGACAGCACTTAAAAGATGCAATTTTGACACAGGCTGCAGCGCATTCCGTATCAGTTTTAATAATGCTAAAATCAACCTCTGCCTCAGCACAATCCTGTGTGTCAGCTAACAATGATTCATATTCGCGTTTTTTTAGCAGTGCGAATCAAATCGTTCCTAGTAGTATTTTTAGGTATGAAAACAGATGATTGCGGTGTAACTAGGACAGGTTTGGCATTACTATGTGCGGGAGTTAATGTTACAGCACATGAATCAGTCAATACCTCTTTAAATTCCTCAGCTAGTTCCCTTACAGAAGCACGAAAATCCTTAACTCTATGATTGCTGGCTCCTGCAGATGACTCAGACGTCACAGAACCTGCTGAAGCAGTGGTTTCTTTAAGTTTCCTTAAAGGCAATTGGTTACGGGGTGATGGTATATCGGAATGAGACGAATCTGAAATATCGTCTTCCCATTCACTCTCCCTGGAGACAGGGGGTGAAACGAGAGATGAAACTTTTGTGGAGCTTACGGCATTGGGAAGCTTTCTGTTTGGGCTTTCTTTACAGGACGACTTATGATGCTCAGATTCAGATAGGTGTGCCACCTCTGATTCTGCATCGTCTCTCAACTCCACATAGGTGGGTAGAGAGGGCTGTGGGCAAATGCCATTACTCTCCTCCCTGCGTACGGATGCAGGAGGTTTGGGGTGATGACTTGCAGCATAGTGTGATAACGCTGCCAACATGTTAGGATCAAAACTTGGAAAATAGTGGCACAGGTGTGATAGGACTATACGGGGGTATTTGTAACATCACAGAAGGCGGTGGTGGTGGGGGCAAAACATCTGGAGGTAATAACTCCTGTAGGGGTGCATTAGGGGCTTGGGAATACATCGTAGTGAGATTATCGGGCGGGGGTGGCCAAATTGGCTCATCAAATTTTGGGGTTTTATTTTGTTTAGCCTCATCAATGTGAGGTGCAACTTTTACCCAAATGCGGCCACATAATGCCATATAATGCATGTCCCACTCGGGATCAGGCTGAAACCATAGCCATTCAGGATCTCCACCCAAACATAATCCTTTTATCATTGTCATATGAAATGCGGCAAAACTACCTTCCCATCATTTAGACAATACAATACACACTTGATTAAAATAACCAAAATCAAGCAAGCACTGCATTGTAAAAATATATGAGCAACACAGCGTGATATCATGCACTTATATACTTAGCACTTATATACTTAGCACTTATATACTCAGCACTTATATATCCTACGCACTGATATACTTATCACGTATATGTCTTACGCACAGATATACTCAGCACTTATATACTTATGCACTTATATATACTTAGCACTTTATATGTCTTATATATCTTATTTTATATATATATAACGACATGCCCATGCACAATAATACAGAAAAAAGAAAAAAATCCCTTAAAAATCCCTTACAATCCTCCTCCCCCCTTAAAAAAAAATACACTTTTCCCACAGACACTGTAAGAGTTTTTCAAGCAGATACCCAACTATATCGCTTGTTCCTATCTCTCAACAGGGACTATAACCCTGTGTATATACTTCCGTCAAGGATTCATGTAATCCTGACTTCACTTTGAGTCCTTTACTCAAGTGTCTCTATGGTTTTTCCTTAACCTTGAATCATCCGGTGCAGCGGTAACTCTAAAAAACTTCTAAACTTTAAAACCTTATGGGCTCTTTGGGCAAGGAGACACAGACGGATAATATACAGATAAAATATATATCTTGTACACTTACCCCGAATGTGGCTTCTTTCCCAACTTCCGACACCATGAAAATTGTGCCCTTGTATTCTCCAACGTCTTAGCGTGAAAATACACCGTCTGCCGACTCAGGACGACTCCAACCTCCGGAGGATTTACCACACTCTTATAGCGCTGATGACCTGGGAAAACAAAATGGCGGACGAGCTCGGGAGAAGACAGTAATTGAGTCAGACAACCAGTGAAGCTTTGTCAAAAACTGTTCTCTCATTTATTGAAGGTCTACAGCCAGTTTATATAGCAAACTTGAGCATAGAAAAAACACAGATATGAGAACATACTTCCCCTTTTACTTCACAGTCTGTCTATCTCAGCAAAATGACAGTTAGACAGTTTATGGTCTGGGAAAGGGGCTCAATACCGAGTTAGGAGGCCGTTAAGGAAATGGCAGTATGTTGTGAAATGCATTGTTGTGTAACTTATGCCCAATATGGCTGAAGACAAGTTCCTGTTTTCTACAGGGCAAAATAAGTCTGAACAAATACAGTTCAGCTAGCGATAAGTAGGTGACAGGTCAGGTCACATTCTCAGACCTGCCTGCACAGCACAATTACGTATGGCATATGGCATGTGATTAGTTCCTGAGACTTAAACGTTAGTACAGAATAGTTATAGAAAAATGGTTATCCAGCAATCAAAATGGAGTCCCCCCTTATATGCACATTTACATCATCGAAGGCAGATGCAGACGTACCCAAAAATAATGCAGCTAAGATTAATACAGATGTAGCAAAGCTTATTGTCCTCCATGTCGCTGCTACGCGTGGTTGTGCCACCCAAGGATTAATGCTGCGGTAGTTCCATTCGGAAGCATGGGCCCCCCGCAGAACCATCGCGGCAGGCACTGTCCCCAGCGCCGTTGACCTTTGCCAAGGTCAGTAAGTCTTGCTACATCTTGCTACATCTGTACATAGACGCTGCCTGGCGCAGGTATATTTCAATGTATACAATACAGACCGGCGCCGTAATAGTCCAAAGGGTGAAGCAAAGTCCAATGATGACAGGACTGCCACAGGTCATACACAGAGGTTGAGAGTATGTCTTGTCTTTGCTGCTGCTCCGTCGGAACACGTGACCTCCCAGGGGTTCCTTCCTTTGGCGACCGGAACTGCGTCACTCTCCGCGACACTAGAGCTTCCGGGGGCTCGAGCCCTCTCTTTCTCAGCAGTAATCACCGAATTCGCCGTTCTGGGAGCATCAAACAGGCACCAAAAACGTCCTCTCCTTGTAGAGTCTGTGTCTCACGTCCTGCCAAGTCTCTGCCACACTGCACAATAAAATCTACTAAATGGCTCAACCTCTGCGTATGACCTGTGGCAGTCCTGTAAGTAGGATTCTGGTTTTTACCCACCGGATCCCGCATCTGCCTCATTATTTGAGTGTTAATAAATTCTCCATTTTATTTCAGTCAGCCTTACTTGTTTTATGTAGTGTTTGTCTTGTTTGTGTGTCTTGTTGTGTATACTTTAACTGATAGTATCAACTGTGTTGCACTATGATGTGATTTCATTGTTTTTCTCCCTGATATACATGTGGAGTAACATCTATAAGAAATTTGGAGCATCCCTGCACTTCTGCAGATAGAAGTTAAAGAGACACTGTCATCATTGGACTTTGCTTCACCCTTTGGACTATTACGGCGCCGGTCTGTATTGTATATGTTTGTTTTTTTTTTTTTACTAACTGTGTCTTGGGGTTAGTTTCACCTGGCAGCCTATGTTTTATATATTTTTGGTAGTATAGTATCACTGTCACCATTTTATATACACTTTTTTTTAGCGCTATATACACCATTATTTTTTTCGTTCTTATATTTCAATGTGTGTTGCGACAAAATAACAAGTTTGCACCCAAAGTTTGCCTTTGATACATAGAGCCCTAGGCATTACTCCCATCCAAAACCTGATACAGGACTTGGAAGGGAGAGAATACCAATACTAGATAAAAGTTCATAAATGTAATATATTAACCGCTTAGTAGCCCAAGTGGGCGAGTTTAAGAGGGCCTAGATCAGTGTTTTTCAAACCTCTCGTCACCATGATCATTGGCCACACCAAGTTTCTGAGACAATCCCCTACAACATTCTGTTATTATGCAAAAACATGGACATTCACCTGGATGCAAGTGCATTGGTTATTTCCAAAACCTGGTGTGCTCGGGGGTCACAAGGAGAGGTTTGGAAAACACTGGCCTAGATAGCCCCACTGGCACTTAAGGGGGTAATGGCCATAGATTTGGCAAATAGGGCTGTAAGTAATTCCTTAGATGAGGAGGGGAGGTTGTTGGGTGTGGGTGATTGGGGTAGGCACTCTAAGATGGTGGTTACGGCCCCAGGGGAAGGGAGATGGGTGTTAACCTTCTTTATAATTGCAAGTTATTTGTCTGCATTAATAATAACAAAGCTTAGTAATTAGGGTATGCTTATGATAACGGCTCAATTCAATATAATTTTCATATTATTTTCCCTAATGGCCGTTATAATTGAAGCGGCAAGAGTTGAGGGCATAAAGGTCAAGAAAGCATGGAATGGGCAAGAGTAAAGGGTACAAAGGTTATGTTAACTTTGGTTAAGATCATGTAAAAGGTGCAATCCCAGCCAGAGGAAATCAAATCCCTCCCAAACCTAACTTTAAAATGAAATAGAAAATACTTATAGGTGTTATATTTGGGTAAAAAAAATGTATCAATTACCCAGATGAGACAGTTTAAACATTTCAATGGAATTAGTTCATGCTGGTCCTAGTTAAGAATAGTCGTAGTCTAATTGAGTTTAGTGAATCTGGTCTGAAATATCTCTTACTCCTTTTGTGCTGCTAAATCAAGTAAATGATCAACCAGGCAAATTGTACTGTAGGTCCCTGCTGGACTCTAATGCATTTTTTTGTAGTCTGTATCCTGATTACTCCAGAGAAATTGACCCCAACAAATGCTTTTTTTTTTTTGTAACATGCAGTGAAGGATATCCACAGACTGGGAATGTGTTCAAGAACGTGTCCATTCTTGTCCATTTCTCTCCCCCTTGATATTAACATTTTATTATATTCTTTTCACTTGACTAGTGTTGCCGGGAACACCACACCATCTCCTTTCTCTCATGCAGAGCGCAGCAAATGGGAGGAATCTAGGGGTGATTGCTCTTATAACGATCACACAATGCGGAAGCCAAAAGCGTGAGACATTTTGGCACTTTAAGAGCTACATATAGTACAAGTTTAAAACTCCACTCCCACTTAGTAACGTGGGAGAGTTACAGAGTTAAGGGGAGTTTCACTTGAAAGCATTTAGCCAGAGAATGCAGTTTCTCCAATTTTTGCCAAATGATTTCTAATTTCAAATATGATTTATTACTGTGTGTTGCGGGGTCCACAAGCTTAACTGTAACAAACGTCACTGATACTTTTCTTGTGGGCTAACGAGGGTTAAACTGGAGTATAAAGTAGCAGTTACTACAAGATTCACTGATCAGAGCTGGGTTACAGTATACAGCATTTTATTCAGCACAGTGTAGTAAAAACTGTGGTTATTTTAAAGATCCCTGTAAACCTCTAAAACCAGAATAGAAAATGAGTGTTCAATTTCTCACTGAAGAGTTCAATGCAGGCGGAAAGGGTCTATCGCGTACGGCACAGCTGTGAACATGTGACCTGCCTACGGGCCAAGGGTTAACACACAGCTCGCAAGCTGGCCCACTTTCACCTTCCCAAAGGTCCCTGAAATTAACAATATCTCCCCTCAATCCCTCCCAATATACCATCTGTGATGAACAGCACACAAGTGAGCACGTGACTTGATATGCAACCAGTACTTTCAATGAGTTAATATTAACCCCTTACTCAATTGCAATCATATCTATGCCCTGCTACCACCCAAGAAATTATGCAAAATATGTAAATTCATATATCTGCTGGGGTCCCTGGTCCCTGTTTATTATAGAAAAAAACTATGCACAAAAATCTTTTGTAGCAAAATGTGTCCGAAATGTAAATACTATCTCCAGAGCATGCAACAGTTCATTTAGAGCCCTAAAGCATTACTTATTAAAGAATTGTTTAATATAAATAAATAATATAATTAATATAAAAATACAGTGCTTCAGATTACAGAAAAAGTTAATTAGAAGAATATACATTTACAGTAAATGCAAAACCGTTTCTTAAAATAACTGGCTAAAATATCAAACAGAAATAACTATACATTACATTACCATATGTCACAGGTTTCCCCCCAGAGAGGTCACTGGAGTAGAGATATGAAAATTCACGTGTTTGTTCCTAAACACACCTCTGTTGAATTCTGATTTCATAACTTGAGGGCGAGCCCTTATACATTATTTTCCCATTGAGAACCACAGAAGCCCACCCCTGCCATAAAACAGCTGCAAGGGTGATGGTTTTACGAGAGAGAAAACAAAACTCCTAAAAAAATATGCTTAAATCTTTGCCTCAATATATAAACACACATAACTTCCTTGTCTCTAATACTTAGACAAATAGATATCTGTCCTTGGCACCTCTTACCCATGTAGTGTGTGGTACGGTTTGATTTGTTTTTCTGCCACAATTACAAATATGGGACTAGACCCAATATGCATAGTTGCATTGTGCAGTACAGCGAGGATCATGTACTGTAGTCACTGGGAAGAAGCAAAGAAATATAGCAATTGATGCCAGTTTGTCTAAAAGGTCTACATTTTCTCTGCTTACTCAGAAACCTTGGATTTTTCTGTACTTATTCATGATTCTCTATTTCTTAACCATTTACAACTTAAATTAGTGATGGGCGTGTTTTACGCCTAAATCCGAATCCAACGCGGATTGGCCAGTTTTTTTCAACTATGGTTTAGTTTTAAAAAGGCAGATTTTTTCCCCCCTATGACTGAAAATCCGTCCGAATGATGTGGAATCCGAACCGAATCCGTGAAACAGAATTATACTGTAATGGGTAGAGGAGTACATGCAGGCCATGCAGGGAGTGGGAGTGTCACTATGTTTACCTCCGTTTTCGGATTTTGGAGCATCCACGCTGGTTAAAGGGGATAAAATCTGACTTCGAAGTTCAGCAGATTTGGCCTGTAAAAATCCTGGGAAAATCTGCGGATTGGATTCAGACAGGTTCACCCATCTCTACTTACCTGCGCCAAAACAACGCTTTGCATTTTCATGCAAACAGGCTGATCCATACTCCAATTCCTCTTCAAGGGAAGAAGCTTTTTCTAACATTGCATGGCACTGTCTCTGTTGCATTGTGCACCTATAACACTGCTTCCTGTTGTTGCTGTGCTTTTTATAACTTTGCATTATTTGAATGTACACTCATTTCCCCCCCCCCCCCCATTTTTCCAGGTTGTACATGCTAGGTCTTTGTCATACTGTAAATTACATTTAAACCTTTTTATTTATCTTATTTTGACTATCTTCACCATGCCCTGATGGAGCTGTGCCCTCCAGAAACATGCAGAAAAAATGGTTTTGAGAAAGCTGTCTGTGAGTATTGTAGGTTTACTGGCCTTCAACTTAACCCAGGCTGTGCTGAAAAGCCGTGTAATGCAGTAGGCATAGGCTTATAGGGGTCAATGTTAAAATGGATTTGAAGTCAAAGATGACACTGTGTGCTCATTTGCATGTAATTTCCCAGAATCCCTTGCTGCAGTGAAAGCACTGAATGCTAGGCGATAATGGTGAAAAGCAGGTTGCAGACCTGTCTGAGACATATGAATGTGCTCACAAGATATATTCATTTGCTGTATGCTATACAGTGGAGGTTTTTTGTCACTTTCCTTACCCACCATAACTTATTTAAGGTCTGGTTGAGAATTACTTTGTAATAACTAGTACTGAAGGGATGTGTGAGATGGCAAAGGAAAGTGCTTTTAGATGTGTGGAGACAGAGACTCAGAGAAAAGAAGAGGCAAAAGCACAGCTATGGTCATATAGATCTATGTATCAATGTAGAGAAAGCTTTACATTGTTCTTTTATTTGGAGCTGTGCTGCAGCATATGTAAAAAACGTTTCTTAGCCCAAAAGTATTAACGCTGCGGGGTCCTATTCAGAAGCATGGAACCCCACAGAGTTAATTTTCCTGGGCATATTATTGCCCTCGGGCCACGGGAAATGTAGCCGCTCTGCAGCCACACCGGAGAAGGGAAAACTGCAGCACCGAAGGCAGAAAGTATTGCTACATCTGTACCATGTTCTGATGTGCGGTTCTCGCTCACTTACCGTAATAAGATGTATCATGGTGTGCCGTACATATCAATAAAACACAACATCATAGCTCATCTTAACTAAGAGGTGCTACTCCATAATACACACATTCTGTGCTGGAAGGCACCTTACTGGCATTGACGTGAATGTGTTCTAAAGGAACATGTACTAAGCTGTGCTGAAAGCTGTATGTAACCCTGGTCTCCAGCAGCTCCTTGAGACCCCCATCCCTTGGTGCAGCACGGTCGCGGGTGCCGCCGGAGCTAGCGACGGACCCGACGGCTGCTTCCAAGGGTGGGGGCTGGAGCAGGGAGCAGCGCGGCTTCTCCTGCCTTCGGCCGGTTGCCGGGGACGCGATCGGGCCGTTGCTAAGGCCGCGATCGCATCTCTAAGGTCCCGGCGGCCGCAGAGCAGGGCGCCGCCATTTCGCTTCAAGTTGCGCATGCGCAGTAGGTCCCCGGCGGCCCGACAGAGTCGCGCATGCGCGGGGCTAGCCGGGAAGGCAGGGACAGAGCAGGAAACAGTGAGGCGGCCATTGGTAGTTCGCGCATGCGCGGGAGAAGCGCACACGCGGCCCCAATGGTATAGCAGCCCCCTGGGAACTACAATTCCCAGGAGGCATAGGGAGACAGGCACCAGGTGCCTGATAGTGGCCAATAGGGCTGGAGGAAGCTCAGCCCGGGAAAAAAGATACATTTCCCGGGCTTTGCATGAGTCAGTTAGTTGGAGCAGCGGAGCTGAAGGGGAAGGAAGGATGCAGGGAGTGAGTGCAGCTCCTGCATCCAGATAGGTACCCACACCCTCCAGGTAGGCCCCAACTCCCCACCAGGTTAGTGGGTAACTGATAAGGGACGGCCCTAGATAGGGAGGTCACCCTTAGGTGTGTGTTGGGTGCAGGTTTGGCAGTGCCACAGAGGGTAGTGCTGTGCGCACTGGCAAATAGGCACAGCGTGCGAGCAGTGGATTAATTGCTGCGGGTTCCAGGTTGCTGTGTTGAGTGTTGCATGTGACGCTGCATGTAATGAGTGCAGTGTGTGTGCAGCGTGTGTTACTGTCTGCAGGCTGATTGTGAGAGCTGTGTGTCGGCTGCAGGCGTGTTAGTGTTAGGAGTTAGGAGTAGTTAGGGAGTTACAGATAGGACTTGGGTAGCTAGGGGAGAGGGGCAGGTTATTACTCCGCAGGCCCTAGGAGTTTTCCCCAAGCCACCCCAGGTCACGGTTCATCAGGGACAGGCCCTAGGTTAGGGTTCCTGTCACTTTAGGGATAGATAGGGATAGCGGCGGTTGCTGTTCCCGGAAAGCGGTTGGACCCACGTTGGGGTCCACAGAGACTGTGTTCCCGAGGGGACCGCCCTAGCGGTCCACAAGTGCAGGAGTTCGGTTGGAGGAGTCCTCGCCGATTGACCCTTTGAGAAGAGTGTTGCAGGCCCGAGCATCGGAGTGCTCGGAAGGTACCTCTGTATTATATGTGCACCAACAGGCCTATTAATTTAGTGACTGCGCAGTCACCCACGATCTCCGTAGGAGTACGGGACTTTGGGTGGGGGTTACAGGACACTGGGTGGGAACACCAGACATTGGGCAGAAGGTGCTCCAGTATTGCATAAGGTTATGATGTTGTGTAATGTCTTATATGTTCATAAGTAAAGTCCTTAGTTATTATATAATCACTGTGTGTGTGGTTTCTGATTGGGTTCCTATGTAGGGTCATTCTACACGTCCCTAGAATCCTACATAGGTGGAGGAGCTGACAGAAGATCCGTTCCAGAGGATTCACCCCAGGCTCTCATAAGCGGAGGCTCAGACCTCCTGTGAGCCTGCAGGTATATGCACCACACCGGTAACACTACATGTTCTACTCATCCACACTATATATGAGATTGGGTGGGGTGGAATACCCGTTACATGTATTATTGAGAAGTACAGTTTACTAAATATGGCCTTATATTCATTACGCACTAATAGTGTTAAAGCCCTTGTACCAACATTTGCTTTCAAGTACAATGTACAAAACGTACCCTTTTTAACATTTAACAAAAAAAAAAATGCAAATATATTATTTTATTATACCGAAAATATTAGACATGGTGGAGATCACTAAAGCTGATGTAGATTTGCTCCTTTGACAGTCAGTGATTTATAATACCTAATATGATCAAAGCAACTGAAAGTGAAGGCATTGTGATTGAATTACATATTCCGTTTTAATGATTGAATATAATATCATACAAGCAGCAGAGGTGCTGCCTAGACAGGCTACATAAACATAAGTTAAGTGGTAGAATAAAAATGAATGATATTCTGCAATTGGTTTTCCTAAAACAGTAAGACGTTTGCCCTTCAATTCATATTATGTGTGATTTCCTCCTCTTTGTCAAACAAAAAAGCTTTGTGTTTGTTATACAGTATTTCACATACTATAGTTCGTTCCCTGCCGTAACCCTTTCAGTGCCCTAATGACAGCATATATCATGAAAAGTGTTACTCCAGGGGCCCATGTGACATATGCTTTTATGTCATTGGCTTTTGCTAGATTTGTAGGGACATGATTGAGGGAGGGGGAGTGTGAAAAGGGGAGTGCCTCTACCCTTCCACAGAGGTTGAAGCCTAGGACCCCCTGAAGGGGTTAACTTGGTAAATTAAATCACGTCTTTCTCTGCAGATTTTTAGCATTTAAGCACATTTAATGCAGCTTTTTAAAGCAGTGATATTATTTTTGTTTCTATATTAATTCTGAGAATACCACTTTATAATCTGAATCAAATGGCATTTATTCATAGTGCAAGATAAAGGCATGCCACCATTTTCATTAGTGTATTTTTGCTACTTACAGTACCTGCAGAAGTTTGCAACATCATATCTGCATCTAGTAAATTTAAGGGCCGTCTGAGTAGAACAACACTTCTAGACTGGATATTGTGCCTGTTTTTTTTTAAATTGGTTTATGTCTTCATTAATCTGAAAGCAATAAGTGACAAAGCGGGTTATATATCAAGTGACACAAATAGGTACATTGCTCCAAAAATAGGTGTATGCTGGTGAATTTATTTTGAGTATTAAATTGTATCAAAGTGATTTGCCTCAATTTTGCTCCACTTGCACCAGAGAACATACTGAGAGTAGCTATGGAAGGTGTTAGTGGTCGGAGGAGGAGATAGTCAGTGCAATATTATAAAGAGATGTATCAAATTTGTAATTTAAGACTGATGCAGTATGTCTCAAATACATTCTACTGTGTCAAATAATATTTATTTTTGTGTAGGAAAAAACCCATCCAGGTCAAGTTTTCATCTCTGCCCCTAAGAAATGTGGGCCACATGTAAGAAACAGGATTAACAAACTTCAAATGACAGTAGCACAGTTAATTTTTTGGGCTTCGTGTTTGGATCTTGATACATTTTCCCCTTAGAAGACACAACAGCATGCTACTTTGCAGAACTTGGTATGACAACGGTCGGGAACCCCATGACTTACACAAATAAATAGCTTTTATATTACAGGCAGTGATGGGACTATCATATGTGTAGCTGGTTGGCTGCCCTTAAGCCCACCACCTTTAATCGCCCATCAACCACATGCACTTGTTTTACAAGCCAGAACATTGTTCAGGCATAAAGGCCCACCTCTCTTCTCCCGCCCATCCCGGGCTATGTCTGTGATGTGGAGCCCTAATCGGTGGCAGCCCACCCAGGTGGTTCTAACATGGAAGTTAGGCCTCCCTGGAAGTTGAGCCCAACTTCCACAATTACCACCTTGGTGGGTTCCCCCCATCGTTAGCATCGCCACCACTGATTACAGGATACATTAAATGCTTTGAATAAAGACAAATGACAAACCTTGAACTATTGAATTTACTAACTTTCTCTCTTAAGCATAATATCATAGGATAAGAAATAATTGTAATGATCTGAAGGTGAACCATAAATATCAGTAATAGGGAGAAGTGGTGTGATTTTACAAAACTGAAAATATGTGTGTTAAAATGCAGCAGGTAAGTCAAATGTTTTCAACCCTGTTTAGTTCTTCATTACTAGTAGCAGAAATCAACATTATCTCATGACCACTTTCTCATATATTTCATTTATGTAAAAAATATTTTCATTATCTGAAAGAATACAACAAATTATTTATAAAATATGCTATATTGCATGCAAGTGCCTGTTGCACTTGTTGCTAAACACATTGCAATCAGTGACATTAAGACATTAGTGACCCCCAAGCCCACCCTCTTTTGAAATTCTAGTTGGCAAAATCTGCCTCCCCTTTTCTAAGCCCATCTTGCTCGCTGGCATCTACCGCCCCCCTAAAGCCCCTCTACAATCCCTGACTGATATCACCCAATTTCTTGGCTCCATTTCCTCTCTGAATGAGAAGGGTGAGCTGCTAGTTCTTGGGGATTTCAACTTCAATTGGCTTGACCCTAAAAACCACAAAATCCAGATACAACTGAAGTCACTTAACCTATCACAACTCATTTCTCAACCCACACGGACAAACCTGAAATCGCATAACCATTCCTTGCTAGACTGGATTCTCTCCTCAAACCCCAGCAGAATCCAATCCTCTGGCATCCTTCCTGATATTTTCAGTGACCATGCAATAGTGTACTGTGTAAGGAAAATTAAAACGCCCCATTCAAGCCCTAAAGTTCTCCTCACTAGAATATTTAAAAACTTTAACCCAAAACAGTTTCTGGATGACCTTACCAACTGCCCATAGCACAGAATCGATTTAATTCCAGACCCTGATTCTGCCCTCGAATATTTCCAATCAGAGTTCTTAAAACTTTGCGATACCCATGCTCCACTATGCAAAATAAGGGTACGGGGGGCCCACCTTCCATGGGTTACAACTGACCTTATTGCACTCTACCAGCTCAGGGATACCTTGTGGAAAAGCTACAAAGTAACTGGCACTACCAAGGATCTCAATCACTACAGATGCATGCAGAATATGTGCACAAGGCAAACAAGGCACGCAAAAGCACAATATTACTCTGACAATCTCCACCAAAATACATCAAACCCAGCTAACTTCTGGAAGTTATCAACAATATATTCCAGCCTCCTAACCATCAACAACCAAGTAATATCACTAAGGGGGATATTACTCTGACAAACCTCACTGACATTGCAAATGCATTCAATGATTACTTTGTGGGGTGTGCCACTAACTTATTAGCGAAATGCAGTCCAAACCACAAATCTGAATCTCATCCTGGGGGTACACACATAGCCCCACCCCCTCCCAACACTGCCCACAATTTTCAATTTGGCCCAGTATCTGAAGAGGAGATTACGCAAGCGCTCCTCAAACTAAAACTAAGCAGCCAATGCGGACCTGACTTACTACAATCTAGGTTCCTACGACTTGGTGCCCCATCCATTGCCAAACCAATTGCTTCCATAGTTAACTCTATCCTGTCTGCAGGCCATATCCCTAAGACCTGGAAAACTGCCAGAGTTGTCCCAATCTTCAAAAGTGGGGACAAAAACACTGTCTCAAACTACAGGCCAATCTCCCTTCTCCCAATACTATCCAAAGTCATGGAAAATGTGTCCACTCCCAATTAAGCGATTTCTATAACAAGACAAATTTCCCTAGCCAATTCCAATCTGGCTTTCGCCCCAAACACTCCACCATAACTACCCTGCTAAAAGTTTGCAATGAAATACAGTGTGGAATGGAACGGGGACAACTCACTGGAGCAGTATTCCTAGATTTTGCAAAGGCTTTTGATACTGTTGATCATGCTATCCTGCTTAACAAACTCCAGAGCTCTGGAATAGGGAAGCACGCTTTAAACTGCTTTCAGTCCTACCTATCAGGAAGATTCCAACATGTGTCCATCTCAGGCTCTAACTCCAACCCCCTGGATATCACCTGTGGTGTCCCGCAAGGCTCTGTTCTGGGGCCCCTACTCTTCTCAGTGTTCATTAATGATCTTCCCACAGCTTGTAAGGAAGCCTCAATACACATGTATGCAGACGACACAATCCTATATGCACACAGCCATAGCCTCTCTGACCTTCAACACATACTTCAGTCTGATTTTTTGAGACTCGAAAACTGGATTTCCCAAAACAAACTGTTTTTAAACACTGACAAGACTGTAACAATGGTATTTGGGACCAAGACTAAATTTTTAAAGCTTTCAGCGACTGAGCTCCTGATTAGAACCAACGCTAACACCACCCTAATCCCTGTCACTAGTTTTAAATACCTGGGCTTATGGTTTGACTCCCACTTAACATTCGGAATGCACATTGATACCCTGACAACCAATACATGCCAAACTAGGGGTACTTTACAGGAACAAATCGTCCCTAAGTCTCCTGGTCAGAAAGCGTATCGCACAGCAGATGCTAATGCCAATGATTGACTATGGAGAGATAGTATATGGCTCGGCACCTCAAACCCACCTTAGCAAACTTGACACCCTCTACAATTCAATTTGTCGTTTTGTTCTCCAATGCAACTACAACACACATCACTGCAAAATACTCAAAGAACTAGATTGGTCATCACTAGAGTCTAGGCGCAAAGTTCACCTTTCCTGTCTTGCCTTTAAATTCTTCATGGGCAAGCTACCCAGCTATCTGAACAAGCTCCTCACCCCTACCACTTGCAGCACTTATCACCTGAGATCGGATTCCAAAAGACTGTTCATGGTCCCAAGGCTCAACAAAGTATCCGGCCGTTCCTCCTCCTACCGTGCACCTCAAAACTGGAACAACCTACCAGAGACTCTCACATCCACCACCAGTTTAAGTTCTTTCAAATCTAAGGCTGTCTCACATTTTAATCTGGTCTGTAACTGTTTCATACGCCCATACTATATATTTTCTTTAACTGTGCATGCAATGTCTTGTATATAATGTATACCCTGTTCATTTATGTAACTGTATTTGTAACCATGTATTATTTGTCTTACTCTGTGCCCAGGACATACTTGAAAACGAAAGGTAACTCTCAATGTATTACTTCCTGGTAAAATATTTTATAAATAAATAATTAAAGCCCAATGATTGCCACAATACGGAACCATAAAAAAGGAGAACTAATCCTAAATTGGTAGTTTTATCACAATTTTATTAAGTGATATTATTTGTAATAATTACTGTCATGTACTGTATAATATAATAATTGATAAATTATGATATAATGTATAATTTATAATAAATTGTAATACTTGGGCTTCCAACCACTACTCACTCTAATGGCAAACATCTCAAATTTACAACTTGCAAACTACTCCAATTTCTATTTATATTGTTACTCTCGTTAGCAAGTGATATTGAACTTAACCCAAGCCCTCCCTTTTCAACTCTGTCCCAAACCTGTGAGAATACCCCCTTCAAATTCCAAAAAGGTCTATCTGTCGCCCATATAAATATCCGGAGCCTGCTGCCCAAACTGGATGAACTAAGGGCATGGTACTTTATGCATAAAATCATCATCATCATCATCATCATCATCATCATCATCATCATCATCATCATCATCATCATCATCATCATCATCATCATCATCATCATCATCATCATGTGGGGTGTGCTACTAACTTATTAGCGAAACGCAACCCGAACTATATACATGAACCTCATTCTGGGAGTACCCCTATAACCCCACCCTCTCCCAACACTGCCCAAAGATTTCAATTTGTCCAAGTATCTGAATAGAAGATTACACAAGCGCTCCTCAAATTAAAACTAAGCAGCCAATCTGGACTTTACCTACTGCAATCAAAGCTCCTACGACTTGGTGCCCCAGCCATTGCCAAACCACTTGCTTCCCTAATCAACTCTATTTAGTCTTCAGGCCATGTTAGGGATCTAAGACCTGAAAAACTGCCAGAGTTGTCCCAATCTTCAAAAGTGGGGTCAAAAGCACTGTCTCAAACTACAGGGCAATCTCTCTTCTCCCAATACTATCCAAAGTCATGCAAAAATCTGTTCATTCCCAATTAAGCGATTACTATACCAAGACAAATTTTCCTAGCCAATTCCCATTTGGCTTTCGCCCCAAACACTCCATGGTAGCTACTCTCCTAAAAATTTGCAATGAGATCTACTGTGGAATGGAACTGGGACAACTTACTGGTGCAATATTCCTAGATTTTGAAAAGGCTTTTGATACTGTTGATCATGTTATCTTGATAAATAAACTCCAATGCTCTGGAATAGGGAAGCATGCTTTAAATTGGTTTCATTCCTACCTATCAGATAGATCCCAACATGTGTCTATCTCAGTGTTACGCCGGTGATGCCCGCAGACCAGACCCGTCCCCTGAGTTGAAGAGGGAAGTGGTAATACACGCACCCGCATCAAAGGGAGCATGTCCGGAGTGTGGTATAAAGTGTTGCCAGGCCAGGTGTAGTAAAGTAGACAATACTTGCCAGTACCGGTTGTAGAGATAGAGTGAAGAATGCCTTGCCGAGGTCAGGGAGTGGAAAGCGGAGGTAGGTTGTAGTCCAAGCCGTGTTCAAGGAGAAACCAGGGTGTGCGTTGTCCAAGGAGTGCCGAGATCGAGAGCCAGAGGGGGTAGTCGTACGAGCCGTGTCAGAACCTGAGAATACACTAAGAGAATCCATGAGTACTTCCATGCAGAGACTATGTCGAGCAAAGACTGAGAGCAGAGGGGAGCTAGAAAAAGCAGGGAGATCCAATCAGGAACGGAGGCGGGACAGGAAGAGCTACAGGGAGACACTGGAGATTGGTGCAGGCATAACAAGCCAGGTGAGTCTTGTTGGTAACCTGAATATGCCTGTGCGGCGTGCGGGGGTGGAGCCTGAGGTCCGGGGGACAGGAAGAAGAGTGTGCAGAATGAGCGTGGTCCGTAACGCGTATACGCGTGTGGACCGCGCCAGAGGAGGGTGCAGGTGTGCGCACGGGAGGGCGTGGGCGTGCCCGGCGCTGAGCAGAGGAATCACCGAGGGGAGTGATCCCGCGACGGTGGCGGGGCGGGGAGCCGCAGAGGCCGGTAAGATAAGATTGTGTTGTGTGTCCAGGGACTCCCTAGGGGAAGAGAGTGCTCTGTGTGGGGAGCACGGAGAACGCCGATTCCTGACAGTACCCCTCTCTTCAGGAACGGCCTCAGGACGGTCCATGAAAGGTTTCTCTGGAAACTTCCTCCTGAAGTACTTAAGAAGGGTCGGGCATGAATGTCCTTTTAAGGTACCCAGGATCTCTCTTCAGGGCCAAAGCCCTTCCACTGCACCAAGAACTGGAGCTGGCCCCTGGATAGGCGAGAATCCAAAAGAGAGTGAACTTCGTATTCCTCGTTATTTTGGACAGTAATAGGGTCCGGTTTACGAGTCTGATCTGGAAAGAAGTGACTGGTGATAAATGGTTTTAAGAGGGACACATGAAAGACATTGGGAATCTTCATACTGTGTGGAAGTTGGAGCCGGAATGCCACAGGATTGATTTGGTCACAAATAGGGAAGGGGCCCAGGAACTTAGGTGCCAATTTTGGAGATGGTACCTTGAGGTGGATATTCTTAGAGGAGAGCCATACCAAATCCGCTGGCTTGTAACTGGGTGTCGAACGACGACGACGATCAGCCTGTAGTTTCGATCTGCGGGAGGAGTCGAGAAGGGTAGACTGAATCCTGGACCATGCGGTTTGGAGGGAAGAAATGCGTTCATCTATGGCTGGTACTCCAGAAGGGATGTTGGAGATGGGTAGACAGGGAGGGTGGAACCCATAATTTATAAAGAAGGGCGACTCCCGGGTGGCCTCGTTTTTGGCAGAATTGACGGCGTACTCTGCCCAAGGAAGGAGTTGAGCCCAATCATCCTGGGAATCGGATATGAAACATCTCAGGTACTTCTCCAGGGATTGGTTGATTCTCTCCGTTTGTCCATTGGACTGTGGATGATAGGCGGAAGAGAAAGAAGAAGAGATGCCCAATCTCTTAGTGAAAGGTCTCCAAAATTTGGATATGAATTCAGAACCTCTGTCAGAAATAATGGACGAAGGAATCCCATGAATCCGGAAAATCTGCTTTGTAAAGATATCAGCAAGGGCGGGGGAGGTGGGTAATCCCTTAAAACAGGCCTGCACAACTCGTAAAGTGAGAAGGGCCGAACTGCTCCAAGGGAAAAAAAATTGGGCCGCACGGGTAAAATCATCACCATCACCATCATCATCATCTCTCCTCCAGCACCTCATCATCATCATATCTCCCCCAGCACCCCTCATCATCATCTTCATATCTCCCCAAGAACCCCTCACTATTGATAGGTTGACCTTTGCGATACTCCCCATCTATCTCTCATAACCCCATCTCTCCCCCTCACCCACACACATAATACTCCCCCTCCACATCAAACACACAATGCCCCCCTGCACAGCGCACACATCACACCCCCCCTTCACCTCACATCCCTCTCTCCCCTTGCACCTCACATCGCTCTCCCCCTGCACCTCACATCACTCTCCCCCCTGCACCTCACATCACTCTCCCCCCTTGCACCTCAAATCATCCACCCTTGTACATCAAATCACCCCCATGCACCTCAAATCACCCCCCATACACCTCAAATCACCCCCCATACACCTCAAATCACCCCCCTTGCACCTCAAATCACCCCCCTACACCTCCAATGACCCCCCTGCACCTCAAATCACCCCCCCTTGTACCTCAAATCACCCCCCATGCACCTCAAATCACACCCCATTCACCTCCAATGACCCTCCCCTGCACCTCAAATTACCCCCCTTGCATCTCAAATCACCCCCCCTGCACCTCAAATCACCCCCTGCACCTCAAATCACCCCCTTGCACCTCAAATCACCCCCTTTGCACCTCAAATCACCCCCATGCACCTCAAATCACCCACCCTTGCACCTCCAATGACCCCCCTGCCCCTCCCATCACCCTCCCCTCTGCACCTCACATCACCCTACCCCCCCTGCACCTCCCATCACCCTCCCCCTGCACCTCCCATCACCCATTACCCTCTCCCCCCATGCACCTCACATCACCCACAGGGCCGTCAACAGAAATCATGGGGCCCGGGACAAATGAAAGGAGCAGGGCCCGCCCCGAACCCATAGCGCACCTACCACGAAAAAATATCTTTTAGCGCGCAACTTTTACTTAACTGTTTTCTTATTGTGATACAGAAAAAAACATTACAATGCAACCTGTTTATTTTTTATATTTTCAACAAAAGACATGTGACTGCCTGCCTGGGTGGGTGAGTGAGTGGGTGGGTGAGTGGGTGAGTGGGTGGGTGAGTTGGTGGGTGAATGACAGTGACTGGGTGGGTGAATGACAGTTGGGTGAATGGCGGTGGGTGGGTGAATGGCGGTGGGTGGATGACAATGACTCATCTCTTCCACTCCCCGCACCTCCCCCTCCTCATCTCTTCCACTCCCCGCACCTCCCCCTCCTCATCTCCTCCACTCCCCGCATCTCCCCCTCCTCATCTCTTCAACTCCCCACATCTCCCCCTCCTCATCTCTTCCACTCCCCGCATCTCCCCCTCCTCATCTCATCCACTCCCCGCATCTCCCCCTCCTCATCTCATCCACTCCCCGCATCTCCCCCTCCTCATCTCTTCCACTCCCCGCATCTCCCCCTCCTCATCTCTTCCACTCCCCGTATCTCCCCCTCCTCATCTCTTACACTCCCCGCATCTCCCCCGCCTCATCTCTTCCACTCCCCGCATCTCCCCCTCCTCATCTCTTACACTCCCCGCATCTCCCCCTCCTCATCTCATCCACTCCCCGCATCTCCCCCTCCTCATCTCATCCACTCCCCGCATCTCCCCCTCCTCATCTCTTCCACTCCCCGCATCTCCTCCTCCTCATCTCTTCCACTCCCCGCATCTCCCCCACTCCCCGCATCTCCCCCTCCTCATCTCTTCCACTCCCTGCATCTCCCCCTCCTCATCTCTTCCACTCCCCGCATCTCCCCCTCCTCATCTCTTCCACTCCCCGCATCTCCCTCTCCTCATCTCTTCCACTCCCCGCATCTCCCCCTCCTCATCTCATCCACTCCCCGCATCTCCCCCTCCTCATCTCATCCACTCCCCGCATCTCCCCCTCCTCATCTCTTCCACTCCCCGCATCTCCCCCCTCTCTCTCCCTTCTGCCTCTTCTCTCTCTGTCTCTCCCTTCTCCCTTCTCTCTCCCTTCTCCCCTCTCTCTCTCTCCCTTCTCCCCCCTCTCTCTCCCTTCTGCCTCTTCTCTCTCTCTCTCCCTTCTCACTTCTCTCTCCCTTCTCCCCTCTCTCTCCCTTCTGCCCCTCTCTCTCCCTTCTGCCCCCTCTCTCTCCCTTCTGCCCCCTCTCTCCCTTCTGCCCCCTGTCTCTCCCTTCTGCCCCCCCTCTCTCCCTTCTCCCCCCTCTCTCCCTTCTCCCCCCCCCTCTCTCCCTTCTCCCCCCCTCCCTCTCCATTCTCTCCCCTCTCTCTCCTTTTCCCCCCCTTTCTCCCTTCCGCCACCTCTCTCCCTTCCCCCCTCTCTCCCTTCTCCCCTCCTCTCTCTCCCTTCTCCCCTCTCTCTCCCTTCTCCCCTCTCTCTCCCTTCTGCCCCCTCTCTCCCTTCTCCCCCCCTCTCTCTCCCTTCTCCCCCCCTCTCTCTCCCTTCTCCCCCCTCTCTCCCTTCTCCCCCCTCTTTCTCCCTTCTGCCCCTCTCTCTCCTTTCTGCCCCCTCTCTCTCCCTTCTGCCCCCTCTCTCTCCCTTCTCCCCCATCTCTCCCTTCTCCCCCCTCTCTCCCTTCTGCCTCCTCTCTCCCCCTTCTCCCCCATCCCTTCGCCCCCCACCACACCACTCTGTTTGCCCCACCCCACAGCAGACCATTTGCCCCCACCCCCAGCCCGTTTTTCACTACAACCCCCCCCAGCCCGTTTTTCACTCCCACCCACCCCCAGCCCGTTTTTCACTCCCACCCACCCCCAGCCCGTTTTTCACTCCCACCCACCCCCAGCCCGTTTTTCACTCCCACCCCCAGCCTGTTTTTCACTCCCACCCCTGCAGCAGCCGACACACCTTAGCTCAGCACATCCTCCCCGGTACTAAGCCCCGCCCCCGGCTCTGACCTCCAACCCCGGCATCCTGCTATTGAAAAAAATAAATGACTCACGGCTGCCGCGTCCTCCTCATGCTGCTGCCCCTGCGCACTGCCGCCGCCGACTCGAGCACGAGGAGGGGGAAGAGGGGGGGGATCGCCGCCATTTTTTTAAACTATTTTTTTTAAACTTTTTTTTTTTTTTAAATTTATTTAATTAACTAACAGGCGCTCGGCAGGAGTCATCGCGGGCCGCACAGAGAGGCCAGGCGGGCCGCATGCGGCCCGCGGGCCGTATGTTGTGCAGCCCTGCCTTAAGAGGAATAAAATGGGACATCTTTCAGAACCTGTCCACAACCACCAAGATAGTGTTCATTCCTCTTGACCTGGGCAACTCCACGATGAAGTCCATCGAAATGTGGGACCAGGGGTGGTCGGGAACTGGAAGAGGTAACAGAAAACCCTGAGGCTTTTGACGGAGAGTCTTGCTTTGAGCGCACGTGGGTAAACTCCAGAATATCTTGAGACATCCTTGGCCACCAGAAATTCCGACGAATGAGATCAGTAATCTTCTTAAAACCAGGATGACCTGCAGATTTAGAGGAGTGACCCCAAGACAGGACCTCTAGAACAAATTTGGAAGGTACGAAGAGTTTTTTGTCCTTGGGAATGCGTCTCTGGGAGTGCAAAATCTTGTCAAGATTCTTGAAAGAAGGCGTGGCGAGGATCCTCTCCTGTGGAAGGATGGTCTCCAAAGGTTCCTCTGGTCTCTCTTCAGAAGAATGTATACGGGAGAGTGGGTCTGCCTTTACGTTCTTGGTCCCGGGGATATAGGAAAGGTGAAAATCGAATCGAGAAAAAAAAAGAGCCCAACGAGCCTGTCGTGGACCAAGGCGTCGAGCGTTTTCTATGTAAAGAAGGTTCTTGTGGTCCGTGAGAATAGTAAACGGCTCTTTCGACCCCTCCAGCAGGTGTCTCCACTCTTGAAGAGCCAACTTCACGGCCAGAAGTTCCCTGTTACCCACGTCATAGTTCCTCTCGGCGGATGAGAATTTCTTGGAAAAATATGCACAGGGATGTAACTTATCTTGAGGCGTGGGTCTCTGAGAAAGAACGGCTCCAGCGCCGCAATCAGAAGCGTCGACCTCCAGGACGAAGGGAAGTTCAATGTTGGGTGACGGAGAATAGGTGCAGATATAAAAGCTTCCTTGAGTGTCTCGAAGGCGGAGATGGCCTCGGATGACCAAGCAGAAGGATCAGCTCCTTTTTTGGTGAGCACAGTGAGGGGTGCCACAATGGTAGAAAAACTCTGTATAAACTTACGATAGTAATTAGCGAATCCTAAAAAACGTTGTATGGCTTTGAGAGAATTGGGTCTTGGCCACTCAGTAACTGCTTGAAGTTTACCGGAATCCATCATAAAACCTTCATCGGAAATTATGTACCCCAGGAATGGAGTAGAGGTCTGATGAAAGGTGCATTTCTCCAGCTTGGCGTACAAATGATGTTCACGGAGACGGGAAAGGACGTAGGAAGTGTGACGTATATGGTCCTGGAGATCTTTGGAAAAAATCAGGATATCATCCAAAAAAATATTGAGTACCTTATGAAAGACGTCGTTGATGAAATCCTGGAAGACAGCGGGAGCATTACATAAGCCGAAAGGCATTACAAGATATTCGTAGTGTCCGCTACGCGTGTTTGAAGGCCGTCTTCCATTCATCCCCCTTCCTGATGCGCACCAGGTTATAGGCACCACGTAGATCCAACTTGGAAAAAATCTTAGCCCTCTGTAATTTATCGAACAGTTCGGTAATAAGGGGAAGGGGGTAACAATTTTTAATAGTTATGTGGTTCAAACCCCTGTAATCGATGCAAGGCCTCAGCGACCCGTCCTTTTTCTTGACGAAGAAAAACCCAGCCCCTGCTGGGGAATTGGAGTGACGAATAAAGCCTTTCTTGAGATTCTCCTGGATATATTCATCCATAGCATGAGATTCAGGTAAGGACAAGGGGTAGGTCTTCGACTTGGGTAGGGAGTAACCTGGAACCAGATCGATCGAACAATCGTAAGTCCTGTGTGGCGGCAAGAGGTCTGACTGTACCTTATTGAAAACGTCCCGGAATTGGTGGTAAACAGAAGGTAGAATAACCTCAGGAACAGAGGTATTGGCCAGCAGTTGATAAGTCTCGCCTGACCTCGGCCTCCAGGAGATGGGAGCAGAAGAAGTCCAGTCAAAGAGAGGATTGTTAAGCTGTAGCCAAGGAAGACCAAGGGTGATGGGTATCCTAGGAGCGTGAATGGCATTGAGAACTAAGACCTCCTTGTGTAGATTGTGGACAGAAGCAAGGGGACCGTCTCTAAGGAGATGTGTGCCGGGGTAAGGGGACGTCCATCGATACCGACGAGTGCGATGGGAACTTTCTTCCTCACGAGCGGTATGCGGTTTAGCCTGGTGAATTCAAGGTCCACGAAGTTTCCTCCAGCTCCTGAGTCAATGAAAGCGGCGGTAGAAGTCTGGAACTTATCGCCTGAAATGGAGACTGAAATGTAAGTTTTTTAGGGAGTTCACCTTTATGAAGGGGACATGGAGACATTACACCCAGAGAGAGCCCCTCTGTACTCACTGGGTGTTCCCATTTCCCGGACACAGCGGACACTCCCGAACCAGATGCTCCATGGATCTGCAGTAGAAACACAATCCCCCGGCGTGGCGTTACTGTCGTATCGGTGTGCGGATGCGTTGTACCCCCAATTGCATTGGCTCTGGCAACTCCAGTGCAGGACAAAGAGGTGTGGTAGCACTTGGGAGAGCAGGAGTGCTGCTGGGAGTACTGGAGAAAGGAACTTGAAAGTTATGGAAGTGAGTGCGCTGATGCTCTGAGCGGCGTACCTGGATACGTTGATCCATTCGGACGGCCAAATCAATGAGGACCTCCAATTGATACGGCCTGGATTGGCGAGAGAGTTCATCCTTGATGGGATCTGCCAGACCTTGCCAGAATACGGAGACGAGAGCCTCTTGTCCCCAGTTAGACTCGGCTGCTAGAGTCCGGAATTCCACAGCTTACTGTGTCACCATTCGCCGTCCCTGAGTGATCTGGAGAAGAGAAACAGATGCCATCTCCCGACGAGCGGGGGAATCGAATACTTGTTGGAACTCGGCTTTAAATGCCAGGTAATCTTGGGTAAGGTCAGAACGTCGCTCCCAAACCGGGGAAGCCCGAGCCAGGGCGTTGCCAGTGAGGAGGTTATAAATGTAGGCTACCTTCTTGCGACCAGTATTCTAGAGATGGGTGGCCATCTCAAACTGCACCTCACACTGGTTCAGGAAACCCCTACATTCTTGAGGTTCACCTGCATAAGGCTTGGGGGTGGAATCTTTACATCAGAGCTGCTAACTGCACTTGCGGAGTGGGGGCTTACAACTGGCGAAGTCGCGGTCGGTACTCAGGCTGAGAGTACTGCGACCTGGCGTGTGAGTGCCACAATTTGATCTGCTATGGCCTGGTTTTGCTGAAGCAGATTGGAGAGAAACTGTTTTAGTTCGGTCTGGTCTGCGTCTTGTGGGCTCAACATAATGTTACGCCGGTGATGCCCGCAGACCAGACCCGTCCCGAGCTGTAGGGGGAAGTGGTAATACACGCACCCGCAGGCAAGGGAGCATGTCCGGAGTGTGGAATAAAGTGTTGCCAGGCCAGGTGTAATAAAGTAGACAATACTTGCCAGTACCGGTTGTAGAGATAGAGTGAAGAATGCCTTGCCGAGGTCAGGAAGTAGAGAGCGGAGGTAGGTTGTAGTCCAAGCCGTGTTCAAGGAATAACCAGAGTGTGCGTTGTCCAAGGAGTGCCGAGATCGAGAGCCAGAGGGGGTAGTCGTACGAGTCGTGTCAGAACCTGAGAATACACTAAGAGAATCCAGGAGTACTTCCATGCAGAGACTATGTCGAGCAAAGACTGAGAGCAGAGGGGAGCTAGAAAAAGCAGGGAGATCCAATCAGGAATGGAGGCGGGACAGGAAGAGCTACAGGGAGACATTGCAGATTGGTGAAGGCATAACAAGCCAGGTGAGTCTTGTTGGTAACCTGAGTATGCCTGTGCGGCGTGCGGGGGCAGAGCCTGAGGTCCGGGGGACAGGAAGAAGAGTGGGCAGAATGAGCGTGCTCCGTAACGTGTGTATGCGCGTGGACCGCGCCAGAGGAGGGTGCAGGTGTGCGTGTGGGAGGGCGGGGGCGCGCCCGGCGCTGAGCAGAGGAATCGCCGAGGGGAGTGATCCCGCGACGGCGGCAGGGGCGGGGAGCTGCAGAGGCCGGTAAGGTAGGATTGTGTTGTGTGTCCAGGGACTCCCTGTGTGGGGACCGCAGAGAACGCCGATTCCTGACACTCAGGCACTAACTCCAACCCCTTGGATATCACCTGCAGTGTCCCGCAAGGCTCTGTTCTGGGGTCCTTACTCTTCTGTAAGTGTTCATTAATGATCTTCCTATAGCTTGTAAGGGAGCCTCAACACACGTATGCGGATGACACAATCTTATATGCCCACAGCCCTAACCTCTCTGACCTGGGACACGTACTTCAATCTGACTTTTTGAGACCTGAAAATTGGATTTCCCGAAACAAACTGTTTTTAAACACTGACAAGACTGTAACAATGGTATTTGGGACCAAGACTACATTTTTAAAGCTTCCAATGAAGGAGATACAGATCAGAACCAACTCTAATACTATCCTATCTCCTGTTACTAGTTTCAAATATTTGGGCTTATGATTTGACTCCCATTTAACATTTGGGTTGCATATTGATACCCTGATATCCAAAACCTAGGCCAAACTAGGTGTACTATATAGGAACAAATCCTCCCTAAGTCTGCTGGTCAGAAAACGCCTTGCACAGTAGATGCAGATGCCAATCATAGACTATGGGACATAGCATATGGCACGGCATCCCAAACTCACCTTGGAAAACTTTATATCCTCTACAACTCAATATGCCACTTTGTCCTCCAATGCAATTACAACACACATCACTGCGAAATGCTCAAAGAACTAGATTGGTCATCACTTGAGTCTAGGCAAAAAGGTCATCTTTCCTGTCTTGCCTTCAAATTATTTCTGGACAAGCTACCTGCCTATCTTAACAAGCTCCTCACCCCAACCACATGCAGCACTTATCATCTGAGATCTGACTCCAAAAGACTCTCATGGTTCCAAGGTTCAACAAAGTATCTGGCCGCTCCTCCTTCTCGTATGTTCACCCCACAACCGGAAAAGTCTACCGGAGACTCTCACAACTGTCACAAGTCTAAATGTTTTCAAAAATAAAGCTGTCTCACATTTTAATCTGGTCTGTAACTGTTATATACGCCTATAATATATGATCTTTAACTGTGTATGCAATGTTTTGCATATAATGTACTGTATAACCCTTTTCACTTAATGTAACTATGTATTTGTAACCATATATTTGTCATTATAACTCTGTGCCCAGGACATACTTGAAAACGAGAGGTAACTCTCAATGTATTACTTCCTGGTAAAACTTGTTATAAATATGTAACGGTGCTTCCCCCACTTGGTGGGAGATTTGGTCATTACTGTATGTGTGGTGCATGATATCTGCTGGTAACAGGAAGTCTGAATCATCCGCCAGTGGTAGTGAGAACACAGGACAAGGCTTCATACCCTACATATTCTTTAGCAGTGCAGCGCCTCCATCTGCCATAGGCTACAGGGAATTGAAGATGATCTCCCACGGTAGAACGATTACCTCTCCCCCTAGTAAGATTACACACTAGGCCGGAGGTATATGCAAACAGGAACGGTTTATTGTCTCTCTGTCTGTGCAGCACAGTACATGGCAGGTTCTGCCCAAAACAGTCACTCTCAGCTACCACTGAAGGATGGTCCCTGGACCTTCACTACAGGCCAAGGGCACACACTGCAGTCCCAGCTCTTCCCTGCCCCTCTAGCAGAGGCAGAGGTATGGCACTCTCCCCCGGAGGGAAGAGGACCAGAGAAGGCCCAATAGTCAGGCTCTTGGTTGTGTGACCTGCCCCTCTCAAGTGGGTAGAGGCACTACTGAATTTGGGGTGGCACTGCCCTTAAGTACAGCCAGGAGGAGGGCACCAGGTCTGTCTCATGATTGGTCATGCCCAGGCCTGATGTCACCGCCTCCTGCTGTCACTCAAGTGCAGCACCAAGGAGGGGAAAACCCCATATGAACTACTGCAACCTGATTGTGCAAGCCGCCGCTGCATTGAAAGAGAAGAAGAGTTGCCAGTAGCCTGTGAACACTAAGAATAAGGACGGTTTGCATTTCTCATATATACTTACCTATACTACAGATGGCTGTTCACGGCAGGACTAGTTGATTATATGATTTTGTGATTTTTCTCCGTTTGCAATTGTGTGTCATATAGGGGGGTCAAGGGTCGTACCTTGAGGTTCCCTTGGACCCAAGGGAACGGGCCTGAAGAAAGGGTTCCTACCCTGAAACGTTGCCCCTCTTACCCTACCTCAGTGTCTTTATATGTTTACCTGCTTTCTTTCCCCCCCACCCCCTTTTGTATCCCACACTTCCGTTCCCTCTGTATTCCCCCCTACCTGTGTGGTATTCAGAGCTGTATACTCTGCATTATCAGTCATTTAGCATTTCCAATTTTGTGAATTCACTCATTATTCACGCTATTACATTTGTGGCTTATTCTGAGACTCTCTACGTTTTTCCATAAATCAGTGTGTGCTGGAGCTAACTTTGGGGTTTCTATGATTGTACAAGGGCTTACTGCCAGGAGGGAAGCAGACTAGTAGCCACAGATGGCCACAGATGGCATGGCTACAAATAAATAAATAATATAATATAAATCTATGCAAGACCAAAGTGATGTTTAACAAATATGTGAAGTTTGCAAGGATTGAAATAAATGGAATAGAACTAGAATAAGTCAAAGACTATCTCTACCTTGGCTGGCAAATAAAAATGTATAGGAGAATGAAGATAGAATGGAGTGCATTTGATAGAAAAAAGACAATATTTCAAGGGAGCCTTCCACTGTGTCTCAAGAAGAAAGTTTTAGACCAGTGTATTCTGCCCGTGCTCATGTATGGATATAAAACTTGAACCCTAAATGTGAAAATAATTCAGAAGCTTCAGACAATGCAAAGACATATGGAGAGATGTAGGCTGGGTTTTACATGGAGAGAGAATAAAGAACGAATGGGTTTGAAACCAAACAAAGTCTGACATCATCACAAGGATGATGGAATTAAAATAGCAATAGGGTGGATATATATCGGGAGAACAAATGATCATTATTGGAGAAAGATGATTTTGAACTGGATTCCAAGAGAGATTAAAATACCAAGACTACGACCAAAAGAAAAAGGGGAGGATGAAATCAGAAAATGTGTTGCAGCAACGTGAAGAAGTCTTGCAACTGCAGTACCTGGAAGATCCTTTGCGAGGGCTTCATCCATCAGTGAATCGACAAGAGCTGCTGCTGATGATACATATATTCTCACTTGGTTTTTGGAGTGTGCGCTTCACTTTTGTTTTTGCAGTCGTTTATCCGGGATGGTACAGTATGCTGTTGGAAGCAGCCAGTCTCCATTTTTCATCTCGCTATTTATATATCACTAAGCACATCTCATTTCTCACATCCCCTTTTTCTCTTAAACTTATTTGTTGCAATTACCATTCTTCGATTTGTTGTGGTACACATCTCCCTATTTTGAATTGGTTATCACTGTGTATCAATTTTATCACATATTATTGACACTGTTATTCACTTCACGTTTCTTTTGTTGCTATATATACAGTATTTCTACTATCGTTCTTTATGAATCATATTTATCATTTGAATTAGACTTAGGAGCCTATGCAGTCAGCGCTCATAAGCCACTTATCGAGCACTTATTGCCTAAAATGCCTACTGCTATTCAGTAAGCCTCGATAAGTGGTCGATAAAGGCCTGAATCTGCAAAAAAAAAAATTGTTCAAAACCAAATCGCAGAGTAAGCCACTTATCAACGCTTTTCGGAATGTTCATAAACTCGTGCAATTCTAGTAGCCGCGAGTAGTTATCGACGCCTATCGCGGCTCTAGAATGGCGATTTTCTCCCCAAATCCAAACGCCAGAAAAAGTTAGTGGGAGGGTGGGGAGAAGCGTCGAAAAGGTGGCGAGACGGGACTTAGAAAAAATCAGGCCTTTTTCCTGCATCAGATTGATGCCGGGGGTCTCCGGAGCTGAAACCCATTAATACCAGCACCGGAGACCCCCAGCATGAACCCGATGCAGGAAAAATGCATTTACAGCCCACTTCATTACCTTAGCGGCTAACTGCTAAGGCAATGAAGGGGTTAAACACCTGTGCCAGGCTTATTGTGGGTAGCAAGGGTGGGTGAAGGGGTTGTTTGGCCCATGGGGGGGTTTAGGCCTTGCGGGAGAGGGGTGCGAATGGAGTTAACCCCTTCATTACCATAGCAGGTAATCCCACTAAGGTAATGAAGGGGTTAACCCCTCCCGCTACCCACCCGGTAGGCCTAAACACCCATCCTTGGTACTAATACCCCCTTTACCCACCCCCGCTACCCACAATAAAAACAATACACACAACAGCCCCACTACCCACCTCCTAGGCCCCCAATAAACATTACAATATATAATACACAACCCACCCCCTGTGCCCCCCCATAAAACCATTATTTATTTTTTATACACACAATTAATACCCCAGGCCGGCAGGGGTCCCCAGGTGGTCTCGATGGGTGTCCACAGGCCCCACAGTGCACCCCAGGGGGGGACCCATGGGTGTCTGGGGGCCTCCGAATGGTCCCTGCTAGGCTCTGTGGCCTCCAGGAGGTGCCCGCGGATCCCCGTGGGCCACAATTGGGGCCACAGGTGTTCCTCATGGGTGTCTGGGGGTCCCCGGGTCATCCACACAGGTGTCTGGGGTCCTCGGGTCGTCCCTGCGGGTCCAAGGTGCCCCTGGTTCTTCCCCTCAGGTGTCCCCCGTGGCTCCTGAGGTGGTAACCGTGGACATCCGAGTGCCCTCGGGTGGTTCCTACGGGTGTCTTGGGCCCTCGGGTGGTCCCTGTGGGTCTGTGGTGCCCCTACAGATGTGGGTCCCCCGGTTCTTCCCCGCAGTTGTCCCTGTGGGTCCTCAGGTGGTACCCGTGGGCGTCCTCGGGTCCTCGGGTGGGCTCCGTTGGTGTACGGGGGTCCTCAGGTGGTCCCCGTGGGTTCCCGCAGACAAATAAAGTAAATACATACAGTTTTACTTACCCCTGGCATTATGAAGGGCGTCATCATCAGGATATTGCAGGTCCCTGTCTTCTGTTGCCAGAAAGTATACATACGGTAATAAATACATTCTAATGTCGCCTAACCCCTTAATCACCTTAGCGGTTAATAACAGCTACAATAATTAAGGGGTTAACCCACCCTGCCCCAATACCCACTCAGAAGGCCTAACACCCACCCCAGACCCACTATACCCACCCTGTACCCATTGAGTAGTAATATGGTACATCTAATAATATGGGCCTGATAAGCCACTATAGCACTCAATGGGCACCCTAATCAAAATACATTAATGCACAAAAGACACAATAATAAAACATTCAAAACACTGAAACACCACAATTCACTAAATAAAAAAAGTAGCCAACAAATGCAATTAATAAAAGCACTAACCAGCACAACAAGAAATTAATTAAACCATTAACCAATCAAGCAATTAATTAATAAAACAACTCAGCTAAACAACATGGAATTAATTCAAACAGTAACCAACAAAGAAATTAATTAATAAAAAAACTCGGCAACACAACCATTAAAAGCAGCACCCAACACAAGACATCATTAATTAAAAACGAAAATCAATCGCCAAAACAATTTAAAAATAATGCAGCAAAATGACAAACAATTACATCCACATAATAAACAGACATTGAAAAAATTAACACTAAATACAAAGCAACCAATTAAAAACAAATTATTGGCCTAATAATGTATTGATTTGTACCCTAAAGTGGTGCAGATTAATACATTATCAGTCAATGCTAAAATAAAAAAATACACATCCATTCGAAAAACCTGTAAAAAAATACATTTTCATACTGTACATACAATATATTACTTACCTTTAGAAGCGCTGGCCCTCCGACTCCCAGGGAAACAGGAAGCTCACGTACCTTGAAGGCCTCAAACTGCATCTGATGCCTTCCGCCATGAAAATCCGGATCAGGTACCCAAATCTTCTTTCTTCTGTCTTTAATCCGCTTCTTCTTTCTTCTTCTGTAATTATTTCTTTATCTTCTTAATGTTCTGTCATCTTCTGTCAATCCAAAATGCCCCATGGTACAGTGGCGGCCGGTTTCAATCTAATGCGGCTGCCGCCGCAGTTTACAAACACCTGCGGGCGGCGCGCGCTTATCTTCGGCCGTTTTCGGCTGGTTTTCCCGCGCCTCAGGCGCTTTCAATAGTAAGTAAAACTCCGTTTTAAACTTAGAATAAGCTTGGCCGGGACAGTAGATCCCAACCGATGTTGTCTCGTCGTCTTCTTGGGCTCAAATGAGGCGTCATGGCCTTAAATATATTCCCGTTTTGGAATTTTGCTATCATAGGTAATCAAGGCTTTCTGAATACCGTGATAGCAACGCTCCAAAAAACGGCGATATAAAGGGGCCGGCAATTTCTTTAACGAACGCTTAATGCATTGGCTCCTTAATATAATTTGGTGCTATCATATCTATCTATCTATCTATATTATATATATCTATATATTTTATATATAGATATATATATATATTTATATATACTGTATATAGCATCTAAATAGGTGTGGGCTTGTTCTAAATATATAATTTTATATTATTCATGAGAGAGAACAGATCTGCTGGTGTATGTACCTACAGTAATATTTAAATGTAGATTTAGAGGTTTCTGTGAACTTAGTTAATGTCGTGATTAATGGAGAAAGGTTGTCACAGCCCTGAAAATTCACATGTAGGATGCTATGTTTCTTGTCTAATTGTATTTTTCTTATTGCCATTGAGATTTATTAGAATTTCCTTTTTTTACTGAATATTACAATTTCTTCTTTCTGAGACTCCTAAATCAAACATCCTAAAATAAATCATGTGTCTATTTGTATCATGTGCTTCTCCACAATAGATTAAAATGACAAAATGAATTTTCAGTGCTCTCAGGAAAGGTTTGAATGAATTACATTTGTGGATGAGAACTATGTGCAGTGTGATTTGTTAAGATTAAAATGTGGAAATGAAGCAGATTCTGTATCTGACTGAAAGCTCTAAATCTGACAAGAAATTACTAAAATGTAATGTGGAATAATAATAATGAAATTAAATGTGGCAGACCAATCTGAATGTATAAAAAAAAAATAGTAGATAATGTTTTAGTTTCTGTATAAAAAGCCGACAAGTCATAGAATCAAAGGAAAATACATACAAGAACCATGACGATTGGTTGAGGCTAGTGGTTCCCAACCTTTTTTACATTGTGTACCCACTGCTAGAAAGTATTTGTTCAGTGAACCCCTTATTAAGGAATCCTCTTGCCTACTCATCAGCCTATTGCTAACTAAACAGTTTGACCGATCCCAAGTAGTATAGTATCCTGAACATGTAGGGGAACAGATGCTTAAAAAGACCCCAAACTGCACCTCAGTGTGTGCTGCTGTGAATGCAAAGCATTGTGGGGAGCGACTTTGGAAGCTCCTGCAGTAATTGACAGCTGTACCACCCACGTTAAGGTGTAATTTGGGGCACAATTCCTATATGGGCTCAGGAACCCACTATACTGCCTAGGATCTGCCATTACATATTTTGTATGTGATGGTTTACTTTATACAATGATTTATGATATCATTTAGAAGGTGCTGCACAAATCAAAAAAAGGGAACAAAGCTATAGATTGGAAATCAATAACCTTATATTTCCAAACCATTTATCGATTGTGGGAGGCCCATACTAGTACCTTAATCAATTCATTTTTTTTGTAATGAATTACCAGTTTTTTTTAAATCTTTGACTTATAAACATTCTATTAATAAATAACACATTTCTTAAAATATAATATTTCATAAAATAAAAAAATGGGGGGAGACGTGCCACACATTCAGTGGTCAAAGTGGCTTTAATAAACTAGTGGTATTGTCCCATTCTGTGTAAAAAAAAGGACATTGTTAAAAAGGTCTTTGACATATCTTACTGTATAGAGCAGTGATTTCCAACCTTTTTTGTTTGGAGGAACCCTTGAAGTATTTAAAAAAATCTCGGGGAACCCCTATCAGGCTGACACATATTAGGTTCGACAGGGGACAGTCACAACATTTCACACCTCACGAGCCACCTCTATTTCCCACCCTCTACCCATGTATTTCTCTCCCATCCATCTCACTAACTCCCCCCTCCCGCCTCGCATGTATTTATCCCTTGCGTCTCACGCTTACTCCCTCTTTTCCTCACTCACTCACTCCTGCCCCCCTCTCTTCTCTCGCTCGCACCCCTACCTTCTGTCAATTACCCCACTCTCACTCAATCCACCCTACAAAATACATACAAAAAAACCCCCCACCCACAAGGGAGGAGGGGGGGGGGGGTCTGTGGTCCATAGGAGGAACCCCTGAGACTGCTTCAAGGAGCCCCAGGGTTCCACGGAACCCTGGTTTGGAATCACTGGTATAGAGGGAGCAGGTTGTATGATACCTTTTATTGGACCAACAAGTAGTTGATGTTACAAGCTTTAGAACCTTTCAGTGCAACCCGATGAAGGACCCTGAGAGGTTCGAAAGCTTGTAACATCAACTACTTGTTGGTCCAATAAAAGGTATCATACCACCTACTTCCTCTCCCTCCTTTGTTACTACATGGAAGAAAGGACCAAACGGCCACCCACCCTTCTTTGGTATCTTACTGTATATGGATTTAAGCAAATATTTATGTTGTAAAAATAGAAAGGGTAGATTAGCTTTCTAAATAATTCCCTTTCTCTTTAAAATTAAGTAGAATTATAGGTTTGTAAATATAAAAGTAGTTGTAATCTGGGGTGTAAAGAAACCAGCAGTGGTACAACTCCTAGTACCATCATACTTCGACCACTGCACTCAACAACACAAGTAATCCATGTGTAATCCATGTGCAAATTGCTAAGCCAGTACAACCAACCTCACACTGATCAGACCCACAAAGTCGAAACAGATGTCTGTGAGTGGTTTGACTGGATTTGCATCTAATCCCATGCTGTGCTTAAAAGATGTGTGAACAGCAGAGCATTTGCTTATAAGGATCCCATGCAAATATGGATTTCAGGCAAAAGGTTACACATTGTGTTTTCATTTGCATGTCATTTCCCAGAATCCCTTGCTGCAGTGGAAGCACTGTATGCTAGGTGATAATGGTGAAAGGAAGGGATGCAGACCAATATATATATATATATATATATATATATATATATATATATATATATATATATATATATATATATATAGCCTGGAGCTCCCGTGGCTCTTGGAGACCCCCCTTCCCTTGCGCAGCTCAATCGCGGGTAATGAAAAACCCGACGGCTATTTCCAAGGGTGGGGGCTGGAGCAGGGAGCAGCGCGGCTTCTCCTGCCTGCGGCCGGTTGCCGGGGACGCGATCGGGCCGTTGCTAAGGCCGCGATCGCGTCTCTAAGGTCCCGGCGGCCGCAGAGCAGGGCGCCGCCATTGCGCTTCAAGTCGCGCATGCGCAGTGAGTCCCCGGCGGCCCAGTTAGCACGCGCATGCGCAGGGAGGCTGCGAGAGGCAGGGAAGAGTCGCGCGAGGGCAGAGACAGAGCAGGAAACAGTGAGGCGGCCATTGGTAGTTCGCGCAGGCGCAGGAGAAGCGCGCACGCGGCCCCAATGGTGTAGCAGCCCCCTGGGAACAACAATTCCCAGGAGGCATAGGGAGACAGGCACCAGGTGCTTGATAGGAGCCAATAGGGCTGTAGGACTGCCCTGGAGGGAAATAGATACATTTCCCGGGCTTTGCATGAGTCACGTCACTTGGAGCAGCAGAGCTGAAGGGGAAGGAAGGATGCAGGGAGTGAGTGCAGCTCCTGCATCCAGATAGGTACCCTCACCCTCCAGGTAGGCCCCAACTCCCCACCAGGTTAGTGGGTAACTGATAAGGGACGGCCCTAGATAAGAAGGTCGCCCTTAGTGTGTGTAAGGTGCAGGTTTGGCAGTGCCACAGCGGGTAGTGCTGTGCGCACTGGCAAATAGGCACAGCGTGCGAGCAGGGGATTGATTGCTGCGGGTTCCAGTGTATTGTGTTTGTACGATTGTCAGCTGTGTGTGTGTCGCTGCATGTGCTGGGCGCAGTGTGTGCAGCGTGTGTTACTGTCTGCAGGCTGACTGAGAGCTGTGTGTCGGCTGCAGGCGTGTTAGGAGTAGCGAGTAGCTAGTTATAGGGAGGATTAGGGGTTTGGGTAGCTAGGAGAGTGGGGCAGGTTATAACCCCGCAGGCCCCAGGAGTTTTCCCCAAGTCACCTCAGGTTGCGGTACATCAGGGACAGGCCCTAGGTTAGGGTTCCTGTCACTTTAGGGTTAGTTATGGATAGATAGGGATAGCGGCGGCTGCTGTTCCCGTGAGACGGTGTGTCTCCTCGTGAGACGGTTGTGTTCCCGTGAAGCGGTGGGACCCTCGTTGGGGTTCCTGGAGAATATCACCTGGATAGGATCAGACGGATGCATCGCACGTCTGACCCTTTGAGAAGCTTGTTGCTGACCCGAGCACCGGAGTGCTCGGAAGGTATTATGTCATCACATGTGCACCAACAGGCCTAGAGGTTTTAGTGACTGCGCAGTCACCCATTGACTATCTCCGTAGGAGTATGGGACATTGGGTGTGGGGGTTTCACTGGACACTGGGTGGGATCACCTAGTGTTGGGGAAACGTCCTGCGAGACGTCACGGGTAGTGTCTCCTCGTGAGAGGGACACAGGTTATGAGGTTATGTAAAGCGATGATATGTTCTATGTTCATAAGTAAATTCTTTAGTTATTATATAATCACTGACTGTGTGTGTGGTTTATAATTGGGTTCCTATGTAGGGTCATTCTACACGTCCATAGAATCCTACATAGGTGGAAGCGCTGTAAAAGAAGATTCGTTCCAGAGGATTCACCCCAGGCTCTCATTAGCGGAGGCTCAGACCTCCTGTGAGCCTGCAGGTATACGCACCACACCGGTAACACCGCATGTTCTACTCACCCACACTATATATGAGATTGGGTGGGGTGGAATACCCGTTACATTTGGAGGCGCTGCTGAGAGACACCTGGGGTGCCATGTCCATTTTTTCTAAATTGTCCCGTCCCTATTTTTGTCGCCATGTTTGCGAAGTCCGGAGACGAGGTCCTTGCCTGGGCGTTGAGGCAGTATATGGAGCCTGGCCAGGTAGTGGCGGTAGGAGGCATACCCGCTAGTATACCCGCAATGAAGGTCCGGGAGGGTATGTGTAAAATTCCTGGGTGGCCGTGGGCATGTGTCTTAGAGGAAGAACAAGATCCCACGTCCACATGGAAAACCATACTGTTTGTTGTAACTCACACTGGCAGAGGCACCGTCCGCGCTGTTCATGCCCGGGGGCCCCTCAGAAGGGTACCCCCTAGTCTATGCCGACCCAACAAAATGGCATCTCCCGCCAAATCAGGAGAGCGCACGTGCTGCTGACTGCAAGCCTGCACAGAAAGATGTCGCAACATTCTGTCCGGGTTTGGCGCGAAAATCAGAGCCCCTCTCCTGTGATGTGAGTGACTCAGTGCAGAGCGAAAACCAATCCCTTGTAAAAGGTGCCCTTCCTTTAGATTCCACCAGGGGGAGCAAGCACGGTTATCTTCAACCATACGTGGACGCTGTGATAGACACTCTGATCTCTGAGGATGAGATGATGCATGAGGATGAGATAGACTGTCAGGGGATACACCCTAATGCGTATGTGCCCTGGCGAGCGCCAGGAATAGATCTCCTTATGCTACTGTGCCCCTGCTTGCAAGAAGCCTATGACGAGGGAGCAGTCATGTCCCAAGTGCCACTAGACTTCAGGATCACCGAGGTAGATGGGGAGCCGTGTACACAGTGCTTTAGCCCCACCTGTGACTGTTCTAGGGGAGCACTGGCGTGGGAGCCCAGATGTGATTGTTGGGGTGCAATTTTCTTGATGCCTATTGTACCCCAGCCTACAGAGCCAGCTAAGGAGCCAAGTGAACCCTTGGCGGAGAAGAGCGCGACTGCAGTAGAGGTACCAGAGCACGCCAGCTTCGTACCCACACCCACTGGCTGCATTTCAGGAGAATCTGGTGACTACCTTGCGGAGGATACTGTCATGATATCTTCCGGGGAAAAGGTGGAAGTCCCATCGGTGGCGATGCGCCTACCGGCGAACCACCCCAGCGGTGATGCAGAGGATACAGAGTCTGCTGTGGGTCCGTGTACCCTGGAAGAGGTGTATTCTGATGTTGCGGACCCTGCTGTGGGCCCGTGTACCCTACTATGGTCAGTCAGACCTACTACAGAGGTACCATCGGTCCTAGGCGTGGGACCAGTACCTAACGCCGACAAGGGTGAGTCGACTGCCCCAGGGGTGTCGGGGGTGAGCCTCCAGGTGACCGCAGAGCACGATGGCTCCTTAAGTCTGGTCGCCTGGGCGAAGGGCTCCCCTCTGCATCGCGTCCTGGTGGAGGTGTCCTCATTAGAAGGTAGCTGTCCAGAGAAGAGAGTGGACCAGTGTCTACCGCCGATCCTTCCGGAAGAAGAGAAGCCCATCGTCAGCCAGCCGAGTGGTAAGGAACTCCCTTGTTCCCCACAGACTCCGATGGAGGTGGCCGTGAAGAAGGCCAGAGCTACGGTTCCTGAGCGGAGTGTGAGCCCGTGTGCTCCGACACAAGTGGTCCCAGGACTGGGATCCAACGCTCCCGAGTTTTCAGCGTGTAAGTGGACTGCCCCAGAAGTGCCGGGGGCAGGTCCCGATACCACCAAGGTGGGAACTGACAGCGTCCCCGAGGACCTGTTAGCCACCGTGAATCACCACAGGGGTAAGGTGTCTACTTTTCCCCCCCTGCCAGGTGAAACCGAGACATTGCCCAGTGCTCGCTTCTCAGTGGAAGCCTCGCAAGTCCGTAGGGACAAAGACTGTGTAAAGGAAGATCCAGGGAGACTGGCCTCCTTTAAGCTCAAAAAGGAGCGCCCCATTCCTCAGGTAGTGGACCGCGGGAAAGGTCCTGGCCTCCTGGTCTACCGCATCCCTGCCGCGGATGACCGGGTAAAGGCCTGCTTAAAAGACGTTGTGCTACTCCTTCCACCAGGGGGAGGAAGTAGCGAAGAGCCCGTAACTGTCGCTTTAGAGTGTGCTCTCCAAGAAATTTTTCTATATATATATCAACACAATTAGTGCCACAATCAAATCACCTGTTTAGATCTATAATTTAAATCACAAAAAACAGAAGTAGGTTATAAAAAATTCCCTCTGGTGGTGCTAAAGGACTGATGAAATATAAAAACACAAAGAAAAAAGAAGTCCTATATACTGAATATATTATTTGTTACATTCTTACTACACTTTAAGTGTTCTGCAGCATGTTGTTTTGAGATAACAAGAAGCCATGATAATGTTTCCTGCCCGTGAATGTGGAGGTATATTAGAACCATGGAAATGGAAAGCACATTTGTATTGTATTGTATGTCTTTATTTATATAGCGTCAAAAGTGTACTCAGCGCTTCACAAAGAATACTGTACAGGGAATTATAATACAATAAGTGCAGCAAAAATCAGACAATAGAAAAGGAAATCCCTGCCCCGAAGAGCTTACAATCTAAGAGGTTTGTGGGGAAACATACTGTACAGAGAGAGCAGGTGAGGGAATAAGTGCTGTAGATTGGTATGCTTGGCCACAATGGGTGGTATAAGTGACTGTGGGACAGTAGCCATGAGTGCAGGATTTTGGGATGCTTGATTTGTGGGGCATGTTTTAAGGTTAGTCAGTGTTAACCATTTCATTTAACACCATTTACAGGGGAAGAGATGGCAAGGAGGGGTGGGGAAGATCAGGTGTGTATGTCTGGGTTCAGGCTTAGGGTAGATCCCCAGCAGCCGGAAGGAGTAGATAGAGGGTGTGAATAGAGGATTTGTGTGGGTGTTTTTTATTTAGGGGTAAATAAGTTGTTGGGAGAGAGGTGTATAAATAATGGTGCAGTGGGGAGTGGGGAAGTTGGAGAGAAAAGAAATGTTCACAAAGGAGTGAGGAAACAGTAAACAGAAAATGCAATAGGGAGGGCATAGTGAGATACAGGAGGAGAGACTTCCCAGTTACTGGAAGATAGGAAGAGTACAAATAATCACAGCTTATAGAAAGTACAGTTCTCACAGTTATAAAGTTGTTGTGTAAAGTTCGGATCCTCCTCAGTCTTCACCTCCAATTTCAACTCCAAGATTAACTCTGCTACACACTTAAATGTTACACTTTGATGTTACACATTTCAGATGACAACGATAAGGGGAGATGGTGTCAGGGGCGTAGCTATAGCCCAGTTAAAGCCCGGTGGTCTGCGCTCTTGGGGAGCCTGCTCTCTAGGTTGAAAAATGCATATTTTTTAAGGCTGCACATGCGTGATCAACACTTGTCCACTGCGTATGCGTGATCGGCAGTTGCCAACTGCTCGTTTGCATGTGTGATCAGAGCTTGCCAGTCGTGCATTCGTAGTAGACAAGTGCCAATCGTGCATGCGCAGTAGAAAAGTGCCGTCTCGCATGCGCAGTGGAAAAGTGCCATCTCGCATGCGCAGTAGACAAGGGTTGATCACGCATGCACAGTAGACAAGTGCCGATTGCACATGCACGGTAGGCAAGTGCCGGCCACGCATGCACAGTAGACAAGTGCCAGTTGCGCATGCACAGCCAAACGCAATAGAAACGTTTTTGCCCGAGGTCCCGCGCATGCCTTGCAATACCACTGGATGGTGAACAGATATAACAGATGTTATTGCACCCGCTGGCACGTGCCAGCAGGTGTAATAACACATTAGCCCTGTCCCCTTTTCATGCGCGCCTAATTCAACGAGAACGGTGTCTGCTCCCAATGGCTGTTCAGCGTGTCTCGTTTGCTGCATCTGTATAATACACATTCTTGTCTTCTACACCTATATATGCCAGGAAAGAAACCAATAACAATGCAACACTAAAACGGGGGGAAAAAAAATCTATATTACTAGATGTTTGTGTAATTGAAGACAGTTATGTTTAATTCTCACTAATTAATAACTAGAAATCTAGTTTGGAACTGTTTACTATTTCATTATCCAACCTTAAATGCCATACATCATATATATTCAATTATAATACAAGAGTATAGATACCATGTAGTTTTCCATGGCCAATATTGATTAGGCAAAATGGGTTGAGATGTACACTTCAACGTAGCATGTATATTTTACAGGTAAGGTCCACTTTATCATCTTTTCCTAGTAACGAAAGCACTTAACATGCCCTTGGGACAAAATATAAAGTGCATTACAATGGATGTACATACGTTCCACTCACGTTATGTATGTTCATTACCTAACATAACACTCATGAGCACGTTGCAAATCCAAATAAATACACATTACATACTGAACTTACTCAGCCATATCAGCTAGACATTTTAAATGTTGACATGGCTGAGCAGGCATCTACCTCTGCTGCTGGTCCTGTTTCTGATGGGGCTCAAATCAGAAGCCTGAAATTCACTGAGGTGGAACTTGAGATTCTAATAAATGGAGTGGTGGACAATCACTCCCAATTGTTGGGTGATTTGTTGTAACACACTAGTACAGCTGAACAGCTGAGGATTTGGGTCCGGATCCTGACCCAAATGAATGCCCTGGGGTCACTCTCACAGGCTCTGTGGATATATTAAAGAAAATAACCGCTGACCGCATGCACCAGCTGGTTGACCATACCAGGAAGACAAGCGGGGGACCATGTGCTCCACTTCAACTCACTCACTATTGAGCAGTGCTTGAATGAGTTAATTGCCACCTTACATGTAGTGGAACTTCCTGGACTGGTCAATACAGAGGATCTGGAGAGAGATTGACCTGGTAAGTGAAAATACAGTACATATATTACATGATATATATCAATCTCATGTACACATGTCACTTTATACACAACATTGAAGATCAGAACAAAGATTGCTCTATTTGCAGCGCAGTCATACATATAGGTATTGAGTAGTTTGCTGCATCTGTATGTAACATGCATCAGAAGCTGTCTGCCCTAATAATATTAGAAAACACTATAGGCCATGCCTTGCACATTGCAGTAAGGTAGCAATCATTATAAAGTTATCCTTTGCCTATTTTAGTACCATATAACTGCTCGCTAATCATAATAACACTAGTTTACTCAACAGTTAATGTCTAATTATTTCAAATAGTTAATGTAAAACCTACTGTAAATAATCATCAACAGAGTGGGAAAGAGAGACACAGGGACACATGGTGAGAGAGAGAGACACAGAGACACAGGGTGGGAGACACAGAGACACAGGGTGGGAGACACAGAGACACAGGGTGGGAGACACAGAGACACAGGGTGGGAGAAAGAGACACAGACACAAGGTGGGAGAGAGAGACACAGGGACACTGGGTGGAAGAGAGAGACAGAGACACAGGGTGGGAGACACAGAGACACGGTGGGAGACACAGAGACACAGGGTGGGAGACACAGAGACACAGGGTGGGAGAGAGAGACACACAGACAGGGTGGGAGAGAGAGACACACAGACACAGGGTGGGAGAGAGAGACACAGGGACACAGGGCGGAAGAGAGAGACACAGAGGCACAGGGTGGGAGACACAGGGTGATAGACACAGGGTGGGAGACACAGAGACACAGGGTGGGAGACAGAGACACAAGGTGGGAGACACAGAGACACAGGGTGGGAGAGAGAGACACACACACAGACACAGGGTGGGAGAGAGAGAGACACAGGGTGGGGGAAAGAGAGACACAGGGTGGGGGAGAGAGAGACACAGAGTGGGGGAGAGAGAGAGACAGGGTGGGGGAGAGAGACACACACAGGGTGGGGGAGAGAGAGACACAGGGTGGGGAGAGAGAGACAGGGTGGGAGAGAGAGACAGGGTGAGAGAGAGACACACAGGGTGGGAGAGAGAAACACACAGGGTGGGAGAGAGAGAGACATGTGGTGGGAGAGAGAGACAAGGTGGGAGAGAGACACAGACACAGGGTGGGAGAGAGAGACACACAGACACAGAGTGGGAGAGAGAGACACAGGGACACAGGGTGGGAGAGAGAGACAAAAGAGACACAGGATGGGAGACACAGAGACACAGGGTGAGAGACACAGAGACACAGGGTGCGAGAGAGAGACACACAGACACAGGGTGGGAGAGAGAAACACAGACACAGGGTGGGGGAGGGAGAGAGACACAGGGTGGGGGAGAGAGTGACACACAGGGCGGGGGAGAGAGAGAGACACAGGGTGGGAGAGAGAAACACAGGGTGGGAGAAAGAGACAGAGTGGAAGAGAGAGACACAAAGGGTGGCAGTGAGAGACACACAGGGTGGGAGAGAGAGACACAGGGTGGGAAAGAGAGATGAAGGGTGGGAGAGAGACACACAGGGTGGGAGAAAGAGACACAGGGTGGGAGGGAGAGAGGGGATAGAGAGACACAGGGTGAGAGGGAGAGAGAGACACAGGGTGGGAGGGAGAAAGACACATGGTGGGAGAGAGTGAGACACACAGGGTGGGAAGGAGAGAGACAAAAGAGTGGGTGGGTGAGAGACACAGGGTAGGTGGGTGAGAGCCTGGGTGGGTGGCTTATAGACTGGGTGGGTGGGTAAGAGACTGGGTTGAAAGACTTGGTGGGTGAGAGACTGGGTGGGTGGGTGAGCGACAGGGTGGGGTGGTTTAGAGAGGGGGTGGGGTATAGAGGGGGGGTGGGATAGAGAGGTGGGTGGGTAGGTGACTGACTTGAGACATGGGGAGGCATGGGAGACAAGGGAGGCATCGGTGGCAGGGGGAGCAATGGGGCCTTTAGCGACACGGGGGCAAGGGAGGCCATCGGCAGGCAAAGATGGCCATTTGAGGGCAAGGGGGGCCATCAGTGGCAGGGGGGCACCGGAGATCCATGTGGGGCAAGGGGGAGCCATCGGCGGGCCATGGAAGGGCAAGGGGGCCATCAGCGGCAGGGGGGCATCAGCAGCAGGGGGGGCATCAGTGGCAGGGTGGGCATCAGTGGCAGGGGGGTATCGGCGGTAGGAAGGCCATCGGTGGCAGGTGGGGCCATCGGCGACAGGGGGGTAATCGGCGGCAGGGGGGCCACCGGCGGCAGGGGGGCCATCGGCGGCAGGCGGAGGCCATGAGTGGCAGGGGGGCCATCGGCGCAGTGGGGCCATCAGCAGCAGGGGGGGCATCAGCAGCAGGGTGAGGCCATCTGCAGCAGCAAGAGGCCATCAACGGCAGTGGGGGCAAGTGGGGGCCATCGGTGGGCAAGAAGGGGACATCGCTAACAAGGGAGGGAAGGGAGAGGTATGGATGGGGTAGGCATGGATGGGGCAGCTTACCTCCTTGCAGGATCACAAACAAAAAGAGGAGGCTTCACAGCAGGGGCTCATAAAGAGCACAGCCACCCAAAAAAACTGGCAGAGCGCCAAGGCTTGTCAGCCCAATCAGGAAGGGGGATTTTATTTCCTTCGGCACTAGCAACTGTGTGCACTGCTTGGAGCCATGAGGTTCGCCACCAGTCAAAATCTTGTGCCTGTGACGATCAGGCAACCGGGTTTGTCGATCACTGTCAATGCACTAACATGAGCTAAGGTTTATGGATATGAGATGATAGGTTAATGGCTAATTATCATATGATTTACATATCTGTAAGCCAGACATCTGTTAAAAGTTGCTGGGGGATCGTGTGAGGCCTCTGCAACTTCCCTTTCCTTGATTCAGATGTCTGGTGTGACGCGTCACCATGGCAACGTGATACCACATGACCCGTGCCGCCATTTGACACTGTGTCTCCATGGTAACACGGGGTCAAATGAAGTAGCATAGTCACATGACATGATGGCTCATGACCCCATAGCATCATTTGATGCTAGATACAAGGTGAGGGGGGGCACGAGCAGTGGGGGAGAGCTGGCAGGGGTTGCAGGACAAAAGGATTGCAATAAATAACCCCTGCAATAAATCACTGTCAGTGCTACAGAAGATTACCCAAGATGCAAAGTTCTGTGTGGAAGATCATCTGACCAGGCAGCACTTTATACAATTGGCGCACTGCTAGCGAGAGGGGAAAAGGGGTGTGCCAGAGCCTGTCTCAGAAGAGGAATGGGATGTGACTTTGTAAATAGTTGCTATAGAAACAAAAATGCTTGTTACATTAGAATACATAAAAATTGTATTTTAGTACTCTATTTTCTCATAGTACAGAACTGATTTAATAAAAACAACACACATGGATGGGATATTGCTTGAACTGCAGCTTTAATGGACTTCTGAGAATGTACCCCAATGTATTTTTTTTATCTCTGAGATACTTGATTGGCCAGATACACAAGAACAAAATATTTTAAATGATTCTCCTTCCTCATTGTTTAAAAAAATATTCTGTCAAATTAAATACATTTTTTTCTTATCACTATTATAAATCACTCTTTCCTGAACCCTGCAGTGCCAATAGGACCTGTAGCATATTGCAATTCAATGTGGTTCAGTTTGGGCCTGAGGGGACAGTTATACAATTTTTGCCTTATAAATGCATTGAAGCCTCACTTTCAAGGTTAGAGCAGATGTTTTTTCAACTCTGCTTCAGTAAATATTTGCTGTAGCTAGGAAGGTCACTACATGACTCACTGAAGCTAAGGCTTCCAGATGGCTCAAGGTAACAGATGAAATGGACCACGTCTTGTTTTTAACTCTAGATAAACTGACTTGACCATCTTCATAAAAAGCCGGTAACAGAATCTCCTGCATCAAAGACAGTGCCAGCAACTTCAAACAGCGATATGCTGCATGTGTATATTGTTTTGCAAGTCACATCAATTTGTTTAACAGAATGCAGTGAGGAAAATCAATTATTTGAGTAACTCCATTACTAAAGTAGAGGTGTGCCGCTAGTCATAGCTACAATTGATTAAAGAATGGCACAGACTAATTTTCTGAAAAGCTCCTACAGGCAGTTTGCATTTAATCTTTTTGAGTATTGCCTTGTTAAATTTAAATGTTTTTAATCTATCGATGAAGTAATATATTCAGAAACAAAAAGTCTTTGAAAGATGAATAGTTTCTGTACTCAAAATACATTGTTTCTCTCAGTATACACCAAGAGCTACATAAGATGCAAACTGTTAAAGACCAAGATCAGTGGGGCTTTTTAATGGGGAGGGGTTGGGGGTTAAACGTACTTCTCCACTGAACATGGCTACTTCTGTTACAAATTCACAAGACTGGTTCCAAATCAGTGAGACGAAGAGGGTTATTCATTAAACGGTGGGAGTTTCCAATATGAGTTTAAGTGCAATAGTGCCCTGATCGGTACTATTACAGTTTTATGAATAACCCCCTCGCAGTAACTCAGTGACAGTTCCCATGTCTGCATTAGAAAACGGAATCCACTTTTCTGTAACAAAATTAAGCATATCATTAAGTTACACTCTGTCTGAACACAGGCCACCTGTGTAACACAATTTCAATGTAGTATTTGTGCTTACACCAAGATGAGCAAGACTAGGCCACAAAGCAGATATGACAATAAGTCAAAGTCAGAGGGAATCACAACCAGCAACAGAAAATGTTTTAAAACCAAAACAGAATCCAAAACAAAAACACCATTTAAAAGAAATAAAAATAAAAAAACAATATCAAAATCAGAACACCAGTGAAGGTGCAAAGAGAGAGATAATTCTGCATCACAAGTAATATTATATCAATAGTAATATATACATGAAGGGGTGCAAGCTAGAATCTATGGGTATAACATGGATATAAAGAGAACAAAGAGATCCATTACGTCACACACTTGAATACCCTAAGAGAAGGTAGGTCTATCTACTTTAATCAAACATTTAAAAATGTCCCTGATGAAGCTCCGTAGCTGGAGGGAAACGTGCGTAGGGCACGCACTGATGTAATCAGCTTCCGTTATGGAGTTGTTTTAGACTCTAGTATAACGAGAACTCCAGTGTTTGGAGCATTATGAATGATGACATTATACCATACTGTATTACAACATTTAGATATTAAAGATAGGAGATTTTTTGAGGCTATTAGAGCTACTCTATGGTGTTATATATGGTTCATGTAGGCTACAGCAAGTATATTTGTGTTATATCTGATGGCCTGTGGGAGTCCTGATTTATTGTAGACTGTCAGTTTGACTTATAGTACACTGAGCCATCCCCTATAGCTCAGGCTATCTCTGCCTGTGCAGGGGTGTGCTTTGGTTCATATTTGGGGGTTATTATATCCACATGTACCTGGGTGTTTCCTGGGTTTTTTGGGGAATTGCCACTGGTTTTTGTTCCAATAAGAGTTGCCTCTACTGTACTTTGTGTGTGTTTTAATATATCAGTAAAGTGATATCAGTAACTTACATTAGAAACATAAAAGTGCGCTCAACTGAAGTTCCAGCAAGGGAATGAGTCCGTACAGGAAATACAGGCAGGACCTGGTGCACCGGGTCCCCGGACCACAACTCCCAGCGGACAGCAGCGAGGGCACAAGCCGCATAAAAGTGTGTGACGCACGAACGGGATGGCATATGACGTGATGACGTGAGATGTGCTATGCCAAGCAACAATACCTCAACTGGTTTTGCACGTACTCCGTGCTTCATCATATTGTGATGTCTCCATCACAGCTTAGGATCTTGTGTCCCAGATTAAGGCAGGAAATTTAGTATTTCTCTATATGGGGTTTATTTACAGGACAAATAATACATTACGTCCCTTTAAGTCAAAACAAAATAATAAAATAAACTCCTACTCCACTTAGGAGACTAACAACACATTCAGCTTCAACCCTTACTACCTGGATGGATAGCTAAGCTGGTTACCACCCCAAACAGGTACTATTATAGCTTAACATATACAGTCTCTGAACACAGCAATAATGTGTTTCGCTTATCTGTTACTCCAGGGTTTGGATCAGACGTCCCCGCTTCAGCATGGTCTCGCATCCTTCCTTCCTAGTGGAGCTCGGCTCCACGAGAGCTCAGAGAATCTCTCCTCTGTAATTCCAATGGTAAAGACAGGACATCCCTACTTCAGCACGGTCTTGCATCCCTTCTTTTCCCTGGAATTAACAACCCAGGCAGTCCCAGCAGGCTCTGCGACCACCGTCCTGCGAGCCTAGGGGACTGTGCCAGCATCACATAACTGCGGAGAACTTTTCTCTGTCCCCCTTCTCTGGGAACAGCAGTCAGTCTCTCAATGGCAGCCCTCTGTGTTTGCCTTAAAACACTTCCTTGTTCAATCAGCAGTTCAGCCTGTTCTATCAGTTAGCAGTTGCTGCTGGCTTCTCTAGGGAGATTAACTCTCTGTGCGTTGCAAAGTCCCATCGCTGCCCTAATCCAGCACCTAGAGGACAGTGACGGTATCACAATCTATATATATATATATATATATATAGATGATTGATATACAATGTGATTACCTTGTTAACTGAACACTTATGTTTTCAAAGAATACCAACTGTGAGCTAGTTGTCAGGGCTCACATCCCAAAATTCTGATTGACTGTTAAAGAGTTAAATAGTGTGTACTATTTTCTTTTTTTCTATTGCTTATATCAGTGATTTTCAACTTGTCTTCTGCGAGCACCCCTCAGGGGATCTGCGGCACCCAGGGGTGGAGAGCTGTGACAACTCTCCCAGCTGCCCCAGGCACGGCGGCGTGGCAGCACCCCCACATAGCAGTGACCCGGCGGCTTCCAAGCTCAGCAGCAGCCACACAGTCACTGTTATCTTTCCTCTCACATCAGCATGGGCTCTCAGCACCGCTCCCTTAAAAAGCTAGTGTGTGTCTGTGTGCCTGTGTGGGAGAGGGGAGAGAGTGTGTGATCCTGTGTGTGTGTGTGTCTGTGTGTGTGTGTCTCTGTGTGGGGGAGGTGGAGAGAAGTGGAGAGAGTCTGCGGGGGAGTGGGAGAGATTGTGTGTGTGTGTGTGTCTGTATGGGGGAGGGGGAGAGAGTGTATGTGTGTGAGTGAGGGGAAGTGTGTGACCTTGTGTGTGAGTGAGAGGGGGAGTGTGTGTGTGTGTATAGGAGGGAGAGAGAGGGGGAGAGTGAGCATAAGGGAGAAAGTGTAGGGGAGAGGGTAGAGTGTGAAGGGGGAGAGACAAGAGAAATGGGGTGAGGGATGGCGAGAGACAAGGGGGGGGGGGGGGTCAGAGATGTGGCAATGATTAAGGTTCCCCAGAATTTCACAATCGAATTCCGTGTTTCCCTAACAAAAAAAAGGATGAAAACCACTGACATATAGTACTAAGCAACAAGTAATAGTAATAGTGATTGCTAATGGACAATCACCTGAAACACCATCAATTATATACAGTATCATGGCGATTGCACTTTAGTGAATAGAACCTTTAATTAAAACATAGAAATTATATCTGGTTTAGAATCAAAAAGGGAGAACTCTATATATGGATATGGCTATTGGCAAAGACCCATACTATTTTAAACCTTTTAACTACATTTGGCCAATGATAAATGGTCCAGGGTCAAAATGACACTTTACTTAAAGTAACAGTAGTGCTAACACACTAACAGTAGTGCTATTGAAAACAATGGTTAAGGAGGTAACACACGCGTTAATGTGTTACTTTGTGTGTTAACTCGCATTAATGTGGGTAATAATATCTGCTACAGTACATCTGTAACATACATTTTTTTTTAAAGTTGACCAATAACTATGTAGTTTAGCATGGCACCATGATCTATAGCTCTCCACGTGATTAGCATGCTTTTTAAAGGTCTGAATTATCAATGATAGTGGATTGACCACACAGGAACATAAGTAATATAGAAAATGGTGTATAGGACATGGCACTGTTTTGGATGAGAGAGATGTTTCATATCCAAAAATATGCAACACAAATGTATTTTTATTGAGCTTTAACGTGTTTTATTCTACCCCTCTGTCCCTCTTATAAACCACTAACATGGTATGTGTTTAAACATTCATATTTGATTCATATTTTTATTGCTTCTGAACCACATGCAAAAAGATATCAGCTGTTTATTTATTAGATTTGTCAAAAAGCTGATTATTACAATACATTTACTATAACTATAAAGTAGTTTATTTTCAGACATACATCTCCATTCTTGTTACTTGTGTCTACAAAAAAAAAACACATTTTGGTTCTTTATTATCTAGATTTTGTTTTTTATCGAGACTCATAAAGAAAAACATATTTATTTGTATCAGTAATAAGAGCTGCCTAAAAAAAAGGTTTAGACTCACAATAGCACTACAAGCTTATAAGTGTCTGAAATACTGGGAAATTAGAAATGGTTTCCTACAATGTTTTAACATAATGCTAAATTGCTTTTGCTTTACCTAACCCAACCTCTGCATGTCACTGTTATCTATTTGTGGTCTCCAAAGATATATGGCCATATTCATTAATTAAATCACACAAGCTGAGCAACTAAATGAGGTCTACCGTATGCCTTTTTAATAGCATAACCATTAATGCTGGGATTATTAAATGGATTTTGAAAAACAGGATGCATTAGAAAATGTATTAGGTCTAATTTCCAGAAAAACGACACTCTATTTTCTAGCACACTTTTGCTAATCACCTAAAAGCAGAACCATTGCAGAAAGATTGGGAAAAAACATTCTCCTAGGCTAAAAGCAATTTGTCAAATACTTCTAACAACTATTAACACATTACAAATGTTGTGGCACGAATTGTGGTTAGCAATAAATACCCATTTACCGATACAGTATTATTAGGAGAAGTTTGCATGTTAGATCAACAATGGTGACAGATTTGTGTTGGATAAAAGTATGTTTCATTGATAAATGTTTTTGATATATTCAACCCAGAATTGCACATATTTCAACTTTCCTCTAGTACTTTGTTCTTATATAGTCTTTCTGTATTTAATTAATCAATAATATTCTTACAATTATTCAGTGCTTTTTTTCTAAAATAATAGGTGCCGGCACCCAGCCTCTTACCTTCTTTTGCTCCTCAGCTCCATCACGTTGTCACGTGATGTTGCATTGTCATGGCTACACTGTACTTACATGACCCATCACAAAAAAAGTTCTGCTATTGATATTTGATTAGGTAAGAGAAGCACAGGTGCTTCCTTCCTTACAATTGTATTCCCTCTCTGTGACATTTATAAAGGTGCATGCACAACCACTGTCAAACACACAAGCGTGGTATTCAGAAGCAGTGCTGTTCCCAGTGAGCTGGTTAGCTAATCTGCTGCATAGATTTTTGGATTCAGATCAATTCCACCTGCTACTGAGGGTGGCAAATGTATACAACAATAGACATCAATTGGATGTAGCATTGGGCACCCCCTGTCTTTTGTTGTATACATTTGCCACGCTCAGTAGCACTCTTTTTGACATAAATATATATTCATGATGTGGTGGGTGTAGGAGTTTCAGCTGGCTGGGAATGTGTGTGTTAATCAATTTATAACTGGCAACAGTTGTATGGAGGTAGGTGGCACCTCCCCCCACAGCTCACTCCTCCTCACCTTTTTAACTTGGGAGGTCTTTTTACTTTGCAGCAACCAAGTAATTATTATTATTGAAGTATTTAAACTTTATACTTATTACCATATATGTTTTGTCAATTGGATGTAGCATTGGGCACCCCTGTCTTTTGTTGTATTTGCCATGCATCCTGATTATTTTTCTCACCTGTTTTTGACATATTTGCCCATTGCCTGCCAACACTCCAGTCTGTCCTGCTCTGCTGCCCGCCCTCACCTCAGCCTCTCTGGGCCTTTCCTACTCTGCTGCCCGCCCTCACCTCAGCCTCTCTGGGCCTTCCTGCTCTGCTGCTGCCCTATAACTCTCTGAGGGAAGGTGGGATCACCAAACCAGAGTGCTCCTCTTCTATTCTTCTTCCTCTAAGATCGCATTGAGCAGAGAACGCGATATCCCCTACAAAAATGAGCAAGTAGATTATGGCATAAAGTAGCTACTAGGTCATGGGGCCCCAGGAGTGCCAGACTTAGTAGCTGTGACTCCCAAAGGGTTAAGTAAATCCTGATCCATAGGTGTGGGCTGCCATGAACAAAGGCCGGAGTAGCCCCTAGACTAAGGTTGTAAGGGGTAGCGGAGGGTGAGGAGTTTGTTTTAGGCTACAGAATACAGGAAGGGGGTAGGTTGGTGATTGGGTTATTTACGAGGGGTTCTAAGGGTGGGTGCATGTGGGACTCACCCTATTTCTGTTCCTCTTGCACATACCAACAAGCTCCTTCCCTAGTTTTATGTCATGTTTGGGTTTTTCTTTAGTTGATTTTAAGGGTATGTCCTTGTTTGTACGTTATATTTATTGTATCATTTGTATGTATCCCTCCCTGCCCGGCATCTAGGGATATTACATTGGTGTGTTTGTATGGCTACTCTGTATGGGTTACCTTGACTCAGGGGCTGGATTCAGGGGGCTGGGCGATGAGGTAGCAAGGTTGTAGTATTATCTTATCTTCAACTCCCCGGGCATGGGGCCGCACACCATAGTTTATACAACATTGTAATATCTATTTATTTCATTATGGTCATCGATGTGCTTCCATGAATGCCCACTCTTAACACTCAGAAGGAGGTATATCTCTTAGTTGCTTAACTGTTCCGGGACTCGGGCACCCCTTGTTCTCCTGTTCAGGATATCACTCTGTATCATCCCTGAAATGCTAGTCCTATTGGGGCTCCTAGCTGGTCCTGTACAAGTGACCATAATAGCTTTTGTTGGTGTGGAAACTGCCACTTCCCTTCCACTCGAGAGGACTGTTAATGCAGATCAGCGGTTACAGATGATCTGCCGGCACCCAGGAATCCTCATTACTGAGGCCTTCTGTGGCATGCCGTTTGCATACTTGAAAGCTTATTTTGGACTTCCTTAATCTTTCTTATGGGATCCTGACTTAAAAAGTACTATTCCAATCTACAACATAATGAACAGGAGGACCTGGTCTGTGCTATTACTTTATAAACATTACTTATCCACTCTCCCTGAGGGTCATCTACTCTTGTCCTTCTGGAACCTAACCTTCTCGAAATTTCCCCTCCTTTTATATAATCTTTGTGATTTCATGGTCCCATGACAACACCGGGTGGGCCCGTTCACGCTAACCATACTAGTAACCCTTTAGAATGGGGTTACACTCTCCCCTAACTAAATCCAATGTTGCCCCCAACATTGCATATACACATATCAATAATGCTAAAATATACATATATATACATTTAGTTATATACAATCTGTAATAACATATAGTACTCTTACACGTGAATATATTCAGACTTATGCACCTAACCCTATCCAGGTAGCTGCGCTATAAACATATAAAGTGTACAGCAGGTGCATACACTTTTATATTACCACAGTCCACATTTTAATGGGCGTGTGGAACACGGCAGTGGTTTCCTAACACAGTATATATATGGTACCGCAGAGGGTAGTATAGCGCACATGAAACCATAGTGAGCATAATCATTGCTATAGTGACATCTGACCCAGACAGAATCCGACACTTACTAGCGCATAGGTGGGTAGTAACATACAGACTACCAATAATGGTCTGAATCGGACTTCATTATGATACCACCTTTGCCATCAGGTACTTCTACATAGTGAACCCGTTTAGCCCCCTTTTCATCTATATACTCCATCCGGTCTTTATAAATGCTCCAACCAATGTGACATGTTCTCACAAATTTATCTTTCCTGATCTGCAGTAATCCGGGTATGATCATACTGAACCATCTGAGCCTTGGCTGTACATTTTAACCAGTGGCCCCTAAATATATCTACAATATTCATAGCATTCTCCGGGACATAGAGGTATTCATAACTCTAGGTCTCCTTCGCCTGATCCCAGATCATGCAATCAGTCTGACTCAGCCATGGTCCCATGACAACACAGGGCGTGGCCCGTTACATGCTAACCAGACTAGTAACCTGTGGGGGTGGGGAAAGGGAGGTTACATCTCTTAAAAAATATGTATATTGAACATTATTTTGTAAAAATGATGCAAAAATAAAAAATAAATAAAAAAACAACCAAATAAAAATAAATAAATGAAGTGAAATAGAGTTGGAAATGGATACAAAATAATTGAAAAAGGGGGAAGAAGAAATAAAGGCTTATGAGGTTATGTTTCTCTTGTCGCATCTTGTGGGGTGCACTGGTCCGCTAGGCCCAGGCTGTAAAGGTGGTTGGATGTTAATGGTGGTTATTGGGGGAGGCATTATTTGGTTTGGGTCAGGAGCGGGAAGCCTAAGGGTGTCCTCCCATGTGGCTACAGTTTTGGGATTGGTGTAGCTCACGGGGCCAAGTGCGGTAGTGAGTGAGCATGGTTGGCGTTGACATTCAGGAAGGTCTGTAAGCTTACCATATACATTGAAATCATTATCTTATTATTTTAGTTTATGAAAAGTTGTGGCCATATGTAACAGGGACTTAACCCTTGTTTAAATAAGGCTTCAATATAAGCCTGTAGTGGTCTGGGGAATCCAACAGGGAGCTGGTTAATTGCATCTAGACAATTAAGCAGTCTCCACCTGGCTAATCAGACCTGTAGAAAAACCTCTTGCTGGAAACTGCTTAGAGGGACTCCTGAGCGTAGGCTCAAGTATGCTGCCAAAGGATATGACTGTCTTGAGCACAAGGCTGTGCTGATATCAAGACACCAGGAACCAGACATCTATTCCTGGGCACAGATGACCCAGGAACCTGCCAGAGGCTGGCCCGCAACAGACTACAACCAGACTCAGAGACTGCCACAAAGGGCCCCTGCTTACAGGATCTTCTTGGAACATTGGGGGTTATAGGTTGGTAAGATGCGTATCCTCCCAGCCTGCAGATAGGGACTGGGGAAGTGAGTTAGACATTACAAAGGGATAAGCTGCTTATTTGTTTATTTCTGTGGTCTGCACTGTTTAAAGGGATGGGCTGAATAAACCATGGTTTAATTTCCCCCAAATCTGTCTCCCTGCTTGTACCTCTACTCATGTCTCTTACACCATATAATATGGTTTTTGGCATGTTCTATTCTGGGGGTGTTTGTGTGTTAGGAAGCGGGTGGCATCTGTAGATGGGTGTAGAATCTGACTGGGGCTAACACCAGAGTTAAGTAAGACTTAAAGAAAGTAGCTTTATTTTCTGTCATTAACTGTAACAGAGTTAAATGAACTGGGGATGAATATCTTTAGTGAGTTGTGTGTTATTATTAATGGGCATTACTTTAGATCAGGAGTGCGCAAACCTTTCCCTTTACGCCCCCTACCGGCTCTCCCCCCGGCTAGTGCCCCCCCTCTCCTTAGCTTGTGTCCAGTGTTCTGACATCACGACATCGTGTTGCCATGGCAACGCGATGTCAGGTGACCCCGCGGCGTCATTTGACGCTGTTTTGCCATGGCAACGTGTTGTCAGAAGCCGCCGGAGCCAAGGTAAGAGAAGTTACAGAGGCCGTCGCCGCTCTCCCGGCATTTCATTTAAATGCATTCGGGAGGAGCGTGGGGCCTTTGTAACCACTGCACCTCCCCCATAAAATCTCACATCCTCCAGTTTGCGTACCCCTGCCTTACATTATAGTCATGTTATATACAGATTTATCGATATTCACTTTCGGCTTGTGCTCAATGTGAAGTGGATGGAGTGTAGCCTAAGTGCGGTCTCCTCATGGCTCACTGCTCTCATGACCCAGATGAGAGTTAATTTCCCTGCTTCTGAATGGGACTCCTGCTGTGTTTATTCCACCTGGCTGCATCAGTCTGTAACAGCTGCACAGAGAGAGTAGAGAGAAGTGTCGACTGCTAAAACTCTGACTCAGGCCCTCATTCTCTCCCGTCTTGATTACTGTAACCTCCTGCAGTCCGGCCTTCCTGCCTCTCACCTGTCTCCCCTACAATCTATCCTTAATGCTGCTGCCAGAATCACTCTACTCTTTCCTAGATCTGTCTCAGCATCTCCCCTCATGAAATCCCTCTCCTGGCTTTCGATCAAATCCCGCATCTCACACTCCATTCTTCTCCTCACTTTTAAAGCTTTACACTCTTCTGCCCCTCCTTACATCTCAGCCCTAATTTCTCGTTATGCACCATCCAGACTCATGTGTTCTTCTCAAGGATGTCTTCTTTCTACCCCCTTTGTATCTAAAGCCCTCTCCCGCCTTAAACCTTTTTCATTGACTGACCCTCACCTCTGGAATGCCCTTCCCCTCAGTACCCGACTAGCACCCTCTCTATCCACCTTTAAGACCCACCTTAAGACACACTTGCTTAAAGAAGCATATGAATAGCACTGTGGCTATTCTGAACACTATACATAAAGCTTGGCCCCCTGCAGACGCACTTACCAGAACTCCCTCCTACTGTCTCTGTACGTTCTCCCTACCTACCAATTAGACTGTAAGCTCCTCGGAGCAGGGACTCCTCTTCATTAATGTCTAAAGCACTTATTCCCATGATCTGTTATTTATATTATCTGTTATTTATTTGATTACCACATGTATTACTGCTGTGAAGCGCTATGTACATTAATGGCGCTATATAAATAAAACACATACAATACAATACAATACAAGTGATCTCTCTCTCTGTGTCTCCAGGCACAGCTCTTACAGCAGATCTCACTATTTTTATTTTTAGTATGCAGTATTGAATCAGGGGTCTCCAGAGCTGAACCACATTCATTTTAGGTCCGAGGACCACTGCTTCCTGAGGTACAGGTCTCTGTATGTGGTACTGGTATCTCCTGCAAGTTTACATTTCCCACGTCACGGCCCACATGACTAGAAAAATTAAATAGCTCCAAGATACTGGCACCCCATACAATGGTCTGTACCTCAGGAAGCAGGGAGTCCCCGGGCCTGAAATTAATGGAGTTCAGCTCCAGAGACTCCCTGCTTCAATACTGTGTACTAAATATACAAATAAACTAAAAGCAAAGCTTAATTACCTTAGTAGCTAACTGCTACGGTAATGAGGAAGTTAACCCCCCCCAGAGGGCATATCAACTAATTGGTAATTATGGGGTTAGCTCCTCTCACTATCCACCTGGGAGACCTAACTACCCTCCCCAGGGCAACTACCCCCCTCACCCATTCCATCCATCCCCAACAAAACACCCCCCACCACAAACAGTAATTGGCAGTAACCCTATTAGCGAAATCTGGCTAATAGCGCTTTCCCCATTCAAAATCATACACAATACAGACTAGAATACATATTGCAATACAATAAAAGCAAAGACTTGCCATTAAATCCATTGATTGTTACTGTGGTTATCTATGCCCTCAATGGGGCACAGATAACCACATTGGCAATCAATGGGTACCCTATAGTCAATAAATGTGATTCATACCCTTGCAAGGATGAAGGCTCATCCTCCACATGAAACTTCGGCACCAATCTCCTCACTTGACGCTCAAAGTAATGATCCTCACTTGACCCACGAAGCAATGTTCCACAGCTTGACCAGAAGCAATGATCCTCAGCTTGACCCAAAGCAATGATCCTCAGTTGGTGCATGTAGCATTTTAAGTCACTATTGCATTCTTTGTGCTGTATTTTAAAGTAGCAGTTCTCCCTCTGCTCTCCCACCCCCCTTTTGTGTTTACATTGCGTTAATTTCAGCTCCAGGGAACACCAGGTTCCAGAGATACATACCGGGGAAGGTGTCCAGTTACTTCCTGTTTTTTTACATCCCACGTGTCTCACCGCCAATAGGAAGCAGCAACGGCTTCCTAATGACCCATTTGAGACGTACCAGCTAGGTGGACCCCTGGAGTTGAAATTAATGCGGTTCAGCTCCGGAGAACACTGATTCCATATAAAAAAGGGGATGGCAAAAAAAAAAAAAACACAATGGGGAATCTTCACCTTTAAACCATTACAAGGAGTAGATAAAAAAGGAAAATGAATGAATTAATTTACTTTATTGATAAACCAACACATGTTGCTAAATTGGACTGCATCTTTAATTCACATTAGCTGGCTATTAGTTACAGACTTTATGCATCTCATAAAATGTGTTATAAATCAGAACTATTTCATTATCTATCCTAGCCCTGTAGAGAGGAGTTTACATATATTATAATAAGCTGCTGACCTGCAACTTTTTTATATAGATTTTAGTGAATGAGGTCCTTGGAAATCTTTATTATTGTCAGGCAACATTCTTGTAAATATACCATTTGTTGCCTGCTGGTTAGCTTGCACAGCAATTTTTGATGTTGACTGTCAGGATATTTAAATCACTAGATACTGTAAACCAGAATATACATGAAAGTATTAACAAGTATAACAGTAGTCCAACCCTTGCTCTGTGCTTCATGGGCATGTCACTTTTAGAGCCTTTCAATTTATAGCTGTAATTACTTTATTTCATCTCCATTTCGTGGTGATGTAATACATGGTTGGAGCAGTATTGTTGCTCTGCCTGAGCATCTATTCCAGAATTGATATCATATTTTTAAATCATTGCAGATATAAAGTGTCATGAATGCCCCACCTGTGTGCACGTGACTGTGTATGTGAAAGGAGTCAAAGTAACCCCCATCTATCCAGCTGACTCATCTCCCCGCAGGGCACTAAAAATAAGCAATATCTCCCCCAAAACCATCGCACTACACCTCAATTATGCTTCCACCACCAAGAATAGTTTAAAGGTGTTACTCTCAGGAGTACTCTGGCCCCCATTTACTGGAAAAAGATTTAATTAACACAAAAAACAATGTAGCAAAATGTCTCTGAAAATGCGGTTAATGTCTTCAAAAGCTGCTAGGTTTAATAAGAGCCCAAAGGCAGTACTTATACATTTTTTTATTTAATATACAAAAAGTGTATGCTGCTTGTTACAGAAAAGAAATGTTACAAAAACATGCAAAATTTATATGCAGACAGTTTCAAAAAATCAAATCATACAACAGAGAATCTATACAATACCAACAAACAATATTAGATGCATTCAAAGAGGTCTTGAAGTTGAATATATGAGGACTCACGTGTTATTGATATAACATGCCCCATTGTTGAATTCTGCTTTTATACTCAAATGCATTGTTTTATGGTCAAAACTTTGCCCCTGTGACCAGGACAGGCCAACCTTTTGTCTTTTATCTCCCACTCATCAATCTTTCGTGATTTATTTAAGACTGGGAGAGAGAATTATAGTAAACCCAAATGAATCTCAGAGTATAATATACCCTATAACTCTCTCCCTATAACTCCTAGAATAATGCTAACTTCATTATTATGGACAATAGGTTTCCCTTAATAGGGGAGAACTGGGGCTCTACTCTATAGGGGAGATCTGGGGTAGTCTAACTTCTGTTAACTTCATTGACAAGGCTAATTCTAACTTTGAGAGAGACAAATATCTAGCATATGCAACCCAGATACCCTGTCATGTGCAGTTTCAGTACAATTATGTATTTCGGATGTCACAAATCTATATTGTTTATCATTGTAAATTGCACCATTGGGCACCCTTGTCTTTTGTTTGTATGCATTGGCCACGCTCAGTAGCACTCCTTTTGACATAAATATAGATACAGACGAGACAACGAGTATTCTAAAGCTTGCCTTAAACTAGCCCGGTTACATGCTGGGTACATGCTGGGTGTAATCTGGCTAGTTTAAGGCAAGTTTAAGGCATTTCTGCATTGACTAATGACCCATCGGATTAACACAGCAGGTGTCTCTGGCAATCCCATTCAGTTTGAATGGGACTGCCAGGGACCCCTGCTGTTAATCTGATGGGCCATTTGTCAATGCAGAAATGCCTTAAACTTGCCTTAAACTAGACATAGCATGTACCCAGCATGTACCCGGGTCTTTTTGGCGATTGCCACTGGTTTGTGTTAGAATAACCGTCGGCACTACAGTATATATATATAATGTAGTGGGTTTGGAGTTAGAGCATGCTGGGAATGTGTGGCCCCTCCTCCCAGAGCTCACCCCTCCCCACCTTTTTAACTTGGGAGGTTCTGGCATTTTGCTGAATGGACAGGACTCACTATGGCTGCTTCCCCTCATACAGAGGTAAAGGAAGGGTTCACAGTTTAGTGTTAGGACCTGCATTAATGTGGTTATACCTTGACGTTTGGTATGCAGGCTTATGTCGCTTTGGCCAAAGGGTTTAACTAAATAACCAAGTAAATATTATTATTATTGAAATATTTAAACTTTATACTTATTACTCTATATGTTTTGTCAATTGGAAGTAGCATTGGGCACCCCTGTCTTTTGCTTGTAAGTCTTATGTATCAAGAATGAAAATCAAACCAGATGGGGTTGAAATCTGCAGGACCATTTACTATTTGTATAGCCCATATACTTTTTAATTTATAGGTGCACCTGTCTTGACAGGGATAAGGGAAATACCTGTATTAGATTGGTCTTAGGGAAACATTGTCCCCCTTATTCCCCTCACTATCCCTCCCCTTCTCTTACCGTCTCCCTTTCCCAGTGCATCCCCCTTCTTTTCCCATCATATTTTGTGCTTTACGAGCTATGTTACACAGTACTTGTGTAATTGATGTGTTAATCAGCTTTGATATAGCCATCATTGTTTGCTACATACTGTACTCATCATACCTGTAAAATCAAATAGTATTTTCTCATATCATTCATTGTTGTTGCATTTATATTCTTGTTTGAGTGCTGGGACCCCCACCCCCCCATTGTTGTGCATTGTAACCTTGGAGGGAATTAGGGTCCCTCCCTGTTCCATGCACCATAATCACATTTACTTTCTTTTTATACTCCCTTTCAGGTGACGTTAAAACGGTATACTTTCTCAGTATTACACTATTGGCTCTCTTGTGCTTGTCTCCTTTTGCTAATATATATATATATATATATATATATATATATATATATATATATATATATTGTGACAAATGGCTTACTCCGGGGCTCCGCCGTCTGTCCGGGACTGCTAGAACACGGTCTTTTAGGGTAGGTTAAATGACGAGGCGTAACGTGCTGTTCCTTTAAACAGGCTACTGTCTGGTTTATTCAGTCCCAGGCACTGAGACTGCCACACTGCATACAAAAGAAAAACACAAGCAAAAGAAAACCCTGCTCATCTGAGCAATAACTTAACTGAGGTTCACCCTGACTGGGGTTGGGGTGGCTTGCCCGCTTCCAACAAACAAAAATAAGGAACTTTGCAATTTGAGAAAAGAACAGAATGATTTAACCTGTTTGGGGAGAGGCTTTTCCCCTCTCTGCTTCCAGCAGCCTTCCTGCCTCCAGTCTCTTGGGGAGAGGGCAGAGGAACCAGGAAATCAGCCTTAAATACCTGATTTTTATCTAGCAGGACAGGTGACAGAAATCAGGCAGCAGACAAACTCTGGTCTGGATCCGTCATCCCTCAGTTCCTGCACTTGCCAAACTGTGGGATGGAGTGCATGCATTCTGAGGCTGCACTTTCCAGCCTAAACAGGATAGAAGCTGTTCAGTATCCTGGGAGCCCTATATATGAAATTTATTATCATCCCCTGGTTTCTGTCACATATCCTCCCCCCAGCTCAGACCTCGAGGGATGAGCAAACATGGATATTAGGGAGTGCATCCTTGACAACCTGTCAGCATTGCCATGTTTGTGCCCTGACCTGTGCTCCACGGAAAATTTAAAGGGTTGTAGCCTTAGGAACCACCTAGTCACTCTAGCATTCTTCTCTCTGTTTTGACACATCCAGGTGAGGGGTGCATGATCTGTGACCAACCGGAATTTTCTCCCCAACAGATAGTATTTGAGCGTCTTTATAGCCCACTTTATTGCGAGACACTCTTTCTCGACTATGGGGTAATTTTTCTCCGGGGGGTTTAGTTTCCTACTTAAATAAAGGATGGGGTGCTCCTCACCTTGAGACTCCTGGGAGAGTACAGCCCCAAGCCCTACCTCAGATGCGTCGGTTTGGACTAAAAACTCTTTAGATAAGTCAGGTGTGACCAACACTGGTTGGGCACAGAGAGCTTCTTTCAGGCTTCTAAAGGCCTGTTCGGTTTCGGGGGACCACTTTCCCATTAGCGGCCTTCTTGCTTTTGTGAGGTCGGTTAGTGGGATTGCCTCAGTTGCAAAATTGGGAATAAACCTTCTATAGTAGCCAATTAATCCCAAAAAGATCCTTACTTGTTTTTTTGTAACTGGCCTTGGCTAATTTTGTATCGCCTCTACTTTGAGTGTTTGGGGTTTAAATAAACCTCTGCCAATAGAATAACCCAGATACTTGGCCTCCGCCAGAACAATTATGCATTTAGCGGGGTTAGCAGTTAGTCCAGCAGACCGAACTGCGTCAAGCACAGCTTGGACCTTTGGAAGGTGGGATTGCCAATCTTCACTATGGATTACCACATCATCCAGGTAGGCGGCAGCGTACCGAGCATGTGGCTTTAAAATTTTATCCATCATTCTTTGGAATGTGGCGGGAGCTCCATGTAAGCCAAAAGGCAGCACCCTATACTGAAAGAGGCCGTCTGGGGTTGAGAAGGCTGTCTTTTCTTTATCCCTTTCTGTGAGGGGAACCTGCCAGTACCCTTTTGTTAGTCTAGGGTCGTGAGATATCGGGCTTTGCCAGTCTCTCTACCAGTTCATCAACCCTGGGCATAGGATAAGTATCACATTTTGACACAGCGTTTAGTTTACGGTAGTCATTGCAAAACCTTGTTGTACCGTCTGGTTTTGGGACTAAAACTATACGGCTGTTCCACCCACTTTGGGATTCCTCAATTACACCTAGTTTTAGCATTTTTTTTAACCTCTAAACTTATAGCCTCTCTTTTGGCCTCTGGGATTCGGTACGGTTTAAGGTTAACTCGGACCCCCGGTTCAGAGACTAAGTCATGTTCAATTACCCTAATTCTACCTGGCTTTGTAGAGAAGACTTCTTTGTTTCTTCTCACTAGGTTCTGGACCTCTCATTTCTGATGAATGGACAGGGTTTCAGCTATGCTAACCTCTGGGTCAGTTTCTCGATTCTCTGACGGACCTGGGGGTCCTAGGGTTAATAAGACCTCTCTATCTTTCCAGGGCTTAAGTAGGTTTACATGGTAAATTTGCTCAGGTTTCCTCCTACCTGACTGTCTCACCTTGTAATTTACTTCTCCCACTCTTTCCAAGACCTCATATGGCCCATGCCAATTAGCAAGGAATTTACTCTCTACGGTGGGAACCAGAAATAGCACCCTATCGCCTGGATAAAAAATTCTGACCCTAGCACCCTTATTATAGGTATTCCTCTGTGCCTCTTGAGCTTTTTCCATGTGTTCCCTCACTATAGGTAGGACCACAGCTATGCGGTCCTGCATCTGGGCAACATGTTCTATTACACTTCTGTATGGGGTAACCTCGTGTTCCCAAGTCTCTTTGGCTATATCCAGTAAGCCCCTTTGGTGTCGGCCATACAATAGTTCAAACGGGGAGAAGCCTGTGGATGATTGGGGAACCTCCCTAATGGCAAATAACAGGTATGATAACAAACAATCCCAGTTTTTCCCATCCTTATCGACCACCCGGCGTAACATGCTTTTTAAGGTTTTATTGAATCGTTCCACTAAACCATCTGTTTGTGGATGATAGACTGAGGTTCTGAGATGCTTGATTTTTAGGAGTTTACATAACTCTTTTGTTACTTGGGACATAAATTGTGTTCCCTGGTCAGTTACGATCTCTTTAGGAATTCCGACCCGGGTAAACAGGACTATTAACTCTTTTGCTATGTTTTTAGCAGAGGTGCTACGTAGGGGAATTGCCTCCGGATATCGGGTGGCATAATCTAATATTACCAATATATGCTGATGTCCCATAGCAGACTTTATTAGGGGTCCTACTAGATCCATAGCAATCCGGTCAAATGGTACATCTATTATGGGAAGGGGTACCAATGGGCTACAATACGCTTTGAACGGGGCGGTGATCTGACATTCTGGGCATGAGGAGCAATAATTTGTAATTTCTGCCAGAACCCCAGGCCATTAGAAACTTCGGAGAACCTTTTCTTTTGTCTTTTCCACCCCTAAGTGTCCCCCCAATGGATGACTATGTGCGAGGTCTAATACTACATTACGGAATGTCCGTGGCACCAACAATTGTTTAGTTATAATGGATTTCCTCCTATCAACCCGATATACTAGGTCATTTTCTACCTCGAAGAAGGGGTAGGCAAGTGACCTACTGTATCTGGTTGGCCAGGAGTACTATTCTGGTCCTGTATATTCCCCCTTGCTTCTGCTAATGTGGGGTCTTCCCACTGGGACTTCTTAAAACTCCCAGGACTGACCTCTAGGTCAGCGAAGGTCTTACCCTGTTCTGGGGTGGTAAGCAGCTGTTCAACCTCTTGATTTGGGGTATTCCCTACCAAGGTGGCAATGGGAAAGGGAATTTTACAGCACTCTTCCTCTTTCCCCTTTTTATTTGGGCCCTCGTCAACCTCTATTTCTGAAAAGGGGAAAGGATTTGTTTCTTCTGTTACTTCTTTATGGTCCGCTATTGAACTCTGGGCGCTATTCTGAGAGGAGGACCAAATTTTTAGAAAATGGGGAAAGTCGGTCCCAATTAACACATCATGTGGCAGTTTGGGTACTATACCCACTTTGAAATCTAAAGAACCAAACTCTGTTTCAATAAGAACATCAACAGTGGAATATTCGTGATTATCCCCATGTATACAACAAATTGCCACTCTTTGTGAACTGTTTACCTGTTTTCCCCCAATGGGCAACAGGTGTTCGGACACTAGTGTAACCATACTCCCAGAGTCAAGTAGTGCCCGAACCCTCTTACCATTTACCTTTACAAATGCCCAGAGATGGTTATTGTATTGTATTGTATGTCTTTATTTATATAGCGCCATTAATGTACATAGCGCTTCACAGTAGTAATACATGGGGTAATCAAATAAATAACAGATAATATAAATAACAGATCATGGGAATAAGTGCTTTAGACATAAAAGTAACATTAATGAAGAGGAGTCCCTGCCCCGAGGAGCTTACAGTCTAATTGGTAGGTAGGGAGAACGTACAGAGACAGTGGGAGGGAGTTCTGGTAAGTGCGTCTGCAGGGGGCCAAGCTTATGTATCATGTGTTCAGAATATCCACAGTGCTATTCATATGCTTCTTTAAGCAAGTGTGTCTTAAGGTGGGTCTTAAAGGTGGATAGAGAGGGTGCAAGTCGGGTACTGAGGGGAAGGGCATTCCAGAGGTGTGGGGCAGTCAGTGAAAAAGGTTTAAGGCGGGAGAGGGCTTTAGATACAAAGGGGTTAAAAAGAAGACATCCTTGAGAAGAACGCATGAGTCTGGATGGTGCATAACGAGAAATTAGGGCTGAGATGTAAGGAGGGGCAGAAGAGTGTAAAGCTTTAAAAGTGAGGAGAAGAATGGAGTGTGAGATGCGGGATTTGATCGGAAGCCAGGATAGGGATTTCATGAGGGGAAATGCTGACACAGATCTAGGAAAGAATAGAGTGATTCTGGCAGCAGCGTTTAGGATAGATTGTAGGGGAGACAGGTGAGAGGCAGGAAGGCCGGACAGCAGGAGGTTACAGTAATAAAGACGGGAGAGAATGAGGGCCTGAGTCAGAGTTTTAGCAGTCGACTCGAGTTTTAGTAGTTATTCAAAGGGTCCTCTGAGCTAGGGCCCATATATTGATGCCACAACGAATAAGGTTCAACGCTGTTGCATTGCATTGGTTCAGTATTTAGTCGGCAGACTTTCGCGGTGTGGCCCCTCATAACAATTTACACATTTATGTACATAGTCTGTGTCCCACTTAGAGACCTTTTTTGGCTCTCCATGTTGGCTGTTGCCCTTAGTATGCGAGCCACTGTTGCTGGTGCTGTGTGAAGGCGGTCGCCGCTCTTCAGCCCCCCTTAACCCAGGTTCCCTTTTACCGTCTCTGGAAGAGTCCTGGAACCTTAGGTAGTGGGGATGCTCCATGACTGTGGGTTGCAGGTGCTCTTCTGCTGCATTGTACCTTTCTATGAGGGCCACCAGCTCGTCTGCATTGTGGGGGTCACTCTGACTGACCCAACGGCGTAGGTCAGAGGGAAGTTTCCTTAAGAACTTGTCTATGACCAACCGTTCCACGATGTGGCTTGCTGAGTTGATCTCGGGTTGTAGCCACTTCCGGGCGAGATGGATGAGGTCATACATCTGGGATCGGGTGGCTTTATCCAACGTGAAGGACCATGCATGGAACCTTTGGGCACGAACAGCCGTGGTTACGCCGAGGCGGGCGAGGATCTCGAACTTCAACTTTGCATAGACGTTAGCTTCAGCTGGCTCCAGATCAAAGTAAGCCTTCTGGGGTTCGCCGCTTAAGAAGGGTGCGATTAGACTGGCCCACTCAGCTTCTGTCCAACCCTCTCTCTGTGCCATGCATTCAAAAGTGAGAAGATAGGTTTCAACATCATCCGAGGGCCCCATCTTCTGAAGGTAGTGGTTTGCCCTGGTCATTTTCAGGACTGGGGCTGCCTCTGCCAGTGGAGTCTTAATGATAGCCTCTCTCAGGACCTCGAGTTCCTGCTGTAAGACCTGGGCGAACCGTTGTTGCTCCTCTCTCAGCAAGCGATTTGTCTCTTGCAGGGCTGCATTCGTCTATTGCTGGGTTGTATTAGCGTTTTGCAGGGCTGTATTCGTCTGTTGCTGGGTTGTATTAGTCTCTTGCTGGGCTATTAGCAGCTGTTGCTGGGTTGCATTCGCCTCTCTCTGTGCAGCGACATTGCGTACCAACGCACTCACCACGTCTTCCATCTTGTTTGGACAAAAAAAAACTTTTATTTTTTTTCTAAAAGTTTTTTTTACCCGCAGACCTTTTAGTATTCTGCCCGCATTCTCCACCATATGTGACAAACGGCTTACTCCGGGGCTCCGCCATCTGTCCGGGACTGTTAGAACACGGTCTTTTAGGGTAGGTTAAATGACGAGGCGTAACGTGCTGTTCCTTTAAACAGGCAACTGCCTGGTTTATTCAGTCCCAGGCATTGAGACTGTCACACTGCATACAAAAGAAAAACACAAGCAAAACAAAACCCTGCTCATCTGAGCAATAACTTAACTGAGGTTCACCCTGACTGGGGTTGGGGTGGCTTGCCCGCTTCCAACAAACAAAAATAAGGAACTTTGCAATTTGAGAAAAGAACAGAATGATTTAACCTGTTTGGGGAGAGGCTTTTCCCCTCTCTGCTTCCAGCAGCCTTCCTGCCTCCAGTTTCTTGGGGAGAGGGCAGAGGAACCAGGAAATCAGCCTTAAATACCTGATTCCTATCTAGCAGGACAGGTGACAGAAATCAGGCAGCAGACAAACTCTGGTCTGGATCCGTCATCCCTCAGTTCCAGCACTTGCCAAGCTGTGGAATGGAGTGCATGCATTCTGAGGCTGCACTTTCCAGCCTAAACAGGATAGAAGCTGTTCAGTATCCTGGGAGCCCTATATATGAAATTTATTACCATCCCCTGATTTCTGTCACAATATATATATATATATATATATATATATATATATATATATATATATATATATATATATATATATATATTCAGTGGTTGACAAATCACCAAAAAATCTACTCGCCACACAAAAAAATCCACTCGCCACCTAGTACCAAACGTGTGCTGCTTGGGCCAATATTTACTTGCCCGGGGGTTAAATCCACTCGCCCGGGGCGAGCAAATGTATAGGTTTGTCGAACACTGTAAATATATATATATATAGATATTGATATGTACGCGCCATTACGGGATCATGCTGGACTTTCGCATTCTAAGTGCACTCTCAGAGACTGATTGCAACTACCACATTGGGATACAGCAATACTGAGCTCTTGGCACGAATCCCAAGCTGCAGAGACTGTCATACTGTACATGAGACGGTAGTCCGTTAATCTTCTGTCAGTTCTATATGCAATGAAAGTTTCATAGATCATTTGTGTCAGCATTTGTCTAACGTTTTTATTAATACTGTATGTATTTTTTGTACTTCATTACACTACGGAGCGTATGCTTTTCATTTTTATATAAATCCACAGTGGACCAAAATGTTGCATGTTTAGGGTTATTCCAATACAATATTTTTTACCACCATCATTGCAGTGCTGAGTCTTCTTTTTCCAATTTGTTTTTGGTGAAGTTTTTATATACAGTATTTTATTGTTATGATTTGTGCATTTGCTTTTTTATGACAGTTGCTGAGGTGTGTGTGTTTCTGCCTCAAAGTGTCTGGAAGGTGGCATCGGCTGTTATGGAAAATGTATAGTGGCTCTTGTGCTGGTAGGTTTAACCATACTATGAAAGCTTGAACGATATACCTGACTAGTTGGAAAGGTACTTGACAATAAGCAAATGAGGCTGGCATGGCACGTAAGATGTCCACCCCCAAATATGGAATGCATCAAAAAGGAATGACCCTTTCACCAGGGCCACAGACAGATTTCCCAGGGCCCCGTCTATCCCCATGTCAGCGGCCTTGCAAGCCCCCCTTTCACACCTCCCCATGAGTCACCTCCTCTATCCCCTCTGTCACACCACCTCCTCTATCTCCCTCCTCTCCCCATATATTTGTCTTCCCTCCCTGTGTCGCTCACTCTCCCTCCTCTCACCCCTCCACCTCTCTCTTCCACTCCCTCTCTCTCATACTCCCCCCTACGCTATCGCTTAATTACCCCACCACACAAAATACAATACTACCCTTCCCAAAAAATAAAATACCACCAAACTACCCAAAATACAATACCTCCCTCCCTCAAAATACAAAACCCACCCTCCCCAAATCATAATACACAATAAAATCACTTTGACATAACAGTACAATTCATGACACAGTAGGCAATAAAACCCATTGATTGTCATGGTGGCAACCTTTGCCCACAATGGGGGCACAGATTACCATAATGGCAACGAATGGCAAACCTAAAAAAAAATTTAAAAAGTAAAATACCTTAAAATTAAATCAAACCAAACATTTTCCAAAAAAATTAATTGATTGTTAATGTGGTTATCTGGTGCAAAGATAAACACAATGCCAATCAATGGGCATCCTAAAAATAAATACGCAATTTTATAAAATACAATCAATATTTATCTTACCTTAGCTGGGAGGAAGATTCATCCTCCTCATCCAACTGTGGAACCAACTCTTGACCAATGAAACAATGATCCTCATCAGCATGATGCGTAGAAGAACACAATCCTTGGTTGCTTGCAAAGAAGTCCCTGGTGAGTAGATCTTTTTTCTTTTCTTCTTATCACGTTTCTTTTCTTCTTTCTGTTCTTTAACGGGTCCAGGAGATGTTGAACGACATCTTCTTGGGGTCAAATGAGATGTGATAAGCCTTATATAAGACTTATTTGACTGTCAAATGGTACATCCACCAATCCAATTGGTGGATGTACCATGTATGGCTTTCATCATGAAGTGACATCATATTAAAGGGAGGTAAGCATATGCTACCTGCTTGGCTGGCATCCCTCCATTTAAGGTGACGTCACACCATTAAAAAAAAAGGGAAGCCACACTTGGAAAATCCACCAATTGGATTAGTGGATGTACCATTTGACAGTCAAATGTTACATCATAGGCTTTATATAAGGCGTGTCATGTATCATTTGATCCCAAGAAGACAGAGGATCAACATCTCCTGGACCTGTTAAAGAGAAGAAAGAAGAGAAGAAAAGAAAGAAGAAAGAAGATCTACTCACACAGGCCTCCTCCGCAAGCAACGGAGCATCATGGACTTCTGCGCATCATGCTTATGAGGATCATTGCTTCGCGGGTCAAGAGTTGGTGCCACAGTTACAGTAGATGAGGAGGATGAATCTTCATCCTGGCATAGGTAAGAAACACTTGTAATGTATTTTATTTAATTGCGTATTTTATTTAGGATGCCCATTGATAGACAATCTGTGCCCCTTTGAGGGTATAAATAACCCCATTGACAATCAATACATTTTTTGGCAAATGTTTATTTTGATTTCATGTCTTTTATTTTTTTGATTTTTTTTTAGGTGGCCCAGTTCTCCTTCGTCACCTGACGTGGGACATTTAAACTTGCCGGAGAAACTGGCACCCCCTATGGAGGCCTGTAACTCGGGAAGCAGGGTGTTCTCGGACCTGAAATGAATATGTGTGAGGTCCAGAGACACCCTGCTTCAGTGATATGTTAATAAAATTAAAATAAAAGCAGTGTGATCGCAGATGCAGTTCTCTGTGCACAGCTCTTACAGAATGCAAGCAGATCGTTCGAACAGTTCTTAGAAAAAGCAACTGCTAAGTTGATTAAAATGGCATTTTCCTATCAAATGGTATCTGACGCGATAACTCTTTCTGAATACTGGGATAACAAAAATTGTCATTCCGTGAGACAACCCAATCGATATAGCAGCGACCTTATCAGAGCTACCTGAATAAACCCCTTAGTTTGTCTGGAGCTATGGCATGCTTCGGTCCATGCTATCAGATAATACTCCCCTTATCATTAAACCTGTGCTGCTGACAGAAGCTGCAGTTGTGTTCCTGCGGCTTCCCCCCTGGTAGAGGTTAACATGAATCTAACTACAGTACATCTGTTTATTTAGGCAGAGATAGCACCATCTGACCTGTCCGTACTACTGGTGTCTACTAGTATAGCAGATAATTGGCTATACTTGTGTACCCTGTTTGGGTATTTTAAATATACTGTAGGTTGGCAGAGAGATATAACCATCTGATCTGTCTGTATGCTCTATTAGTATACCAGTAAAACACTGCCAGTTGGGTTTTAACCCTTAATTTATCTATTAGTCATCTATATATGTTACGGTAGTGCAGAACAAATGCCCATTTCTCGTGATTGGTTGGGTGAATTTGTTGTTGAGGTTGAGAGTGGAGATTCTGTGTGCCTAATTTGGTTCAAACTCATCCAGCCATTCGCGATATGTATGTGTTGGAATTTAGTTGAAAAAACATACATTTCACACTTAAATGTACTGTACATGTACTGTACGGAATGATGGTAAGAAGAAATACAAGATGACAAAAAGAAGAAATAAATACAAAATAGTGTAATATTGTTAAGAGAAACATATATGCTCTAGGCTAGTGGTGAGAGATACACTTATATTTGTTAAAATCACCTTGTTTCTAATTTTTGTTCTGGTGTCGTTAAGGACCTCCACGTGTCTTGTTATAAGTGCATACGTTTTTGTAGAATCTGTTTTGACAAAGGAGATAAAAACTGACAGTATAATACAGTTTGAATAAAAATATAGAAAAAAAGGGGATATTATCACTGACAAACATGCATCTTGAGTGTTGTGTATGGTAGTTTTAATCGGTAATGTTCTGTAGCCTGTTTAGGGCATTTGATTGCGTTCCAAGCTGTTGCACTTACACACGGAGTGTAATCATTACCCTCCATAAACTCTATGGTGGCGTTGGGTGTCTCTAGAAAGGTGTGTAAAGTCTTTCTTTCCCAAATGCTGTCCTTTATCTCAGAGCCCGGACATCAGGAAGTTTCCTCTCTTTCTCCCCGCTTGAGACTGTTTACAGAATGGAGCAATGTATGGAAGCTCTAAATTTCCAAAACCAAACGTGTTTTGCCAAAGATGTATCCCTCTGTGATATTTGTTTTAACATTATCTCCTCCTCTCCAATCAGTTTCCACTCATTCTATTCCTGTAAATTGTAGATCTTTAGGATTACATTGATATGAATTTTGTTAACTGGTTGGACCCACTATGGTTCTCTAGGGCCTTTTCTATGATTCTTACATTGGCTGTCCTGATTTTTAGGCCCCTAGCTGTCCTGCCAACATAATGTTTTCCACAGCTGCATTCAAGTAAGTATATTACATTTTAACTGTTACATTTAAATATTTTCTTTAATCTCATAAATGTCAGTTTGTTTAGAAATAAATTCCCTACATTAGGAAAGTAACATGTTGTCACATCTACATGCTCTACAATGATACACCTAAAAAAAACGTTAAAACTTTTAAACCCTTTTCTAATCAACATTATTCTCTTTTTGTCTTCAGATAACTTGGAACCAATTTTTTGTTTTAGACTAGGAGCTCTCGAAAAGAAAAAAAACATCTTTGGTCTTTCTGGGATAACAGACTTCAAAATGTCATTTTTTATCAAGAAATACCAATGGTTTTTGCATAACTTTTTTTCATCGGCATTGATTCTGCATTGTAGCCTGTTATAAACGGTATAACGTCTTCATTATTGAACCACTTTTTTTTTCTATTGAGTGTTGTATCATATTAATTCTTTTTTTTCGTGTTGGACTTTCTCAAGTTGCCCATTCACAATTGTTTTGTTGCATTTTACTTCTAGTAATTTGCCTTTCATATTTAATGTTTGTGAAATATAATTTCTATTTTCAGAGCAATATCTTTTTGGGTGCTTGAATTACCCATATGGAATATTATCCAGCCAGCTTATCTGATGGGTGCTTGTTGCTAAAATAAAATTGTTAGTTACTGTGACTTGTTTGAAGAAAGTTTTTGTTTTCATCTTACAATTTTCTATTTCAATTTTTAAATAAAAAAATTAATGTAATGTTTGCTTTTCATATATGTGTAAAAAGTAAGTTGCTGTAATTGGTGTTGATATATTTGAAAAAATCTTCTTGGGTCTCTTCCTTCCCCCCTCCAGACCACACCTTGAGTATGGAGTACAATTTGGGGCACCACTCCTAGAAAAGACATTATGGAACTAGAGAAAGTGCAGAGAAGAGCCCCCAAATTAATAAAGGGGATGGATAATCTGATTTATGAGGAGAGGCTAGTTAAATTAGATTAGTTTACATTAGAAAAGAGGCATCTAAGAAGGGATATGATAACTATATACAAATATATTCTGGGACAATTCAAGGAACTTTCAAAAGAACTATTCATCTCAAGGTAAGTACAAAGGACACAGGGTCATCCCTTAAGGATGGAGGAAAGCATATTGCACCAGCAACAAAGAGAAGCGCTATTTACAGTACAGTAAGGGCAGTTCAAATATAGAATTCATTAACCATGGAGACTGTGATGGCAGATACAATAGATATCGTCATGAAAAGGTTTGATTTTTTAGAAAGGAACGGTATACAGGGATATAACAAATAAGTAAACATGGTAAGGAAGTTGATACGGGGAGTAATCTGATTGCGAATATTTTTTAGAAAGGAAGGAATTTATTTTCCTCCTTATGAGATATCATTAGATGATATGTCACTGGGGTTTTTTGTTTGCCTTCCTCTGGTTCAATATACTGTAAGTACAAATATTGGATGTAGTATCTGTCATCTAAATTTAGCATAGGTTGAACTTGATAGACGTTTGTCCTTTTTCAACTTTGTCTACTATGTTACTATGTAAAATGACTTTATCCATGTATCCACACCATAGCACCAGGTTCACGTTGAGTGGATTGTTGGGCCAGATGTTTTTGTCCTCCCACCAACAGGTGAATAGGTTGTTATAACTTGGTGCGAACCTGGACCCATGGCTGTTCCCTGAATTTGTGAATGAAATTACCCCCCCAAACCAAAAATAGTTATGGTGTAGGATAAATGATACCTCTTTCATCAGAAAATGTTCCTGGTCATGTTCTATATCTCTGTATTGGGATAGATTACAGTATATGATTGTAAATGAAAGTCAATATACTCTGACAGGTTTGGGGTTAGGAAACTTATCTCTGACACTATTGGTCTCCCATGTGGATTGGTCAGATCTTTATGAACCTTTGGGAGGTAATGGAAAACTGGTATTTTGGGATGATCGTTTAAAATATAATCATATTCGTTTTTATGTATTTCCTTAGTTAATCCTTCTTCTAGAGGTTGTGATCTCTTTAAAAAAAGGTTACAGTTGCATCCTTATGTAGGGGATTGTAGGTGTTTATGTCTCCTAATAGTCTCCATGCTTCTTTTAGATAATATGTTTTGTCTAAAATTACCTCCCACCCCCCTTATCAGCTGGTTTGATGACCAGACTTTAATTCTTAGACAAATCCTTTAAAGCTTCTATTTCATCTTTTGATATATTCATTTTGGTAAAACTATTTACTTCTAACTTCGTAATTCCATCTTCTACTATTTTTAAAATGCCTAAAAAAAAAGTCCTCTACTATAATGGAGAAGAAATTAGACCACTTTTTTTAGTGGAGTATATATATATTTTGTTGTCTATAGAATAACAGGATTTTGATAGGTCTCTCCATTTTTATACGTACAATTTTGTTTTAAGAAATACTGTATTAATGTTAGACAAACACACACAATCCTTGCAAGCTCTAACCCCAACACCCACCACACCATATCATATATATTTGTGTCCAAAGGAATGCTATTGGGTGTTACCAAATGTATACAACAAAAGACAAAAATTCCCAATGCTACATTCAATATGATAAAAAATATCTAGTTAAATACTGTTTCCTTTTCATAAGTGAGCATCATTTAGTTAAATTCTTTGGCCAAAGTGTTAAGCCTGCAGCCCTGCCAAGGGGCAGGTTCTAACACTACCTGCTAAAATTCTCATTTACCTCTGTAATAGAGGAGAAATGTCTTATTAGACCAGTCTTCCCCAGGTGCATGAAAAACCTGCTACTTAAAAAGTGAGAAGGATTGAGCTTCAACAACCCAACTAAATTACCCTTACTTACAGTATGAGCAGATGAACAGTTAAATATTTAACTATATATTATTTGTCATATTGGATGTACCATTCGGAATTTTTGTCTTTTGTTGTTTTTAACGTTAGACGCCTAATATGTTTTTAGATGTCTATATATATATATATATATAATGTGTTTATTTAATTAGTAGGTGCAAAATTCAGTCCTTTATTCAAAAGGGAAATGTGATTATTTTGCAAACTAAAGCTACTTAAATTAAAGATCCCATTTGATTTTCTTGCTAGTTTGTTGACCTTTTGTGGGTCTCGTTTCCTCTACATTCTCTTTTTGTTCTTCCTCTCTTTGTCTCCTTAGGCCTGGGACATGGTAAAGCAGACTCCGCTGAGCCGCGCTGAGCCGCGCTGAGCCGCGCTGAGCAGATGCACTTACCCCCGCATCTGTAATCAGCGCGGCTTTAGGAGCCTCTTCCGCATGCGTGCGGAGGCTCAGAAAATTTCAGGAGACAGGCAGGTTTAAATTTCCGCGCTGAGGGGAGCGGAGGAGCGGTTACGTGACCGCAAACATCCAATGGGAGTGAGGGACTAGCCCCGCCACGCCTCCGCTCCGCCTCTATCACGCCTCCACCACCCCTTCGTCCCGCCTCCAACCCGCCCCCAAAGTGCGCTCACTGCCTCGCCTGCCAGGACACAAAAAAGCAACAGCTTGAGCAGGTGAAGCAGAGCAGGAGCACGCTCAGCGCGGCCTGAGGCACCATGCCCGAGGCCTTAGAGGTGAGGTTGATTGAAAAATGCCTCTCACTGGGAGAGTTTGATGTCTGTTTCCTTTCCTCCAAGTTCCACTCCCTAAAAAAGTTTTTTTTCTATATTTCCTTTATAGTGGTCTTTATTGGAATATTTTCTATGATTCTTACTAGAAACGTTTGATCTAAGACAGGCCTGCACAACTCCAGTCCTCGAGGGCCGCAAACAGGCCAGGTTTTCAGGAATTTCCTACTTCGTCACAGCTGGCTCAAATAGTCATACTGAGCCACTAATTGAGCCAGCTGTTCTGAAGTAGGGATATCCTGAAAACCTGGCCTGGCCCTCGAGGACTGGAGTTGTGAAGGCCTGATCTAAGACTATTTTTAAATATCCCTTCTCCCCCCTTGGAACCAAGCTCCTTCCTGAACAAAGATCACATGTTAGCCTCCACCCACTGTCACCAACATTGCCTACCCCCACCAGACACACCTCCTTGGAACAAGAATCCCCGAATCCCCTGCAGACTCGCTCCTATGCCTATTGCACCATGACCCTTCCTCCCCAACACAAAGATTTTAGAGTTGGGACCAACTAGTAACCCAATTAAAAAAACTGAAGGGGCATGTTCTCGCCGAACGGTTTGTCAGTTGAGTTATCAGGGTATTCAGAAAGAATCTGAACCCAACTTAAACGTGCAGCAGGAAAATGCCTAAACCACTCAGCGAAGCATAAAAACGAATATCAGCCTTTCCCAAAGATCTCCCCATTTGATCTGGCTGCAGAGCTGCACAGAGAGAGCCGCCTCTCCCTGTCCATATCTTGCCAGCGATCGCAGTGTTTTAATACACATTTTAATACTAGTGTACGTGAGCCGGGGGTCGGAGGATGGCGTCTTAGGTCGAGAGTTTCCTGATACGCCGGGATTGAGAGAGTGAAGACATCTAAAGGTAAGACAAATATTGAATGTATGTAATTTACATTTTTCAGGTTTTTTATTGCATTTTTTTATTTTTATGTTTTTTCTTTCCCATTGATTGCTAATGTATTTATCTATGCCCCTTTAGGGTATAGATAAATACAGTGACAGGCAATGAATTTTTTGGCAAATGCTTGTTTTGAATTAATGGTTACAGTATGTTTTCTATTTCTGCTTATTATTTTGAGTTAATTGTTATGTATTTGTATGGCTTTTTTTAATTACATTTTCGGATTGTTTAGGGGTTTAATTTATATGTTTGTTAGGGGTTACATTTCTTTTATTGTTGTGTATTTTTGGGCCTGTTGATTTTTTTCAATGTTGCCCATTGACTGCTATAGTGGCCTATCATGCCCATATTATATGGGCATGATGTACCACTGTGCCAATCAAGGGATTGAGGGTGGGGATAGTGGCCCCGGGGTGGGTGGTTAGACCTCACGGGTGGGTAGCAGGAGAGGGGGGTTAACCCCTTAATTACTATAGCGGTTACTAATTGCTAAGGTGATTAAGAGGTTAGGGGCCATTAGATTGCATTTTTTCTTGTTTTATTCCTACCAACGGAGGACATGGACGTGGAAGATGGTGATGTGGATACCCTTCATCCTGGCAAGGTTAAGTAGAGGTTTTATTTACTTTATGCTGCTGTACATTGTTTTATTTTGAATGGGCAAATGCACTATTATCCAGATCTGGATAATAGTAATTTTGCCCATTACTGTACTGTAATGGTAGTTGGGGGTAGAGGGGGTGCCCGTTCCTTGCCAATGGGTTATTTTTGCTTCCATTGAGGGCATAGGTACCCACACTGCAATGAATGGGTGTATTGTGTTTTAATGTTTATTGTGGGTAGCGGGGATGGGTTGAGGTGGTATTTGGCCCGCAGTGGGTGTTTATACCTACCGGGTGGGTAGCAGGAGGGATAACCCCTTCATTACCTTAGCCGTTAATACCGCTCCTCCCGCAACATCCCTGCAAGGCCTAAACAGCAACTGTGAGCCAAATGTCACCTTCAATAACCCCCGCCACCCACAATAAACCTGGCACTGGTAGTTAACCCCTTCATTGCCTTAGCGGTTAGCCGCTAAGGTAATGAAGCTGCCTGTAAATGCATTTTTCATGCATCGGATTGATGCCGGGGGTCTGTGGTATTGGTATTAATGTGTATCAGCTCCGGTGACCCCCGGCATCAATCTTATGCAGGAAAAATGCTTTTTTTTTTTCAAAGTCCCTCTCTCGCAACCCCTCTCACCAACTTCACAAGAATCTAGGATAAAATTGCAATTCCAGAGCCCCGATAAGATAATCCAGGCTACTAGAATTGCACGATTTTATAAAAATTGCGACTTGGGGCTTCTCGTCAGCTACCGCACGGCGTGTTTGGCCAGTAGCCAGAAATCGCAATAAAATGCTTTCGCTGCACGATTTAACCAACTTATCGAGGCTTTCTGAATAGCTACCGTACCTCGCGAGAATTGCTCAAAAGCCTCGATAAGTTGGTTATAAAGGCTACTAGAATACGACCCTAAGGATTCCATATAGAGGAATATATTTTTCTTGGAATATATAGTTATTGATGCAGGAAAGCTCCTATCTGTCATTTTGAAACTCCCTGTATGTACAGTAATACTCTGTGTCCTCTCTTTTCTTTACCACATTCTGTATCTCTCATTGTCTGTGTCCCTCCTTTCTCCAAGGTCCCGTTGTATGTCTCTGGACCCCAGGTTGGGAAACACCGCTTTATCGCATATGGAAACTGTAATCCACTGTGGTGCAATGCACAACGTAGTATCTACCACTGAAGAGATTAACTAACCTCCAGAGTTCGCCTTAGGGCAATACATCTATTTTTTTAAACCTAAATTGAATAAATTCAGAAGAATCAGTCATAAAACCCAAATGACAGGTTGTGAGTTGGAGTTAACTGACCCTTAGACAAAAACAAATGTAAATTGTTTCCCTACTCGGTGCTATGCAGGTCCTGGTTGCAACATATGGGTCCACATTAAACATTCTAACAAATTGTTGACATTATTTGCCAAATGTGTCTGGTGTAAGGTATTTTACCCAAATTATGTTTTCAGTTGTATTTAAATGCAAACATTTAGCTTGACACAAAAGGCTTAGGGAGCCCATCAGCTACTGAACCATGTAACAAAGCCAGAGGCAATTCTGAAACCTCCAACCAACGGCCTGACAACAAGAATCCAATGAGCCAGGCACTGCTGGAAGAATCTATTCCTCATTAGGAACATCTGGGTCTGCTGATTGCCCTGCACAAATGCAAAAAGCCAATCATTCGAGTCATAGTGAATTAATGAATGTGACTTCTATCGCTTTTATTGCCCATCAATGAATATTTTGAGCACATTTCTGTTGAGCAGGTTCACTTAATGGAGTCATCACTGGAGCCACAATGGGCTGATTTATCAAGGAAATAGAGTGTAGTGAAAACAAGGGAAAGCTTTAACAAGCAGTAATCCTTTAAAAAGCAAAAAATGCTGTTTTTATTTAAATGCACTCATTAGCTTTCTGCTAAAGTACTGACTTAGTTATTATGTGATTGCAAAAATGAAGCCTACACTTTGTAATTGTTGTATCCAGGATTGGTTTTTAGAGGAACTTATAGGAACTGAGTTCCAGCATAATTGTTTTTTTACGTTTAAGAAGAACCTCCCATGACTAATTATGAAATCATTAGGAACAGTGCTGGATAGTCACCAGGAGGGGACTCCCTAGTTAAGGCTGTATTCAATTATTGTAGTTTAGATATCAATGAATTTTTTTCTAGGTTAAAGTTCTGGCACCGTTTTTTCTTTACAACAGAAACACCAATGATGTTAATTCCTGATCCCACTTTCCTATATCTTGAGACAGAGCATGTTTGCGGGGAATACATTTTTTTAAACTTAACTTTATGAACATACAATTGGGGCAATGTATAAAACTTGTTTTCAAAAAGAAATGAAAGAGTACATTGTGTTAAAAATGCATATACACACCATAAATCATTAGCTACATACAGGTACAGTCTATTGGTGTTATCTTAGTATTTGCGGGAGATGCATCATGTTAAATATATATACATAAATATGTAGCAATTCTTAATAAACCCAATTAAAAATGACAGAAATTCTGAATGTAACACCCCTGTGATCAGACAAGTATATTGATGGACATGCCCTCAGGCCAATGACTGTGAACCAAGGAAAGGGCTGGGATCATAGGATACCAAGAAGGATGCCATCACGGAAAGAGGGGTTAGGAGAGATAAGGGTAGAGAGGAGCAAGTGAACAAGAGAGAAAAATATATAATAACCCCAGGCAGGTACACTCGCTTAGAAAGATAATCCAATAACCACATTACACATATGAATCCACATTCATATGCTCTGTAGCCTCCATATTACAACTATTAACCAAACAGAGATTGGTGATAAATAGTGTCCTTAAAAGCTATTGTTAAGATGCCAATTGATGGACACCAGTCCTTTACTCATTACCAGGTAATTTAATTTCACTATTGGAAAAAGGTGCCATATATCTTGTAGCTGGGATATAGTCCACCTGAGTTCAATATCACTAATGTGTACTTTATTTAGAGAGAGGTTCTTATTCAAGAATACTCATCCATCTGGGGTTCATTGAGATAGGCATGGATGCTTATGGTCCTTGATACAGCCTACTTGGGGATCACCTTGCTCCTGGTTTGTGATCCAGTTTCCCACTTCCACTCCCAACCTCTGCCTCTGAACCTCTGGATCCTCCTCCTCTCAAATACTCAGAACAATTGTAAAGTTGCTTCACTTGTTCCATGAAACAGCACCTCTCATTCTGTTCTTCCCCCATGATTACCTCACTGCCACCGCACTGTAACAACAGTCTTATTTATCTTGGCCGTCATTCTCATTAGTCGCCTTTTTTGCTTCAAAGTTTAAAAAGTTGCATTACGTCCCTCACTGCACATTTTTTACTCACACTGCTTAGCTGCAGTACACTCGCACCACCACAACCCTCACGATACTACACTAGCGTCTCACGGTTGCTACGGCAATGATGATGTATATAGGGGCTGACAGAGACGCGTCAACGCCCACCCCAGAAGAAGTCGCTGTAGGCGACGAAACGTACGTCTGGTTTTAATATTGCTATGGTGTAAATAAATATGAAGCTGTCTTGATACCTCTACTTGAGGCGTTTATGCGGGCTACTTCGCTGTTTCATGTACTCAACGGCAGATCCTCTCATGCTGCAGTACCCATGTGACTTCACGGACGTGTGATTTCAGCACATAACACTATATTTCTACCTACGGGTCACGCTATAGCCAATCACCTAACTGGAGTCTATGCTATATATTATCTTCATCACTGTATAACACCCTCATAAGGCTCACTGTGCAGATTACCTACGGCCACTGGACAGACATCAGATCCCCTACACCTTTGTGGATTGATTTCACAATACCCACGTGACCCTGGCTGTGTAACTCAGAGCGGCACCCGCAATACAGGGTATTCATCAATACTATGATAGTCTTTTGCAGGGGTGGGATCCATTTGAGAGCTACCTACAGCGTGTAGTGGCATACAGTGCTTTTCACGTATACCTACCTCAATACATTCATGTGACTCTGGCAGTGCAACACCGCGCTGCCCCCCCCCCCCAACACTGGGTACTCATTAGGAATACAGTCAACTACAGTGGTGGTAATCAGCCGATAGCGTTCTACCACACTCTCGTTTTGTGTTATGATATATAGTGTAACCACATGTGGCCACATACACGGAGCCAGTACATGAAATATACAAGCTCACGATACATTTCAAGTAAATGACCTATCACAGGGAACCGGCACGCAGGAAGTACAAGTCACTATAACGTGCAGGATCAGAAATCTATACTGAGATCTGTGTACCTCAATATTGATCTGATACATCTTGGTACACATAACTGCCATTGTTACCTGAAATTCGTGTCCTGGGACGAAAGTGTTGTGGATATTATAACCACACCAACATATGGTTCATTACCCATCGATAGCCTTCACAGGGGCTGATAAGCTACTACACACACAACTACATTGTGTAGGATCTGATCTCTATCACCGTTGAGATACACTTTAATTCCATCTATTGTATACTCTACCAGCATTTAGATACAGGACCTAACGGGCCATTCGCATATTATCTATACTATGGATTTGACTACATTATGATACACCATGAAGGCTGTAAATGGGTCACCCCACTAGCTATAGGATCCCACGGCATTCATGTTGCTACTCGACGTGGTTATTACCACCTATATGGTTGCTTTATAGACACTCCTCATAAAGCACAAAAACTTAGGAACATCTCCTCTTACCTACGCTTGGTTGAATAAACGGTATATTAATACCTTTACCCCACGATTTACTCAAGAGGGGCTTTACCTAAGGGCGGATCCAGCAGAACTAGCTGAGCTATAGCCATACCTTCCCTGTGTGTATCATCCTCATCCTAGGTATATTCCAGATATTATAGCTAGCACTACCTAGCACAAGATAGTTTACAAGAAGCTTCACGGTTTTAATTAATTATGTATAATAAACTTTATTTCATGTTGTATGTCTGCGCATTCTAGGACCATGATCTAATACCACTCAGGTCTGCGGTGCGCCTTATTGGGGATCTTTTTGTGTGCTCTGTACATATTCTCTTACATATTTATCCCTGGCAGCACGTGACCGTTATCCATTCACCTAGGGGTTTGAGCGAGGTACCACCATATCTTTATTATGCCATAACGTTAATGTAAAGTGTGCTGCTACTTTGTCACAAAGATACCTTCGTCTGTTCCATGAAGGATTCTAACTCACTGACGGCATTTGTCACATAGTTTTTAAATGCAGAACATTCCTGTTGAAGCCATGTTATTTCTTCACTGTAGTGGCACCTGCATTGGATTCTCCACACTAATGTCAAAAGCGATTACCGAAAAAGTGTGTTCCTCATGAGGGACCTCTGTAACAGCCTCTGTGATGCTCTTAAGTTCCCAAGTGTGGGGTGAGGTGATGTACTGCTCAAATCCTAAGGCTAAGGCAAAGCTCAGAGTAAACAAATGTCCTATACAGTCAAAGCTTGTTTCTTCATGTAAAGTGAAGTCAGTGGATAATGGCACGTGCCAGCTTGTGGTGAGGTGCTCAAACTTTGCCTTTCAAGGTCCTTATCCACTATCAAGTGGTTTGGGCTACTTCACCCTGGGTTTATTATTCTCCTTTCCTGCCTTGGTTGCCCTGCGAGTCCTCAAAGGTGTCTTTTTTGTGATATACAAATAAAATGAGTGCGCTAACTACTACGGTCTACTGTATGAATAACCCAAATAAAACACCACTTGGTGAAGAGAAAAAATAATAAATATGCAACCTCTATATAGACCTGGCGTCTGCAGCTGTAGTAAGGGTAGAGGAACCCCTAGAGCAACTGTAAAAAAGAAACAAAAGCGCAAACGCACATAGTGAAGTATGCAAAGTAATATATATATATTGTTTAAGGGTAAGATATCTGCGTACATCAGATTAGAAAGTTACCAGCATTTCATGTACATTAACATGAGTGAGTGGAGATGATGCATCTGCCGCCAACCATCTGGGGATCTTCCTTAATGCAGCACGGCACACTCTGCAGCTGAGGACAAGCCTCCGTTTGAGTCCTTCTTTGGGTTACAGGAGTCCAGTTGAAGAGCTTCACTCGAGGGGAACTCCGTTCGTCTCTCCTGGTCTCGTTACCGGCTCCGTCGGCGATGGAGGTCAACAGCTTCTCAGGCAAGCTGTTACCTCAAAAGTCCCGTATGTCCTGGGTGATCGGCCGCAAAGTAAGGACGGCCGTAAAGTGAGGATGTTTTTACCGCACTGTCCACAATCGCGGGAAACTGCCTAGTATTTCGGCTCCACGCAATACCAGAGAGTAAAGCTAGCATACAGATAGGTTTTAAAATGTGATATAAATGCTAAAAATTATCCAACGCGTTTCGAAGCGAAGGCTTCTTCTTCTTTCTGAAGCCTTCGCTTCGAAACGCGTTGGATAATTTTTAGCATTTATATCACATTTTAAAACCTATCTGTATGCTAGCTTTACTCTCTGGTATTGCGTGGAGCCGAAATACTAGGCAGTTTCCCGCGATTGTGGACAGTGCGGTAAAAACATCCTCACTTTACGGCCGTCCTTACTTTGCGGCCGATCACCCAGGACATACGGGACTTTTGAGGTAACAGCTTGCCTGAGAAGCTGTTGACCTCCATCGCCGACGGAGCCGGTAACGAGACCAGGAGAGACGAACGGAGTTCCCCTCGAGTGAAGCTCTTCAACTGGACTCCTGTAACCCAAAGAAGGACTCAAACGGAGGCTTGTCCTCAGCTGCAGAGTGTGCCGTGCTGCATTAAGGAAGATCCCCAGATGGTTGGCGGCAGATGCATCATCTCCACTCACTCATGTTAATGTACATGAAATGCTGGTAACTTTCTAATCTGATGTACGCAGATATCTTACCCTTAAACAATATATATATATTACTTTGCATACTTCACTATGTGCGTTTGCGCTTTTGTTTCTTTTTTACAGTCTTTTTTGTGATGTTTGTAATAGGTAATAGTTGTCGCAAGCTCCATGCAGTGGGTGAGCACACAGGTTTAGAAACGTAGAACTTTGCAGTCTACCTTGCAGCCTTTTTCTAAGTGCAAATGTTAAGTGAAGGTGTGATTAAATGGTGTGCCGGTATATTCTTTATTTGGCTATCCACCCGACGTTTTCACCTTTGCAATAAGAATTGTGTTGAAGCATCCTAACATGATTGGCTCATTGCTATGATGCATCAGCCAAGTGGAGCTATTTGATTAGTTCAGAATCTCCACAGAAGCATTCTTACCTTTGGCATACTGTAAATAGTCGTACTGTACCCCAGTCCTAACTGTCTCCTTATCCTAATCTAATTTAATTCATTTCTGCCCCTATTGCTATTTTCAACATGACAAAGAAAAGTAATAAAGACTTTATGCAAAAAGAAGGAAAAACAATGAGACTAAACAGTGGCTTCTCCAGTGCGGTGTGAAGGTGTCTCTGCATGCTGTCCATTACCCAGCTAATGGTAGAATATGAGAGAGAAATGTCACTTGTTCAATTGGTAAGTAAGTACTTTATTATGAACAGAAATGTTTTACCGCCTTATGTTCTTTTTTTTATAGCCTCTTTTCCGGTGTGTATTTTGCTTTGCACTTCTGCAAGACCGTGACGGAGCTGATCCCCTGCGAATGATAGGGAGGCAAACAACTACACGCGGAGCGCCCATTGAATCCAAACGGAGGCGGTTTGGTGAGCCATGGCACCGTGTGATCTCTCCTGCTTTCACATTAGTGATACATGCTGTTTTTAATTTGATATATTGTAAGTGCGCATTTTTGAGATTCTACATAAATATTTACTTTTTACCTTATTGATCTGCGTTATGGATATATTTTGTCTCTTTGCATCTTCTCGCTGTATTTTGAGCTGGAGTACATCTCACCTGACTCTAGAGGACATATACTGATGTTGCCCCAATTACCACGTAAATCGTGTGAGTAGGCTATACAGAAGAGCCAAGATAATATCTGAATTCATTCACAAATCAATATCATCTACACTTAGATCGTTGTGTATTGCTGTTTTTTCTCCCTTTATGCTCCCCCTGTATTGTGAGAGAAAAAGTTTCAACATTTGGTGAGGAGTGAAGACAAGCCCTACCATAGGGGTTGAGCAGGGAGTCGCAACCTTTATTATATCACATTTTAATATATCACATTTGTATTTGCACATTTACTTGCACTTTATTTCACAAATATTTGTTTCACTATACTAGTCACTGTATAGCTAGTGATCACTTTTAGTGTTTAGCGCCTTGTATGTGCACCATCACTTTGTCACATCATGACGCATTTGCCACGCCACCGCTACATCCCCGATCGCCTCCCCAATCTCCTGTAGCCTAGTGCACACATCGCTGGGGCTGCAGGAGTGCGCCTGGTGGTGCACATGGTAGTGCACTCCCGCACCACCACCATGAGCGCGGCCTTAGTCCTACAGTGCAGGAGATATGCTCATTTACAAAAAGTATATATCTTTCTAGCCCAAGGTAAAAAAAAAAAAGTTGGGATTTAAAGCAGGTTCTCTCATATTTATAAATCTTGCCATTAAGATTATGCCAGAGAGAGAGAGAGAGGGGTATCTCTTACATTCTCTAGAGCAGATGCTGCAGGAGGAGGGCCCTCAAAGTCTTGGTTCCTATGGGCCCCAGAGGGTCTTAATCTGGTACTGGCTGCCTGACTCTTGCATTCTTCTCAAGGATGCCTTATGTCTACCCCTTTTGTATCTAAAGCCCTCTACAGCCCTCTGCAACCTAAAACCTTTCTCACTCACTGCCCCACACCTCTAGAATGCCCTTCCCCTCAATATCCAACTGGCACCCTCTCTATCCACCATTAGGAACATTCTTAAAACACACTTCTTTATTCCCACTGTGTATTGTAATATTATGTAATGTAAAGCGCTATGTACATAAAGATATACATATATAAATATAAATCGTAGCAAATTCTCTTTTATAAGTGTAGCCCTTTTTCTGAACCCTCCCAAAGGAACTACTGGTCACTGTACGACACCTGCGGCTCCAGGAGATCTGAGCCTCCGCTAGCTGTGAGCCTGGGGTAACACTTATACATATACTTAGCACAGCACCTCCACTTACCCAGGATCCCCGTGACGTAAGATTCCCCTGGGCAAGAAACATACAACACCTTATGATTGTAACTGGTTTTTACTGTAATAAGGCAATAACACATAACATGTACTTATACTCTAACGGTATAACCTTAGTGGCTGCCCACTCATCAGGAGCAACGTCTCCGTCCCCTCACCGCATGCCCCACACACCGTGTCCATGTATAGTATATTGTATAGGCTCAGTTCTTTAACCACTCGCTCAGTGTTCCTAAAGAGTTTAGCCTAAGGCGGGATCAGAGCCTGTTGACCGGTGTTGGTGCACTTGTTGTTATAGTACCTTCCGGTCACAGCAGTGACCGGTACCTCTTCGCAAAGGGTCAGATGAATTAGCGGTCTGCCTCCTGGGTCTCAATGTCCAGCCGTCTGGTCCCAGACGACTCGCCAGCAAACCTGCTCCGCACGCTTGTCCCTTTGTCCCTAGCTGCTACTCAGTAAGGGTGATGCTCGCTACTACTATAGGCCGTCCCTGCAGCACAGCAACCTTCGGTGACTTCAGGGAACACTCCTAGGGGCCTACGGGGTAGCCTGTCCTATGCAGGTGGGTCACTGACCCCCTGCACCCGCTCTACCTCTCCCTTCACCACCCGGGTCCCCTCTGACTAACTTCTCCCTAACCTCTGCAGCAAATGCACTGCACTCACACTGAACCTGCAGCAACCTACTGCACTCACTCGGTACCTGCAGCAACCCACTGCACTCACACGGAACCTGCAGCAACCCACTGCACTCACTCAGTACTGGCAGCAACCGCACTGCACTCAACCTGGTACCTGCAGCAACCCACTGCACTCACTCGGTACCTGCAGCAACCCACTGCACTCACACGAAACCTGCAGCAACCCACTACACTCCGTACCGGCAGCAACCGCACTGCACTCACACACTGTGCCTACTTGTCAGCGCTCACAGCACTACCAGCCGTGACACTGACAAGACTGCACACTCACACCTAAGGGCTGGATCCCTAACCTAGGGGCCGTCCCTCAGTACCTACCCCCTACCCTGGTGGGGATTGGGGCCTGCCTGGGATCTGGGGAACTACCTTACCTGGTGTAGGAGCCACTTGCTCCCTACACCCTGCCTCCCCCTTCCTGCTCCCAGCTCCAACTGCCAAACGTGGTCCCCGCAACATTGTAGCCTTCTTCCACAAGAGAAGCTGAAAAACCCTATTTGCTGGCTGGCTGGCTGCACGTGATGTGGGTGAAAGGGCAATCCCCAGAGGCTGCTGGCAATTGTAGTCCACTCAGGACCTCTTTAGCATTGGGACCGTTTGCGCTACCCTTATTGCGCCTGCGCGACCAATGTGCATGCTCGCGCAACCTATCATGGCGGCCCCCGTTAGCCGGGTACGCCGCAGAGACTCCGGGGACTTGGAGCGCTCCCTCCTCCGGCCTCCACCCTCGCGCCGTGCCGGCGGGTCCGTCGCTGGCTCCGGCGGCACCCGCCATCTCTCAGCACGCTACAGAGGGGGTCTTTGGTGCTGAAATAAGACCGGGGCTACATAAGGATAGAACATAAAGGATGTATGACATATTTTATATACTAATTTACATCTATAGATTTTTTGAATATTATTTATGTTGACTTGTTCCATATGTTTTAAAGGATTGAGAGGTCCCAATTTATGATATAAATTAATTGCTATACCCTGAATTTCTTGCATAATAATATAATATTTCTTAATACAGTACTTTTATTTGTTATGAGTGTTATTGTTCTGAAATGTTGGGTATATGGAGGACAGTTTGCCCTGGGATAGGTAACACCTGTGTCACACATAATCACTTTACTCCTTGATAAAGCAGGTCAGAAATGCATTGGATGGTCCATTCCTCCTATTAGTCTACATCTCAATAAAGGAGGGAAAGGGGAAGGATCCTCAGGCACGTGGTTCTGCTTGTGGCTCCAGGGCATATATGCACGTAGAAAATAGAAGAGAGAGGGGGACCACAATGAGGAAAAATTCAACATACATATATACCTTGCTTCTTCATTAAAGGGGGTAAATAATGAATATATAATAAGGGAGGAGACACACTCACATTAGGTGTCTGATCTTGGTCAGATGGCTACTCCTCTGGAGGGAGGATGGGTTGGGGGTGAGGGGAAGCCTCCTGATGACTCCTCAGAAAATAGGGAAAAGGGAAAAATATAGTGTAATAAAATTTATTAACATAGGAAAGAATAGAGATTAAAAACTCACAAGCGGCCAAATAATATTGGCATAGGGAGGAGATAGATCCAGACTCCACAGAGCGTCCCTTTCAGAGATGGGTTGTCATGTGTTGCCTGGTTTCCAGCTGGCAGAGTCTTCTGGATCGTGCGTGGAGTTCAGCAAGCGGCAGGGAAGGTGTCCATACGCCCGTGCACGAGCTGGGTCTTCCTCCGTCTGCCTTCCTCTCTGCACACACCTTGCACAGCCCCCGTTCCGTCGCGCATGCGCATGCGCTTCCGGCGAGATGCTTGTCAGAACATTAAAGAACGTCAATTCACACTGGTGCAGAGTTGATGATGAAATGCTGAATCCAGTTCACCTCCAATTCAATTTTAACAGAACTTTTTAATTCTTCATTAATTAGCTCAGAAGCCGCGTTATACACAGAAGTCGCGTTATACACAGTAGGATATATTTTTTGGCGCAACTTCTCTATCTCCCTTAAACATCTCAATAAAGGACTTACATATTTGTAATTATATTTTGACAGCACTTGGCACTTCAGTATTTTGGGTTTGGCTGTGCAGCGCTAGTTTTATTATTTTGTTTTTCGACCAGATTTTTTAACAGCTGTGTTTTAGTATAAATGTGTTTAATATGCGCTTAAATTTAAACTTTAACTCTTCTATTGCATGGGATATATTATTTGTATGTATATCCAGTTTTATGTGTTTATTTGCATTTAACTTTGTGTTATATGAGGATTTGTAATATTTTCTTTGAGATGTCTGTGGCAGACCAGCGTAGAAATGAGGGCAGTGGACAAAACTTGCGCATAATGTCATAATTAATCAGGTGACATTTCTCAAGCAATTCAACAAGCTTTAAGTCAATGTGCATTGCAATTTTGCTTAATATGCTAATTTGTAAAATTCTCTAAAATCGCTAGATTCACGTGTGAAATTCTTTAAAATCACTACACTATGTATAGGGCACACACCATGTTTTGCTGTCTGGCAATATTTCTTGGAAACCAAAGAGGAAGGTGCGCTCATGAAAAAATGTAGAACTGCCATGGGTGCTAGCTGAGGTCAACCAGCATCTGTGCTGTACATATGAAAATAAAGAATAACGCATTCACCAAGAGATGGTTATTTAAGGTTTCCCTTACATATATTATTTTATATGTCTTCTGGCAAGTTAACGAGGCAATCCATAAAATCACTGATGTAAATCATTTCAGTAAGCTGTCATTTTTAAATTGAAGTAGCAAAAATGTTTTTGTTTTACAAATCCATCTTTCCCCTTTCCAATTACCACTTCCAGTTGAGCACTACTGGGCGATGTTTCAGTTCTAACCCTGGAACTTTCTCAAGACATCTCGAGAAAGGTCACCCAGTGTTTATTTAAAAAAAAACATTTATTTGCACAAGTCCACATCAGTGCTTTGTTCTTTATTTTAATCATTCTTGGAAGCCTTTTGGGTGTCAGACTACAGTGGGGGCACATTCAAAGCGCTTTCAAGTTGACTTCATATTTGGTAGAATGACAGTACAGAACATAGGTCCCAAGCTTTAAATGAGAATGCTGCATGTCAATTGGCTTGCATGGCTAACATTGGGACTTAACGTATGATATTTAGTAATACTGTGCACTACAATCATTATAGCCATCTGATGAATGAGATCCCCACCAAGCTAAATACACATACACGGTCGCTGAGCTCTTGCACTTGTTCTGTCACTCTCTCTGGCTGATTTCCTTTCTACAAATGTATTCTGCCCTGTTTTAACTCTGCTCTTTTTTTGCCAAACAGAGCTACTTCATCTCTCTTATAAACTGGAACAAGTTCAACCCACACCACCCCTTCTCTGACTTTGACACCCTTTTTCATGCACGCCTACCATTGGACCCCAAGTTGTTGCCGATTATTTCAAGTGCAAGGTGGAAACTATCCACAGACAAATCCCTTACACTGGCGACACACTTTATTCGAGCTTGGCTAGTCCCACGAATTCGGGTATACCCGGGTGTATTGAGGTTTGTGACTGTTTTCTGCCCGAGTGCATTGAGTTATTTTCCAAGCAGGGATTGAAGCATTTTATTCCCGCTGGCTGCAATACTGCACAGTATATATATATATATACTGCATTACAATTCATGAATTTATGCCATCTGGTAGACACGCGAAGCATTGCAGCCTATTAAATCCTAATCATTATCATTTAACAGATCAGCCGCCCATCAGCCAGGCATGAACCCAGGCTGGGAAGGCAAATGCAACGGGGCTTGTCAGAGGTGAGGAGCGGCGCATTCCAGGTATCTGCCAGGTACATACCGGGTATTTGCTCGAATAAAGTGTGTCGGTGCAGTATGTACCTTCCACACCCCTCATTCTGAATCCTCCATTGTCTGCCTTTGACTCCTCTCCAGTTAAGGATGAAGAAGTATCTCTGCTGCTCTTTTCCTTAACCTCCACCACATGCGTCCCCATTCCCTCCAACCTCCTGAGACCACTCGTTTCTACCATGATCTTAATACTCAAATATGTCTTCAACTCATCTCATTGTTCTGGTCAACAGTATTGAAAGCTGAGAAGAGGTTAAGAAGATATAGAATGGAGTAGTTTCCTTGAGATTTGGCAATATGTAGATCATTAGCTTATAAAAATGATGAGAATAAGCACATGCATGATTAGGATAAAAGTAATGTATTAACATCAATTTTTACAGTACTATATTATTTTACTAATGTAATGTAGCGCACTATCCCCCACCCCCCGGGAGATATATTGGCTAGTGTGTACAGTATGTGCTGCTTTACCTGGGGCTCACAGGAGGTCTGAGTTTCCGCTACTGGGAGCCTGGGGGGTACCTGATCCGTCGGTCGACAGCGCCTCAACCTGCACAGGATCCTAACTGAGTGGGATAACCCGTGCAGGACAATATAATAGAACACACCAGTATAATATAACAGGTTTACTAGACACACAGAACAATAACAACACTACAGAACACCCAGGTCTCGCAGGGCCGTAACCCTCACTGTGTCTCCCCAACACCGTGTCCACACCCTAGTAGGGTTTACCCCAATGTAATGAGGTGCCCCTGGGAACCCAACCACTCTGGTGTACACAGAGTCAAACACCCACCCAAGTGTGTGAGACAGCGCTGCCCCACTAGCCCATGTATTGTTGGTGAATTTGATGAAGTGAGGTACCTGCCGGGTGGTTCCACACCCGGTCGTGCTGATGTCGCAAGATGGGATCCAAGGATCCATTGATGTTACCCGCGAAGTCTCCGCCTCCGTTGCGTGGGTCCCTCATTAAGTGTACCACCTTCAATAGTCTCTGCAGCATCAGCTGGATGATCTGGTCCCAGATCACGTAAGCCAGGATGCAGCCGCAGCCAAGGGCCATGGTCAAAAAGACAGCACTGACCCGTGCTGAGCCACGCTGAGGCAGAACACTTACCCCCATCATCCCTACTGAGGGCGGCTTTAGATGGCGCTTCCGCACGCTTCCTCAGGCGTGCGGAGGCGTGTGGAATTGGAGCCAACAGTAAAATGTAATTTTTCCCGCTGAGGGAAGCGGAGGGCCGGTCACGTGACCGCCAAAAGCCAATAGCAGTCCGTGACACCGGCGCCGTGACGTGCGCACTAGCCCCGCCTCCTGCCCCGCCTCCCAGCCCGCCTCACAAGCGCGCTCGCTGACGCTCATGCAAGGACAAAAAAAAGCTACTGCTTGAGCAGGAGAGCATGAGCGTCAGCGCTACTCAGCGCTGTATTTGTAACCATGTCCGAGGCCTAATGCTACAGGGGCAGTGTCCCTATCTATGGGCCTGTCCCCGCAGCAACCACAAGCTGTGGGGAGTTGGGGCCTAGCTGGGGCCTAAGAGCGGGTATCTGGCCTAGTGCAGGTGCCACAGACACCTGCACACACAACCTACCCCTTCCTTGTCCCAGCTCCAACTGGCGTGGTCTCCTGAGCGCAAAATGTATATATGTTGGGGCAGGAGAATCCTGGAGCCCTATTGGCTCTGCTGCAGCATGTGATCTATGCTGCCCCTTGGGCTGCTGAGGGTCGTAGTTCCCCTGCGAACCTCTATGTGTAATGACCACCCTGCATCTCTGCTTCTGCACATGCGTGAAGCTCCCTAATGGCCACCACACTAGGGAACCTATCTGCACATGCGCAAACCGTCTGCGCATGTGCGCGCATATGGAACATGGAGGTGCCCTGCACACGGGAGCTGCCGCGGATCTCTGGTGCCCAATCACAGCTACATCCCCCTCTCCCACAGTGCCCCTCACAAATGTCCCTACCTGCGCTGTAAGGCGTGACCGCGCCAGGAGATAAGGGACTTACGGGAGACCAGGGGGACCGGGCCAAAGTTATAAAGCTCACCATGCTGCACTGTATTTAAACAAACACATTGCATAAGTGTAGTACCACGGGAAGCAAAAATCAGGAGTGGCATGTTAACAACAGACCTCTTCAATTATATATATTGTATGAGTATAAAACATACAATTGTAACATCTGATTTTGCTATTTCTCCCTATTTAGTGGTACACCATGGCAAACCTTTTCTGTAGCTGTGAAATCTGTTAAGTGAAAAAGCAATACCCAAGTACAAATTTTCTCTGTGTGATGTGGAAAAACTGTGGTCGTATCATATGTAAAGAATAAAATATTTTGTTTTACAATTTTGATAGGAAGCCAACTGCTTTTCAGCATATTGGGAGATCCCATTAAATAAAGTAGCATTTTTCAAGAAAAAAAAAAACGTGTGGGATTTGAGGTTTTATAGATGCCAACAACCTGGAATTTAGACCAAAAAAAATCTGATTGCAGCCCCAAATGTCAAAAGTTTCCTATATCCTGAATATTAGTACAGTGCTTACATTTTTTAAAACAATTTCCTCTTTAAAAGGATTAATAAAAAAAGCCCTTCAGTAAACACAAACTTGCTTGTTTTAAATATTTCCTGTAGCTGACATATAGGAACAATGATAATTGTAACAAGTTGTACAAACAAATGGATTTTCATCTGTTTTCACTGGACCGCACCAAACGGGATTCAGCAAAAATAGCATACATTATCCTTCAATCTCACTTATTCAGTGATGTTTATATGGCAGCATCTCATCAAAATGATTTTCTGGAATGGAAAGAAAACAATGATGAAGTTTATGAAAAATCAACTAAAGATAGAAGATTCTGGATGTTCTTCAGATATAAGAGCTGTGTTTCTAGGGCACATCCCTCTTTTTAAAGGAATTACAGCAATGTTATTAAAGAGAAACTCATGCGAACACTTCTGGTAGGTATGCGTTTTGTACAAAATGTCAGGGTCACTTTCTCAGATACCAGGATTTCTCTGTTCTTTCAGGCAGAACAAAATGTTTCCATGGTGGCACATAGCTATTTTTCTTATTTACTACACAGAGGCAAAAAGTAGCAGCAAATTCCATTCTATTTTTTTTTTTATATATAAATAAATATTTTCTTTGTTTAATGAACATGGCAGCTTGAGTTGGACACATTATTGTACTATCCTTTATGTAGTACCATGGTTATCAAGTCGAGGTTAGTGGTATTGTATCACCAGCCTCGATATTTTTGAACATCAGCACATACTGCATTTAACAAAACAAGCAAGATATCGCTTATTATAAAAGAAGCTTTACGTAAAGTCAAAATTGATTTGCTGCAACAGGATTTATACAGAATATATACACTTTTGTGTTGTGCACAACTATATTTCTTTATCGTTCTCCATTATTTCTATAGGAAAACTTCAGCTAACCTTTTCAGTGTTGGCTGGGCCTGGAACAATTTCTTACAGTATCGTTCCAGACTGTTCCAAATATAGAAGAGGTTAAATTAGGCATTCTCTCTATTTTTTGCTTTCCTGCCCTCCGTCTGTATCCTTACCCAATCTCACCAGTAATTTTCCTCTGATTTGATCTGCAGTCACTTAATTTTGAGGTAAATATGTTTATACCACAACGTCTTACCCACACAAACAAGGTTTCACTTAGAGCAGAGATAACATGACATGGTAAAAGCAGCACTGTTATGTGGAGGAAGTCTTAAATGTAACAGCTTTTAACTTTGTATTGTATTGTATGTCTTTATTTATATAGTGCCAAAAGTTTACTCAGCGCTTCACAAAGAATACAGTACAGGGAATTATAATTATACAATAAGTGCAGCAAAATCAGACAATAGGAAAGGAAATCCCTGCCCCGAAGAGCTTACAATCTAAGAGGTTTAATGGGAAACTTACAGAGACAGCAGGGGAGGGAATAAGTGCTGTAGTTGGCAGTGCTTGGTCTCAATTTGTGGTAGGAGTGACGGAGTGTGGGACAGTAGCCATGAGTGCAGGCTTTTGGGATACTTGATTTGTGGGGAGAGATTTAAGGCTGGTCAGTATTAAATCAAAAAAGGTTAACACCATTTACAGGGATGGCAGGGAGGCATGAGTGAGATCAGAATGTGTATGTCTGGCTTCAGGCTTTGGAGAGATCCCCAGCAGCGGGGAGTAGATAGAGGGTGTGAATAGAGGATTTGTGTGGGTGTTTTTTGTTGCGGGGTATAGAAGTAGTTGTTTAAAGGAGGTGTATAAATAATGGTGCAGTGGGGAGTGGGGATGTTGGATAGAACAAAGACATTCACAAAGGAGTGAGAAAACAGTAAACAGAAAAAGCAGTAGGGAGGGCATGTTTGAGGTGTTGCTCTATGTTTTTCATTATTCATCTTTGCATGTGACCCCACAATGTGATCTACTGGACGAGCGGATCGCAGGATAAAAGGAAAAAAAACCTCAGAATTCGAAACAACTGGCATCCGGTTTAATGGTATATTATTAGTCATAAACTATAATGGTCCTTGAGTGCCTGATCAAAGTCAATTCTTTGGAACATTTTCAACTCTGATTTAAATAAATATCACTGGACTTTGTGGGCTGCTCTCTTTGGACTTTGGATTTTGTGTTTCCACATTTGACACAATAGTCTATCTATCTATCTATCTATCTATCTATCTATCTATCTATCTATCTATCTATCTATCTATCTATCTATCTATCTATCTATCTATCTATCTATCTATCTATCTATCTATCTATCTATCTATCTATTTTCTAATTGACATATGTTTATATGTTTGTATTTATCTCAATCACAAGAGTATCCAAGAGTAGCGCTCACCTGGAATTGGTAATTGGAAAGGGGAAAGATGGATTTGTAAAACAAAAACATTTTTGCTACTTCAATTTAAAAATGACAGCTTACTGAAATGATTTACATCAGTGATTTTATGGATTGCCTCGTTAACTTGACAGAAGACATATAAAATAATAAATGTAAGGGAAACCTTAATATGTATTTTCTTAATTTAAGTGTTTCATCATGATGTAGCACAAAGTTGTGGCAGTCATATTTGTCTTAGAAAAGTTCAGATTTATAATAGGTTTTGTAACCTTTTATTGGAGATATTACAAGGGAGTATTTTATACATACATACAGTATTAAAGCGGATACAGAACTCTTTAAAGAACTCTGTGAAGAATGTACCTGTGAGGTCATAACAATAAGGATTGGCAGGTTTGTGGGTTCAAAATCACAACTTTGTAAACTTCGATGTTAGTTCAGAGGTTTTTAGATCATGAATTATAAAAAACATGCAAACTTTTGAGAAAAGTTCACAGTTCAAAAAATTCACCCAAATGTAAAACAAATCTGTGTTTTTCCCATAATTAGTTACAAATTCAAAATCAAAATATTTTTTAAAACCAAAACACCAGTGAACTTGCCCACCTTCTATACTCTCATTTTATTAACTGTATATCTATCTAGTGCTCTCTTGGTTATCCATGTAATGATAGCATAATGTAGATGAATGAGAGGGTTCTTTCCCATATGGTACATATCGTATCCAATTTAAACTGGCTGATTCGTTAAGTTTCAAAAAGCATACTTTCTTTTGGAGTGTTGCTTGGTTGTGACCAATACATAGTAAAAAAAGGATAAGACTGACTGTCCCACTAAAGGTAAGCCCTAGAGGTTTATTAATCTTTACCTTGTTAGAGTAAAAAGCATCGGAAGTTCAGCTTGCAGTACTGTATGTGTAACTTCCCTTTTTTTGTGTATCGGTGAAGGTAAACACATGACATGTAAACATGTAAGGAAAGAGCATAATCAGTACAGCTTCATTAATAGGCAGCACTGTCAAAGACCTGTGTGCACTCATATTATTCAAAATTATTTCAGCAATACTAAAAGAAGGAGCTTATTGCATTACATCCAACTTGTCCTCCTTCTGGTATTAAAGCCAACCTCATACATATCCCCTGTCAACCTCTAAGTCTAAGGCACCTTTGGAATGGGATATGGTGCCAGACCCAACAGGATCAGAAGCTGAACCCACACAGTCTTGGTTTTTCAGAACAACAGCTCTAGCAGTGTGAGATAATCCAGCTGACACGTTGTAGTGCACACAGTCTACAAACAGCATACCTTCAAGGGATATCATTTTGTTGATTGTATTTGTAACCTTGAAAGAATTCAAGCACAAATTAATAATATGTACTGAGGGCTATGATTTACTGAGGCCAGGTGACATTAAATAAAAGATGAACAGAACATGGACAACCTCACTCTATTGGGTTAGAAGAAAATGTGTGCCACCTCTGCTTCTCTATTGATTACACAGTTATAACTGGTGTTTGACAAGCAAGCACTATTATTATTTGTTGACAAATACTCATGGTGCTATCTGGATGTTATACATTTTCATCTTATTAAACCAGATCTGTGCAATCTCGTTTACATAGATTGTACAGGAGGCATCAAATGCCTTCTACTGTATGCACCTATCTATTTAAGTGGATAGTGTCTCTTTCCGACTGACCTCACCTGAAGAAGCCAACATGTGATTGAATGCATTTTGATTTAACAAGCTCTCAATCAGGAGTTTTTTGTTCTGCAAATATAAATATACAAGCTCCGTTCATGGTTCATCATTTTACTTAAATTACCACTAAGTACTTGGTCTCACTACTAGAACCAATACACATTGTGGTTTGATGACCTCGGATGTTGTGCTTTTTATAAATACGGTTTCTTTTATTATTCACTTCATTCTGTCTCGTAATAAATGAATACATTTTTTTACTAATTTAGTTAGATTAATACATTACAGATGCATTGTATTACGTTAATGTATCCTATATTTTGCAGTTATTTGGAGGTCCTTTCTCATTATTTTTAATTGTATATGTATTAAAAGTTACTTTGTCCAGGTCATTATACATCTCTAAGGGGTATTTTACCCATTTGGAGTATTTAGGTGTACGCCTCAGTTTGCCCTTTCTCTCTCTTCATATTCTAACAGAGATGAAATTAAACACGTTTTCTGACACACACACAATTAAAAACAAGGTGAAACACAGCTGGTACAGTGGTGCTAGTCATCAGCTGGTTTAGCTCACAGCTGTGGCCTAGAAAAGCAGTTGTTGTGGGCTCTAGTCCTGTTGGGTCTGACACTATTCCAATCATTAGATTGGTTCATGAGGCTTATTATGAACTCTATATAGTTACATATATTGGTATGGAAATTCCTTTAGAAAGTGTGGGCAGAACTAATTTAAATATACTTTACATATCTCTCAGGTGTGCTTCTTTTTCATTACAGGCATGCCTCCCCCCTCCCCCCCACCCCACCCTCTCTCTCTCCTACTGTATACTCTTCGTATCTGAAAAAGAGCTCTATCATTGAATCTTACCTGTCCCATTGTACTTTCAGTGTCTCCTTTGCTAACGGCTCCTCCTCTGTCAATCTCTCTGTGGGCATCTGTCCTGGAACCTCTTCTCTTTATACACTATCTCTAGGTGACCTTATTACATCACTTGTGTTTCAATATCACCTCTGTGCTGATGACACACAAAATTTGACTCTTTGCTAGATCATCCTGAAAAACCCTCCACCGACTAAAACTTAACATGTCAAAGATGGAGTTCCTCATACTTCCTCCCAAGCCTGGCCCTACTGCCCCCTTCCTTTATTACTATTGGTACTGTAGCACTATCATAAACCCAGTATCACAAGCATGCTGCCTAGGTGCCACATTTGACTTCTCCCTCACATTCTCTCATATTCGCAATGTAGCTAAAACCTGTCTCTTTTTCCTCAGTAATATTGCAAAGATACTGTATGCCTGTACTGCTAGAACTCTAACACAGGACCTCATTCTCTCCTGTATCAACTATTGTTACCATCTACTGTCCGGCCTTCCTGCCTCTCACCTATCTCCTTGAAAATCTATCCTAAACGCTGCTGCTAGAATCACTTTACTCTCTCTTAATTCTGTCACAGCGTCTCTCCTGATAAAATCCCTCTTCCGTTACATCCTATATTACTAACAAAATTATCCTTCTCTCCTTTAAGGCTAAATACTCCTTTGTCCCTCCTTACACCTCAACCCTAATTTCTTGCTATACACCTGCCGACTCTTGCGTTGTGCTCAAGAATGTCTTCTGTCTACCCCTTTTGTACCTAAAGCCCTCTTATGCCTAAAACTTATTTCACTTACTGCCCCCCACATCTGGAATGCCCTTTACTATGACCCCTTGTAGACACTTACCTTAGACAGAACAAGAGAAGGGAGAGACTATTTAGAAAGACCATTTAAATGCTCTGGAGGAGTCACAAAACCCTGTTATGCAGTACAATCATGTACAGTATGCAAGCTTTTCACAGGGGGGGGGGGGGGTAATAAAAGGTGTATGTCCTTGGGCTCTGCCTCCCACCCTTGTGTCACAAATACACACAAAACAAGCCAAGAACTTCACATGGATGTTACATCTGTAGCTGGCAAAGCGGTGCGAGTGTTGCTTGTTTGGAAATAAAAAATAGTAAAAACAACTCAAATAAAATGATGCCAGTGCAAGTTGGCAACTGGCATTGATGATGATGATGATGATGGTGGCGGTGGTTGTGCCATGAGCAGAATTGCACTGGCGGCAGCTTAGTCAGTCAGTTTCGTTAGCAGCAGCATAGCTGGTACAGTTAATCTCCATCTTATTCACTGCTGTGTCAGCAAACACAAAAGAGTAGAATGTACAATCAATGTACAGTGTATATGTTTGCACAGAAGATACCACTGGCATGTTGGCAACTGACCCTAATGATGATGGGGCAGTGGTGTGGGTGCTGATAGTGGCAGTGATGAATGGATGTTTTGCCTGTAGCTGGTAATACTTTACATGTGCTGACTTGTTTTGAGCCCCACAAAATGGCCACAGCTACCACCATAACCCCCACCACTAGACATATTATGTGAGTGATTATTACTGCATTAGTGCCAAACAGCAACAAGGGTTATGGATTTGGATTATGGTTCATTTTCCTGATCTTCCTCATTATCATCACTTTCAGCATTGTGGTCAGGACCTGTAATACGATCATTCCCACTGGAATCAACCACTAAGTGTTCCTTTTCAGTTTGATGGGCACAGTACTGTATTTATCAAACATGCTGTAGTTCATTTTGCTGGATTCAAACTTCTGTATTTTTTTGGGCAGTAGCCTCCTGCAACTGTCACTTGCAAGGTTGCAAGGCCTGATACATGCTCTTTCAGTGTACAGAATAGAGGATGGACAGCTTAAGTAGACCATATAGCCAGAAAGGCTCCAGAGAGTTCTAATTTCCTCACAATATAGAAACTGTCTGGCCCTGATGTCAACATCTCTGTTATGATTACAATAATCTTCCACCATTCTAGAAATGGAGTAGGTTGTTTAAGTCTTAGCAGGAGGAACTATTACTTCATGGGTACGCCCTTATGCTCACCTATTTATTCACATACCGTAGCGATCAATGAATCAATTACATGATTAGAATACATTTTAACAATAAATTCTTATACAAGATATAATTCACTGCAAAAAAATAAACAGAGACAACATTATCTTAAAACATTACCTTTGGGTAAATCTACAGCAATTCTCCCAATTTGCAATCTTTATTGAATCCTGGATATTTTAGAGCCCTAAATTCCTGAATCCAATAATCTCACTCTTAAGGATTAGTTGGTGCCAATTCCATCCTCTCAGTGATTCAACAACTTTTCTACGCCAATAAATGTGTCACTGATTTATGTCCTTTAGGATGAAATTCTTAGCATTATTAAGATCTAGGGTTTTCCTCTCCTAGTTTTATGTTGTGAAATGCTATGTTTAAGGGCTTGAATAATACAACCAACATAATAACACGAGCATGAACAGAATAATAAATAAACAACCATTTTAGTAGAGCAATTTACAAAATCTTCGATCTTAAATTTCTTTCCTTAGAGGTTTTTTTTCTTTCTTTTTAAATATTTAGTATTGTGTCTATGTTGATTGTACCCACTGGTCACAATTAAAATGGCCAACCATCTCTGAATGGGGGGGTATTCTAGAGGCACAATACTTGATATATTGCAAAATCAGAAATATTCTTAGCTCACATGTAAACTGGTCTAAGTTAAAAATGTAACTAAACCTCCTAATATAGTTCCCTTTTGTACAATAAATCAAAGTTGACTAATCATTTTTTGAACTTGTGAACTGAAAGTAGTAGAGAAAAAAAAGTTAAGTCAAGTAGCTTGATTACACATTGTCTTTTTTTATTCAATATGTGTTTATTTTCGCATTATCTTGACTTTCAAAAGTTCTTTAGGATAGCCTCGATATATTTTTAGGGCTGTTGTTGACCATATGTAGCCAAAGAAATTAAAGAAAATCTGGTAAAGTGCTACCTTTATTAGGCTTGCGATCATTTATAGTAGGAATATTTTATTGTCCTTTAGAAATTAATTAACCAAACCAGCAAATTTTACTAGTACAATATCACAATTAAAGATAAATAACAAACCACCAATGGCATAAATGGATAAAAGGCATGCCTCTCTCCCCAGGCCCATACCTTTCTCACCCTAGGCCCATACCTATCCCTTCATTATTTCCTTCTCCCTTCCCCTCATACCTGCTTCTTCCTTCCCATAACTCCTTCTCCACTCCATACCTTCTTTTCCCAATATATTGTAACTCCCCACCCCCCACATACCTTCTTCTCTACCCCATACCTCTTCCCCTTGTACCCCCCCTCCCATCCCCAAGGACCATTCTTCTATTCCCTCCACCCCAGGTCTATACCTCCTTCTTCCATCCCCCCTAGGCCCCCACCTTCTTCCCTCTCCTGTCCCATACATCCTTCTCCCCCTCAAGGCACAAACTTTCTCTCCTCCCACCCCATGGATCTCCCCACTGCTCCTTTCATTTGTTCTGGGTCCCAATATTTCTGTTGGTGGCCCTAGTTGATATACAGTAAGTTCTGATTACTCACTGTTGTAACATGACTACTGACCTGTCGTGATCTTCTTAGGTGTCTTCTTGATTATTTGTAATGTGTGTGGCAGCATTTGGTTGTATTCACTGAAAAAAATATATAAACATAGTAAGGAGAAAGAAAAATGAAATAAAAGAAAACAAAAATTAGATTAAAAGGAGGAAAATAAAGTTTTAAAATATCAGTGTAAAAACATTTAAATTCTATTTAAGGATTATTGATATGGTAGTTAATCGGACCTTGTATTGGATTGCTGGTATTTGTTCAAATTGATTATGTATCATCACTGCACGGACATGTTTTCTAAGGGGACGAGGTGGATGTTTGATTATACACGAGAGTTTGGGGAAGGTAGTAGGAAGCTTATGGCTGCATGATGGTGTCTGTTGACCTTTCTTGGTGAGTTTCGTTTGTGGGTTGATTTCCATCATTTATATACATTGCAACGTGGGTAAAAGCGATAGAGATGTTTTGATATTTTATGGTAAAATCTACATTATGCAGTTTCTATCCATGTTGAATAAGATTGGTGTGAATAGCTGTATGAGGTATACGCTCCCATGATGTTCCCTTTACAATTTTGTTTAGTAATCAATAATAATATATTATGACATAGAGATGTACACAATACAATAGTATGGCATGCTGAAAATGTGAATATATTTCATATAAAGAGCTCTAGAATATATGTGCATTGTAAATCATTTTATCTGAACCTTCTTACTGCTAGAGAGTCTTTCACCGCATAGGACATTTACTGTACAAATGAGGGTATGACACAAGTCCTGACTCTAGAAAGCTGTGAGACACTGAGAAATAGGTCAGGTGGTACAATGGCTAAGACACAAGGGCATGAGTTGTCAGCCATTAGGAGTCCTACTGTGTGTGCTATCATAAAACTGGTTGATGGTTTTATGATGGTGGTAAAAGTTAACTTGATTGATCAAATGGCTGTTGTTTCCCTTCCAAGGTAAAATTTCAGTTGCTAGTACTTTTAAGTCTGCCAGTAAATCAACAATGTGTTTTTGAAAAGGTGATGATTAAAGCAGATACGCACCTTAATCATATTCACGATCCTATAGGGAAAAGAAAGTAATGATCATTAAATGTACAGTACAGCACTCTCCCAACACATTGCCTTTCAATATTATGTTTTACTGTATATGGGTTTAAGAGGCACACTTTTCATAGACTGGGCTTAAAATGTTACATTAAATCACACGAGTAACAGTAGATTGTTATAAAAAGAAAGTAAATTGTGCATTACAGGATTAGACCTTTGTAAAACCAAGCTACGGTTCCACAACAAGAGGGCTTATGTACTAAGCTGTGTTAGCGTGAGATTACGCTTATGTCCACCTATGCACTACTGTAACCTCACATTTCTGCAAACAGCAGGGATGTTTCATTATCAGGTTACCCAAATGTATTATTTTAACAGTATGGCTTTTAGAAACAATATTACGTTCATTATTTATATTTGCCAGTACGATTTATAAATAAAATAATACAGATCATTCAGTTTTCATTTAAATTGTATCAATTATGTATTCAATATGAGGGATGCATCAAAAATGATCCCAAACAGAAAATTATGCGTTATACAGTACATACAATGTACGTTTTTTTAAAAGGTTTTTAGCACAGAAATGCTTGATGCAACAGAAATTTGAAAAAAAATGTTGGTACTGTACAGACACCCCAATGAGTTGAGTTTTCCACTGTTCTTTTAATAGGACAGAATGATAAATTGGGTGATTGTAGGTCTCATAAACTTAACTCCAATTTAAACTCTGAAGAGGTTATTTAATTAAGCCTCCGGCTTCAAAACTGGGGCAAAAAATGTGCAGCACATTTACAGTATCAAAGGAAAAACTTAAATTCCTTTCCATCATATTCATTTACATTGATAAATATGTTGTTCTTTGTACTGATTTTGCAGTCAGAAGACTTTAGTATATAAACCTCTTAAAGGTGCAGATTAAGCAATAGCCTACTGTACATGTGTATTTTTTTTTAAATAAATCAGTTCTGTACTATGAGAAAATACTTGTAACATTTGTAATTAATCATAATGTAACAAGCATTATTTGTTTCTATAGCAACCATTTACAAAGTCATATCCCCTTCCTCTTCTGAAACAGGCTCTGGCACACCCCTTTTTGAGCCCTGACCGCTCTCTAAGAGTGCACCAATTGTATCTAGTGACTGCCTGGTCACATGATCTTCCCCACAGAACTTTGCATCTCTGGTCCTGTTCTGCTACACTGACAGCCATTTACTGAACCCCCAAGCCAAATCTTTGCCGATCGATCACAGGAGAACGGATCGATTGGCAACTTAGCGAATTACTTATCATTGTGTGGATTGTATTGATGCACATAATAAAGGGAAGAAAAAATAAAACGTCAACTTGGACTCCTGCTTTATTATCTGTATGTGAAAATGTACCTTTTTTTCCCCAGAATTTCCACTTTCATTGTAAAGACAAACATAACTGTAACGGAGCTATGTATTAATCCCCTGAGTGGTGTGTCTAGACTAGGGATGGCCAAAATGTTCAAGAGAGAGATTTTTACTACAGCCTTAAGTTGTACTGTATATAAACAAACCTGAGGCATTTCCATTAAAAAAAAAAAAAATTCCATTCGCAATCTGCCTTTGGATTCCGGTGTGCGGATTGGATTTTGGTAAAACAGTGCCAATAATCACCGGAACGGATTCAGACTGTTTTGCCGATCTCTAGTCTAGACGCATATTGAACCTGTGCTTTTATGCTGCAGCAACAATAGAAACTTGTTAATTAAGCTTCTTGAATTTGGTGAAGATCTTTATACCCTGGAGGTTTAAACCACCTCAGGCTTTACAGAGATTTTTATCACAAGTAAAAGGTACAAACAAGGGATGGCTTTATACACAAATATTAGTACATCTTATTGTAAGGTGTGTGACTGCAACGTCTTATTCCTCCACATCAGTCGAGGAAGCGCAGGCTAATGGAAGAAGGGTGAGATAAGGGTGAAATAAAAGAAAATAACTTAACACATTGATGCTCTTTAATGGCATAATCAGGCCCATCTACATATAAAAGGAAGAAATCGCAGAGCACTGACGGATTTTCTAATTCTGATTTATTAAAGCCAAAAACAAGCAACGTTTCGACCTAGTGGTCTTTCTCAGTGATTTACACAGTATCACTTGAGAAAGACCACTAGGTCGAAACGTTGCTTGTTTTTGGCTTTAATAACTCAGAATTAGAAAATCCGTCAGTGCTCTGCGATTTCTTCCTTTTATATGTTCCTGGGTATGCTGCAGGCAATCATCTTCTCGCATGTAGCACCGGTAATTGTATCAACCCCTTGTTTCTGTTTATAGAGGTGTGCAGCATGTACCTTTGGTTCCCATCTATATGTAAAACATGTGTTGGCAAAAGACTCTTAGGGCCTAATGCAATAAGCAGTGATAAGACCCTTATCACCAGCATCTTGCCAAAACAGCCTACTGTGAATCAGTAAGCCCTGATAAGCTGGCGATAAGAGCAAAAATAGCCGGGGTATTTTGCCTGGAAAAAAACGCCGACCACTCGGCGATAAACCATTTTTCGCCACTCATCGACAGCTTTTCAAACTTGCTGCATTGTATTAGACCATGTGACAGAGTTTTTTGGAGAAAGGATGTGACGTCATCCAGGGAGTCACATGGTCTACAAAAGCCAATCAGATTGGTGATATAGTTCCCACAATCTGATTGGCTCAAGTACCATGTGACGCCGACCATCTTGCTTTTGATGACGTCATGTTAAAGGGAAATAATGCACAGCCATTCTGATTGGCTGGCTTCATTTCCTTTAAATGACATCACCAAAAAAAAAAAAGAATGGCACATGGTTTTCACTGGCCAATCAGAGCAGTGGGAACCATTTGCTGAAAATGTGACGTCCTAGGCCTATAAAAGCCTATGCAGACTCATTTTACGGCAAGAAGCCGAGGAGGAAAGACCACCTCTACCAATAGGAGGACAAGGGTGTACCTGCCAAAGATACAGATGAAAAAGAAGATACAGATGAAGATCCCAGAAGACCCAAGAATGTGACGAAATTGGATTACAAATTACAGAAGAAGAAAAAGAAAGAAGAAAAAGACTTTGGATTTTTTTTTACCTGGTTCCTATTCGTGGATTGGTTTGAGACATGCGGTGTCCCCGGGATTCGGAGGGTGAAAACATCTAAAGGTAAGTAAAAATATGGAATGTATGTTATTTTTCTTTTACAGGTTTTTTATTTGTATTTTTATTGTGATTGAATTTTTTTTGGATGCCAATTCATTGCCACTGTATTTATGTATGTCTCTATGGATATACATACATACAGGGGACAAGCAATGGTTGTTTTTGCAAATGCTTGTTTTTATGTATTTTAAATGTATTTTGCTTCTTTGTTTAGAAATGTTTGGGCAATTTAATTTTTATTTTTATTTAGTAAGATGTAATTTTTTGTGGTGTTTTAAATAGTTTTTTTCAGGGGGGTGCTTTTTAATAGTAGCTTCTTCGTGGTAGTTAGATTTTGTCTGATGGTGTTTACTTTGAGCTTTCATTTATTTCATAATGGTTCTGTTTTGGTGTTATATATATGTTTTGGGGATTTTGAATTGTGGTCTTTAGTTTGGATTAATTGATTGGTGGTAATTTAGTTCTGTTTACTACTAGATTTGTTTTTAATATCTGATTATTTGGATGGCATTGGATCTTGTTCGTTATTGTTTATTTTAAATTGACCATTGACCGGCATAGTGTTAAATGATGCACAGATTATATGGGCATCATGTACCCACTGTGCCATTCAATTGTTTTATTGGCCTTTGTTATCTATTTAATTGGCTATGTGATGTGTTTTATTTTGCTATGTGGTGTTTGATTTTGCTATGTGCTGTGTTTGATTTTGCTGTGAATGTTTTTTATTTGGCTATGTTATGATTTATATTTGGCTATGTAATTTGTTTTATTTGGGCCTGCTATTGTAATCCTTCCTCATTTCTTGGTATATTGGTCAATCATGCCCATATTATATGGGCATGATGTACCCACTGTACCAATAAATGGGTGAAGGGTGGGGGTAGGTGCCTGTGAAGGGTGGTTAGGCCTCCTGGATGGGTAGTGGCAGAGGGTGGGTTAACCCCTTAAATACTATAGTGGCTATTAACCACTAAGATGATTAAGGGGCTGAGGGCCATTAGATTGTATTTATTATGTATTCTTGCTGACATCGGAGGACATGGCCCTGCAGTATGCTGATGAGGACGCCCTTCATATTGCCAGGGGTAAGTATTTATTTACATTATTTATGCTTGCTAATGTTGTGTTTAATAATGGGTCAATAATCTATTATCCATATCTGGATAATAGTTATTTTGACCATTACTGTTCTGTATGTGTTTGGAGGTGGGGTGTATTGATTTAAATGTAGGACATGTTATATTTTTTTACATACAGGATTGGTACCACAGGCCAGCGGGGACCCACGGGGAACACCCGATGACCCCGGATGCCCACGGGTACCACCTGAGGACCCACGGGGGCACCTGTGGGAAAGAACCAGGGTCCCCACAGCTGTGGGGGCCCCGGGGACCTGAAGGGACCACCCGAGGGCCCCCAGACCCTCATGGGAACCACCAAAGGGTCCCCAGACCAGTGTGGGAACCACCCCAGGGCCCACAGGCACCAGTGGGGATGACCCAGGGACCCCCAGACACCTACGGACACCACCCATGGACCCCATTGGGGCCCACGGACACCTGTGGGTACCCCCTGGAGGCCAACGGAGCCTAGCACGGACCACCTGGAGGCCCCCAGACACCCATGGGTATCCCCCGGGGTGCACTGTGGGGCCTGCGGACATCAACCTGGACCACCGGGGACCCCTGCCGGCTTGTGGTATTAATCATGTGTGTAAAAAAATAAATCATGGTTTTACGGGGGGCACAGGGGGTGGGTTGTGTATTGGTGCTTACTAAATATTTTTAAATTTTAATTTTATTACTAGTGGAGATCAGCAGGGTGTCTCCGGAGCAGAACCGCTTTAGTTTCAGGTCCAGGGACCCCCTGCTTCCCGAGATTCCGGCCCCGTTATGGGGTGCCGGTATCTCCTATGCATGGAAATGTCTTGCGTCACGTGATCAGGACATTTCCATGCATAGGAGATACCGGCACCCCATAACAGGGCATGTATCTCGGGAAGCAGGGGATCCTCGGACCTGAAACCAACGCGGTTCAGCTCCGGAGACCCCCTGCTACAATACTCAAGTAATAAAATGTAAATGTTAAAATATTATTATTTCGGGCGTTATTTTCGCAGAGAGAAGCGGATCTCTCTGCAGCAGATACAACTCGATGGGTGAGCCCTTTTTGGTCATCTTGGCGCCGGCAACTCACCATGTTTGGAAATGTTGCTCTCACTGGTATTCGGGCCTTTCTGCATACCGTGAGAGCAACACAGCAAAAACATGACAAATTCAAAACCGTGCCGATAATTTCTATCGGACTTTACTGCATGAGGTCCTTAAAGTGGTGTTGCTTGTTGGATTATTTATTACAAAGTGGGAAGCAGGGGGTATCCAGAGCATTGATTTCTGCTCCTGGGATCCCCTATTTCCCGAGATACTTAGATTGGAAAGTGATGGCTGCAGCAGCCCTGACTGGGCACAGAACATGTCACTTGTGGCTTTCTTTTGGCCTGAGTGACACAGGACCTTTAAACAGCAGTGCGATCACCAGCATCCTCATCCGACGTAAGTATTTTAGGGAACAGGGGGTCCCCGGAGCTGAAATTAAAGTTTTTTTTTTTTTAAAGGCAATGTTCTTTTAACAATTATTTACTAAGAAGTGCTACTCCATGAGACAATTTCAATGCTGAAAGCCACTTGACGGCCTCTATCAATTGAATGGGCCACAGAAGATATAATTTACTAAGTGGTGTTACTCCATACTGTATAACACCTTGTGGCCAATTTACAGTTGTCTAATGACAGTGGAGTCTTAGCACAAATTTATTGGGTGGGCACAAATGGCCTGGTTGTATTGCAAAAACAAGAGCCCAATTTAGAGTTGGCTAATACGAGACAGGAAGAGCGGAGGCGTGTCTATCCCTAATTTATTGAAATGAGCTCAACATGGACTTACACACATTTTAATAGCACCTATCACCTATTAGCATCCATGCAGAAGCACTGCAGATGGGACCTGACTGCTACAAGGCAAGTGGCCTACAACTGGCGAACAGAGGGTCCAACAAAGTCGGTCCATGGGAAGGCTGGGGGAGCGGGGCAATGGGAGTGAGGGGGTATCCTATGCTACTGTAGGAGATACGTATGGGCCTGGGGGGGGGGGGAAAGGAGGTCCAGTGGGTGGATAGGGGAAAAGTGGAAGACAAGATGTGGGGTTGGAGCTCTCTCACACAAATAGGGCCTAAGAACAGGGACAGATACTAGACACATGCAGTACTGTACACTACAACACTTAAACTAGAAAGGGATATAAGCAGTTAAACAGTGCGGTAAAAACGTGTTTTAATTTTATTCACACACTCCCTGCTGTACAATTGCTTATGCGGATGTAACTATCCAGGATCCAGATCAACAGTTAGTATTCACTGTTTCCTTATTGTGTGACCATCCCTGAGGAAGACACCTACCATCAAGGCTTTAACTGACATCATTAAATGAGCTGCCTGATTCGGTCTCCTATAACTCAACAGCTGAACTGTTGACTGTGTATAGTGACTGGCAGGAGTCCCGGGCCCCTTGACTCACCAGGACAGCAGTCCTTGCATCCCCCCCACCCCCCCTTGTCGGCGGCCCTGTTATTTCTTGGCTATTTATTCCATTCCATTATATTATGCCGAAGACAGGCCCTTGTCTGATCTGTGAATTCTCCTGACCATCTCTACATTGAGTGTTCCCCCAGAGCAATCTATGGGCAAGGAAAGAGAGTTCAGATTTCCTCTCTGAGTTTCAAATAAAAAAAAGCTTCCATTGGTAGATTCTGCTGATCATGCTTGAACTCCATCAGTCGAAATGTGTGAAATGTGCACACAGGTTTGTGAAACAGTCAAATACTGGACTTTTCCCACTCAAGAGCATTTTTGCAAAATCTGAGGAAATTGAATAAATTAGGCCGGAGTGTGTCTCTTTCTCGCTTTTCACACTTTTTCTTTAATGATATCCATCAGTGCCAGAGGGGTTTGCTAAAGACAGCACTCCAAAACGCAAAGTTAATTACAAGATTTATATTCCTTTGGTGACCTGAAGATCCCATACAGTATATTAATGTCTACAACAGACATAGCTAGATTGACACCGTTTAAAAAAAACATCATAAAACTGAACTTGTTTTGATGCAGTATTAACTATAACAAATTAAACCTAGAGGAACATAAAAGTGCAGTTAAACCAAGTGTAAATAATTTGGTGAAAATTAATTTTTTTATTTCAGATAATGAAAGACATAATTTATGGGAAATTAAGTTAGCTGATCGCCAAGTTTCAGAGACAATTTCAGCTTAGCTTGTAATTCAGAGGTTTGGTTCTGCGAGAAGCATTATTACTGAGCCATCTGTGAAAATGCTGTGCTGGAAAAGATTCAGCCCCATGCTGAATACTCGAGAAACCTCATGCTGGGTTATCAAGCCAGCGTTCCTCCATTCTAAATCTGTTCCTGTTTGACAACCGTAATTTAATAAGTCAACAAAAAATGGTTCCAGGCTTATAATGTAGCATTTAAGTGTTTTATGAAACGGAATCTAAACAAAGTAATAATAGTATCTACGATTAAAAGAAGAACATGGAATAAAGCCTTGAAATTATTGTCTGTGGGGTCATTTTCAGAACTCGAGTCCATGGTGCTAAAACCAAGCGGCAACATGATTGCATGTGCACCCACCTGTAGTATTTTCTCCTGCAAATTAATGCACACATTTTAAATGCACAAATGCTTTTATGTAAAGGAACAACACAAGCCATTTTCTTTTTTTCTTTTTTTAATACATGATTGAAGCAGGGGGTCTGCAGAACGGAACCCCATTAATTTCAGCTCCGGTAACCCCCTGTTTCCAGAGATACTTATTGTTTCTGTATCGCTCTGCACATTTCTGCAGTTTAAAACCCCCTGTCACATGGGCCAATGAACTTGATGATGTCACGGCTTCCTATTGGCCAGCAGGGCCCGGGAGCTATGAAAAGCAGCCATAATGTGAACCCTGGGGAGACTACCGACACCCACTATGGAGTTAAGTACCCCAGGAAGCAGGGGGTCCCTGGAACTGAAATGAATGGCATTCAGCTCCGGAGACCCCCTGCTTCAATCCCGTATATAAAAAAATTACTTGGATTGCCTCTTTAAAGGAGGGATGTTTTTGTAACCGTTGTTTAGGCTCAACAAGAAATTCCACATTGTGATTATGAAATGATTAGGGAAGCACCTGTCGTACTGAATGGAGTGGATAACTACCCTTTGCAACCCATTCATTTATATATTTAAAGTTGAATTAATTTTTGTTTAGATAAAATTCGTTTTTCTTCGCTAAGTGTTTTGACGCCTTTTTTCCCTACAAATACCCCACCGATCTAAAGTTTATTTTTATAAATATATGTATGTACAGATTATTTTGAACGTAAATATGTACAGGTTTTTGGTGAGGATATGACACATTATGTTTTTGACTCATTGATGATCATTTGAGATCTGTGGTTCCTATATACCGGTAGATTATATATGTGTGTAAATGGTACACAAATACATGTATGTGTTGTTATAAATGAGTTATTTTGAGGTACATACAGTAGTGAGGCAAAAGATCCCCAACCAGAGACCTGCTCATCCGAATAAAATGCATATTAATGTAGACAAAGGGTTTTGCCAGAACTATATTGATTTCATGTGGTGCATTTCTACTAAAATACAGTAATAACTAATAGAGATCCCACACCACATACTGTATTGTACATGGTTTTTTTCTAGTGGTGCTTTGAGGACACAAGGTGGGAATAGCTAGTATTTATGGTGTGCTTGAGGTAAAAGCAATCAATAATATTGGGGTTTTGTAGTATGGTGGTGATTAGATCACAAGTTTACTAATAATGTAATCATTGAGAAAATCTCAATCCACACTATTTACTATTGTATTTTAGATGAGTCATTAATAAGCCTATCCAAGGGGGTTCATAGCCACATACTGTTTTTAAGAATAGAATGGATTTGTCAACATATATTAGTGTGCACTCAGTATTGAATAAGGTTTCCCCATAACATTGTCTGGATGGAATTATCAGAGGACAAGTCTGCAAAGCACTGAATTTAAGGACAAGAGAAGCATTTTGCATTAGACAAATGCAGGATCCGTGCACATGGGAAGAGAGCTTTTGTTTCTTCTGAATGAAATATGTACAGAGACATGTTCATGATACACAGAGACATGTCAGGGGACTTACAAACATGAAGCGCTGCTTTAACTCAAGCAGATTAGTTGTGAGTTAACAACCATCCATAGAAAGCCCCAAGCCAAGTCATCTAAAAAGCAGAGGTGAATAAAGAGAGGCGATTTGCAAAAAATGTTAACTATAAGTCAACCCAGTTCAGATTTAACTTAAGGAAAGCACGAGGTGCACCATCAAAGAAAAGCTGCAGACAAGCTATCATTTGTATACAGAAAAAGACTAAATAAGTATTTAATTAAGGAAGGAAGTCATTAAAATATCCAATTTTTGACATGAATTGTTAGAACCTCTTGATGATGTTGAGCATCACAAGAAACCATCCAATTTTGTTTCCCAGCTATGAACCTTGGGTTAGGTTTTAGACATTACCATTAATTATTTAGACTCTGAAGGCAGCAAAACATCTTGATTCATTGGCAAACTGACAAACATATGGCATGTTCTGCAAACCATTGAGTTGCTGTTGAGAATAGGATAGCATTAATTGCATGCAAATTCTGCTGGGGTTTCTGCACCAGCCGTTGTAAGTAGAGCCTTCATTTGTATCAGTAGCTTTTTGCAGTTTTAGAAACAAGTCACTCTAAAACCTTTGTGAACTATTATACTGTATATCTTTGTAAAAATAGTCACGACTAATGCACAGATAATAATTACTCAAACTGCAAAACGTTATCCTTTGCTAAACTGGCTACAAATAATATAGTGTGAGATGGCAGTAATAAAGGTATTTTGTGATAAATAGTTCTTATCCAAAATGTTCTGCTGCATCATTACATTAACACTGATTTAAAGAGTTTCAGTCTTACATAATATGATACTGTATTATTGCAGCCTTGACAATCTCATCTTTGCATTGCACTGGTACAGATGCAATAGAGGTCTGGTTCCTCCCTCACTAGTATTCAGTGCAGTAATCATGGGAACAAACGTAGGGGCTTATTCAATAATGTGCTATCACATGTTATTGAATAAGCTGCATAGAAGGAGATTTTCTAAGTGCCAATGTGGGGTGTTCAAGTCAATGGCAGTTAACGCTGAATCTGCATGTAATACTCCACTTCTGTGCTTAGTGAATCCCGATCATAGTGTTCAAAACATATGTTCATATGAAATATGCTCAGATTTAGTTAGTAAGGAGTCTGTAAAACGTGTCGCAACATATTTGTTTTTAATGCTTTAACTTGAAATGCTTTAACCCATTTTTGTTCTAGTTTTGTACAGATGATAAAAAAACAAGGACGTTGTTATTCATCAAACTACAATGTCTAAAGTCAAAATCTGGTAATAACAGAATGCAGTAAATATGCGATATTTTCCAATGCATTTTTATCAGTTATATTGTTCCTTAACAGAGCACATATTTGATCATTCTGTGCACTGCCCTTGGCAGTGGGTGTCCATGGGGGAAACATATTTTGTCCATGGTGCTAGTAACCAGCCCCTTGAGCAGCATTACTGCCAATGTATATGCAAAGTGGCTTGGCACACAGTATATAATCTAATTGATATTGTTAGCAATAGTGTGAAATCTGCTACAGACATTTCATTTTAGTCCTAAATATTAGGCAAAGTCTATGTAGACTGGCTGTGATGCTAAAGATTGTTAATCTGCAATATAGATTGTACATGCTTATAAATTGTCTAGCTAGACAGTGATCTCAAGTAACACGTACATTATGTATTATTTACCAAAAGATCTTTACACGCTTACAAGCTATTTTCATTTTTCAATTTTTAATCTGTCAATTTACAGGAATGTAAAAAAAATTCTTATATGTCTTGTATCAATTTAGCTGTTATATATATATATATATATATATATATATATATAAGCGACTCAAACATCCCGAAAACTTCTCTGTTTTTGCTTTAAAATTGACGGTTTATATGAGTTCCTTGGCATACATATGATTGTATGTATGTATATATTTATTTGTATAGCTCTGACAGCTGTACTTAGTGCTTTACAAGAGAATTATAGCACAATAAGTGCAAAAAATAAGAACAGTTAATAGGAAAGGAAATCCTTGCCCTGGAGAGCTTACAATCTAAGTGGTATGATGGGAGACTTACAGAGACAGCAGGTGCGGGAATAAGTGCAGTAGATGGCAGTCATTGTAGGAGTGACTGTGGGTGTGTGACATGAGTCTAGGCTATTAGAGTGCTTCATTTAAGAGGTGAGTTTTAAGGTTGGTCTTAAAGGTGAGGAGGGAAGGTGTTTGGCGTATACTGAGTGTGAAGGGGTTCTACAGGTAAGGGGCAGTGAGAGAAAAAGGTTTAAGGCGAGAGAGAACAGTAGAGGTGAAAGGGGTGGAAAAGAGACAGTTGTAGGTAGAACGCAAGAGATGATCAGGGGCATAGAGGAGAGATCAGTGCTGATATCTAGGGAGGAACAAATGAGTAGAGAGCCTTGAAGGAATGGAGGAGAACTTTGTGGGTGATCCGAAACTTGATGGGAAGCCAGGAAAGGGGTTTAACGAGGAGATGAGCAGAAACTGTTTTGGGAGAAAGTGAAATGATTTTACTGTAGCAGCAGAATTTTGGATAGATTACAAAGGAGAAAGTTGTGAGGCATGTTAGCAGTATGTTACAATAATCCCGATGATAAATACATATGATAAAGTATCCTTACATTTATCTATTTCTTTGCATTTATTTTTCACCTTTATGAAGTGTATATGACAGAAAGTTTGAACTTGCTTCAAACGTAGTCAGCGTAAAATAAAATAGCTATTATATCTAATGTGCCACATGACAGGAAAAGACACCAATGTGGTTCATATGCACCCTTAACATTTCCTGTTGTAAAAAGATGTGCGTAATGCCGTAACGTTCTAAATAAACGTAATAGAGGAATTCAGGTAAAGTAATACTTGTTATTTGTGGCATACAGCCAGCAATTAAAGAGTAAATTTACACCTATAGATGCAGCCACCAGTATTAGAACACTTACATGGGAAATTCTGGGAGATTCTGGGGCAGTCTCACAGTAAATGCCTCATCATTTCTGTGAGATTCTTAATGGCCCATCGGGATTAACACATCGGGGTGTCCTTGCAGTGCTATTCAAACTGAATGGGACTGCAGGGACCCCTGCTGTGTTAATCCGTTGGGCTATTAAGAATCTCACAGAAATGTTGAGGCATTTACTGTGAGACTGCCCCAGAATTTCCCAGGCAAGAGTTCTAAGGCCGAGCTCAGACTGGCTGCTACGTCAGCGCGCTTGCGTGCACGTAAGTGCTCACATGTCGCGTAGCATCCTGTCTGATCTGGGTTTAATACTGGTGGCTGCATCTGTAGCTTTAAGGAAATCATATTTATTGCTTTACTAATACATTTCTACTATAAAAAAATAAGTAAAGCATTGAAAAAAATAGTCGACATGATATTTGTTGAAGTGAAACAGCACATGCATTAAAACTGTATGTCGTCAGATAGTATAAAAATGGGACAAATTGCCAATTAAATAGGTAAGCAGTGGAACAGTATCAAGCTAGCCAGCAGAAAATGTCTTTTATCAAAAGTAACCCAAAAGTGGTTATGTAAATGTAACGGATTTTCTGGCCTGACCTGACCCACCCAATCTCATATTGGCCCGTGTGGTCTAACCAGCCCCCAATACATGGTCGTGTTTGGTGGTGCACCTGTTGGCAACAGCACTCCTGAGTCTCCCGCATGATGTTGTGTGGGGAATTGCCAACCCAGACAGGCAACTGAGGTAGTGTGCATGAGCCCTACATATATCCAGTGCAGCGCCTCCACCTCATCAGGATCCCTGCGTCCGCATGTGGATGGTTCTGATGAGGAACTCCTCCGTGGTGCCTTCCTCTGCAGAGTAATTCCAGACTCACACATGAGGGTATCTTTAATCAAGGTCATCTTTATTGTTGCTTGGCATGGGCCAGCTGCCCCTCACAGTTATCAGCTTAGCCGTGCATTCTTCTGGTGCTATCCCTTTGAAAGGTCTGCCCTCCCAATGGAATGGGATCCCCTATCCCCTTAGGGAGATCACCCCTGTGCCAGGTCCCTGGACACAGTGTAGGCCTTATCCGCCTTGCTGCCACGTGACCTTGAACTGGGCCACTAGTTGATGCACTAGTGGTCCCTTTATTTCCAAGTCTCAACTCAGACTTGCTCTTTATTCAACCACTAACTTTTGGCAGTGCTGTGCCTTATATCTTCAGGAAACAGGCACATCTCTGATGTCACTAACGGTGGACTCAGAGTATGCAGCCACTCCCATCCATACATATGACACCTCACCAGGGTGTGAGGGCAAACCTCCATGATTAATGCTGGCAACCCTGTAACTTACCAGGCTTACTGCCAGCATGAGAGAAAACTGTATGGCATTTCTAACACATGGCTACATAAAGATGATGTTTTTATTGTCCTACTGATTTGGGATTCAGCCTTTTAGGGCCACTCAGGTTTCTTCTTCAAGCCTGAACTGTGTTTAATATTTACATGTACAAGTGTCAGTGGATCAATAAAGTTGTACTATTTACTAGTTAATTTTCTCTTTACAAATTGTACAAAAGAATATAAGCGGTCAATACTCAGAGCAGAGCATGTATATTTTGCCACTTGCTAGTTCTTTTTTTTGGTTAAATAGTATATTTGTCTGCATCACTCATTAAGAGACGGGGGGGGGGGGCAATGCTACATCCAATTGACAAAATATATATGATGAAAAGTATAAAGTAAAATACTTTAATAATAATATTAAATACTTGGTTATTTAGTTAACCCTTTGTCCAAAGGCGTCATAAGCCTGCATACCAACGTCAAGGTATAACCAAAATAATGCAGGTCCTACACTACACTACATTGTGAACCCTTCCTTTTACCTCTGTAAGAGGGGAAGAACCATTATAGGTCTTGTTCCTGCAGCAAGTGAAATGACCTCCCAAGTTTAAAAGGTGAAGGAGGAGGAGTGAGCTCTGGGGGGAGGTGCCACAGCCTCCAATTGACTGCTACCAGTCAGACATTGATTAACACACATTCCCAGCAAGCTCAAACTCCCACACCCACCACATGATGAATATATATATTATGTCAACCAGAGAGCTACTGAGCGTGGCAATGGAATACAACAAGAGACAGGGGGTGCCCAATGCTACATCCAATTGACAAAATATATATGATGAAAAGTATAAAGTAAAATACTTCAATAATAATATTAAATACTTGGCAAGGTCACGTGACGTCACTTTGGCATGGAAACGTGACATCACGTGACCCCTCAGCGTCCTTTGACGCCAGAGAGAAGGTAAGGGAGGGGGGTGCAAGCAGGGAAGGAAGCAGGCAGGGGGGCGCAGTAGGTAAAGATTGTGCCCCCCTGCCCTACAGCATAGCACCACTTTGTAAATATGGCCCAAACTCGCTTGCTCGAGGTCAAAAGGAGCTGGCTCCGGTCTCAAAATCCAGCCCTGTGTTGGGATTTATGACACCCGCGGGAGAGTCTGAACACTGCCTATCATAGTAACTACATTATGTTAACATTGTAATACGGGTAATATACATGGCCCAGTGCAACCTATCTCTAATTGACTAGAAAAAAGCTGTGTGTACTGTGCACGCGCATAGTAAGTGAAACTTCTTTGACTTTTGTCACAGAAATTGTATTTGTGTTGGTGATGTTTTAATTAAAAATCAAAATACAATTTCATTGACAAAACGCAAATAAATGTGACTTAGAATGCGCGTGCTCGGCACACATCCCCTGTATTAGCTATTTGCACTAAGTTCGAATTCCTTGTGTGTGCGTGTGACTGTGACTTACTGTGCGTGTGACTGTGAGTGTGCATGTGACTGTGCGTGTGTCAGAGTGTGTGTGTGACGTAGGCGTTTGACAGTGTGTGTGTGTGTGTGTGACAGTGTGTGTCTGTGAGTGCGCATGTGTGTCTGTGTGTGACACAGGGTGCGTGCGTGTGACACAGGGTGTGTGCGTTCAATCATAAAATTAAAAGACCCAGAAAAGCTTATATTTTTACCTAGCATATCACAGGAGCCCCCTCGGGGGGAGGGTCACACCCGGCCCGGTCACCACACTCCCCCCCCCTTCCGCAAATTCTGCGCACCACCTCTCCCCCCCCTCCTGAGCTGCGGCCCCCCTCCCTCCGCGGGGGACATGCAACCGGCACGAGCATGAGTGACCCGGGCACCGCCCCAATCTCCCGCAAGCTGTGGCTCATGGCAGCTCTGGCAGAGGGCGAAGTCACTGCACCCGCAACGGATGAGCCGGCTGACTGCGCCCCGGCGCTAACATACTGCTACATCTGTGGCGGGGGGGTCCCCCGCGGGCGAGAGGTGAGATTAACCCTCTGCTGCCCGGCCCGCCCGGGTCACCCTTTCTACCTTTTCCTCCAGCAGCAGGAGCCTGCCCCCGGCGCCGAGCCTCTGTGCCTCTCGGGTTGCGCCCGGGTTTGCGCCATGTGCCACTGCTTCCTGCGGTCGCAGTGGAACGGGTTCCAGCACAGCCCGACCCCGCCGGACAAGCGCATGCACTGGCTGAAGCGGCCCTAACAGTGCGGGGAGGGGGCCCGCGAACACTGCGTGAGTGGAACACAGAGGGCGGAATGGCGCCGCTGCCAGCGGGCGTTAGGAGCGTGTGGGGGAAAGGAGCCGCTGAAAGCCGCTTCTGCGCATGTGTGGCGTCCATCAGCGGTGCCATCACAACTGCGCATGCGTGGCATGGCAGCAGGTGCGGCAGCGGGCGGGGAACGGCGGCAGTTAGGAGAGGCACCGGCAGCTATCGCCGCCGCCGCATATGTCAGCGGCCGTGTGGGTGGTGCGGCGGCCGTTAGGAGCAGCGCCGGCGGCTATCTCCGCTGCCGCATGTGACAGCAGGCGTGTGGGGGGGGGGGGGCGTGATGTCACGTACGTTTCACATTTCGTCTCCATCTGTCCAGTTTTGTCCCATCATAACAAGGTGCCACTAAAGAAGTTTCACTTCAATAATCTATGTCTTTAAGGGAAGCAATGGGCCTTATTGGGTAATGAGCATAATTGATCCTTTCACTGCTATTTCACCCAACTAATTAAAATATCACTACATTACACCCCTTTCTTATCTCTGAGTAATAGGGGAACAGCTTTGCTAAAAACCATGTAATGCCTTAGTGGCTGTGATCTCCCTCCCTCCCTCTGGAGAACATTACTGTGCAAGTATAACATTGCATGTATAGCTACAGTAGAATGAAATCAAGAGTTTATTTGTCAGCTGTAAACTAATGCAAAAATCGGAACTTGCCGTTATGGATGCTGGGAACAGACAGCAGGGGGGGAAATGAAAGACAGAAACGCATTAACTCATGGAAATATACTATTTATTCCTCCCAACTAAATACATAATTACTCAACTCAGTCAAATTCTTACCATCTGTGCAACCTAAACTGTTTATATAGATGTAAGAAATCTTGAAAAAAGCCTAGCAAATAAATACATTTCTGAGGCAGTGAAAGTTTGCAAGACCAGAATCCTTTGCTGCAGCAGAAGCATTGTACGCTAGGAGATAACTGTGAAAAGCAGAGTTGCAGACCTGTCTGAGACATATGAATGTGCTCACAAGCAATATTTTCATTTGCTGTATGCTATACGGTGGAGGGTTTTTGTCACTTTTTTCACCCGCCATAACTTATTTAAGGTGGGGTTGAAACCTATTCCAGCTTCAATTTGCAAAGCCAGTATAACCAGCCTCACAGTGATGAAACTTAAAAGATAAAAATAGCTGTCTGTGAGTAGGTTTTCTGACCATGCTCTTAACCCAGGCTTTGCTAAAAAGCGGTGTAATGTGGCAGGCATAAGCTTGTAGGAGTTCATGTTAGAAGGGATTTGAAGTAAAAGGTGACACTATGTCCTCATTTGCATGCCATTTCCCAGAATCCCTGGCTGCAGTGGAAGCACTCTAGGTAGGCGATAATGGTGGAAAGCAGGGTTGTAGACCTTTGTGTCATGTGAATGTGCTCACAAGTGATTTTTTTCACTTGCATGATCATTACAGCACATATAATATGCAATTTTGAAAAGCTCCAGGTGAGGGAGCCATGTCATTGAAGATTGAATGTTGTTTCCAATCATATGTTCCCATTGGAATGAGGGTGCGGTCGGGACAAGCAGACATTAGCTTTTAAGTAAGGTCATATTTACATTTTTGGATTGTTTGGTAATATTGGTATACCATTCAAATATGTTTTGTATTTTTTGACAAAAACAATGTTTATTGCACAGATTCTTCTCTGATTAACAATGCTTTGTATGTACCTACCGTATATATGCACCCTTCAAAACTAATCATTCTCTATTTATATACTGTAGCTGATTTTAATAACATGGGTATTCCAAGGTATATACCGCGTGATTTGTTAAAATAATGGCCGCTGCATCTGTATATACAGTATATATATATATATAAAAAATCCAATGCACAGCCGGCACATCATTTGCAAGTAAATAAGATTTGGTGCTGATCCAATAAAGCAATAACAGACCATACGATACCGTTTACAACACAACATCAAGGGACAGCACGCAGGTTTTTGTGTCTTCTATGAAATATAGAAAATTTATGATTTACTTACCTGCATACTGTCCCTTAATGGTGTGTTGCAAACGGTATCGTGTTATATATATATATATATATACAGTGGTCAACAAATCACCCAAAAATCTACTCGCCGAACCAAAAAAATCTACTCGCCACCTAGCCGTGCCCATAGCCCCACCCCACTTACTTTTTTTTTGAAAATTCCTAGTAAGAACAAATAACAACATTTGTTTTTGACATAAGTTTATTTATTGTATTACATTTATACTACAATTAGTCCTTGTTACATAATTACCTGTGTGTGTGTTTGTATAATCTAGAGAAAAAAAAAAACAGCTCAAGAGTCAGATCTGGAAGAAAGCAGTATAGGTTATTGTAGAGGGATAGGGGGGTTGGCCCGGTATTAAAGGGTTGCACCCCATATGGCCACCCCCTGACCTCACGAGGGAGGCAAGGGGTTAACTGGACTGCGGTCCAGGAATGTGGCTTACACCTTGTCATGTCAGGAAACTGTATGTTCCCCTGTTCCCATGTTTCATTATAATCCTGTATTTTAATGTTTTAAGGTGCATTTCTGTATCTCCAGTTCTGAAGGCCGCAGAGAGTTGAAATTTGGCCAATATGTGGAGTCACTGTAGGCATTAAAAACTGGCAAATTTCGACCCACTGAGCCCACCAGAATGGAACTTATTAATATGTGTAGATATTAAAGTGTATATGTGTGGTATTTTGGATCTGCTCTGAAAATGCAGACTCCATCTGCTATGCTAATAGGTCATGAAGGGCAGCCGGATGATTGAGCATAAGCACTGTGATCAAAAGTTAACTGCCCTGATTGTTTACACTAGGAACCAAGTACTAATCAACGGACTCTGCCACTCTAATTGTTACCTGAGGGCGGAGAATCATCAAACTGGAGTGGTTTGTAAGTGTTATGTCTATACCTACAAACAATGAAGATCCTATCAGATACTTCATTTGGTAGACTGGTCGTCGCCCCTGATTTAATTATGGGGCTACAGAAATAAGACCCTCAGAGGCCCAGAACACATGGGCTAACTAGCTAGGGGGCATGGGTTAATCTGTGTCTCCACGTTAGGGATTGGATACAGATAATTGTTCACCAATAGTCTGTATTCAATGTTAAGAATAGGGTTACACAGGTATATAAACTGTGTCAACCATACAGTTTTTAGTTGTTCTTCTGATTCCACCTGGAATGTCACCGGATTGCTGGAGAATTGCTAGCTGATACTTCTCCATTCCCCAAACCTAAGTAAGTGTTACCTTCTTGCCTGTTAATTTTACTATATTGCTGTGTTCACCTTTTTAAGGAATAAATATATTTTATTATATCTAAGCCTCGTTCAGTTCAACCCAGATATTTGGTGTTCGTTATATCTTGTCATAAGCTACCGTGACAGTTATTTCAGTGTAGGTATAGGGCAGTTAAGGTATATAGGGTAAATATGATATCCAGACCCAGAGTGTGAGACAGATTGTGAGTGACAGATAGAGACAGCGTGCGAGAGACAGAAAGACAGAGTGTGAGAGATGGAGACACGGTGACTGACTGGGTGGGTGACTGACTGGTTGACTGACTGGGTGACTGACTGACTGGGTGACTGACTTACTGACTGACTGGGTTGGCAGTTGGGTGACTGACTGACTGACTGACTGAGTGGGTGATGGACTGACTGTGTGGGTTGGTGACTGGGAGGGTGACTGACTGACTGGGTGGGTGACTGGGTGGGTGACTGGCTCGGTCTGTGGGTGGGTGACTGGGTGGGTACTTCTGGTGACACACACACACACACACACACACACACACACACACACACACACACACACACACACACACACACACACACACACACACACACACACACACACACACACACACACACACACACACACACACACTCTCTCCCCCCCACACACACACACACACTCTCCCCCCCACACATACACACACACTCTCCCCCCACACACACACTCACACTTACACTCTCCAACACACACACACACACACACACACACACACACACACACACACACACACACACACACACACACACACACACACACACACACACACACACACACACACACACACACACACACACACACACACACACACACACACACACACACACACACACACACAATACAGGATTGAAAGCACAAATAGAGGTCAGCCACGCGCCACCAGCTACGACCTCCGCCCTCCCTCTCCCCCCCCGCGCCCATCTCTCGCAACCCAGCCGGTTTACCCATGGGAGGCAGGGGAGCGCTGGGAGGCAGGGGAGCACCGGGACGCAAGGAAGCACTGGGACACAAGGGAAGTGCACTCGCCCCCTCCAGCAGGCGCACCTCCTGCTCCGGCGGGCGCACCCCCGCTAGCACCTCCCGCTCCGGCGGGCGCACCCCCACTAGCAACTCCCGCTCCGGTGGGCACATCCCGCTAGTACTTCCCACTCCGGTGGGCATACCCCGCTAACACCTCCTGCTACGGCGGGCGCACCCCCGCTAGCACCTCCCGCTCCAGTGTGCACACCCCGCTAGTACTTCCCACTCCGGTGGGCACACCCCGCTAACACCTCCAGCTATGGCAGGCGCACCCCTGCTAGCACCTCCCGCAACGGCGTGCGCACACCCGCTAGCACCTCCCGTTCCAGGCGGGAAACCATGGGGACTGAAGGGGGGACACCGAGCGTGCAACCGCCACAGGATGGAGGGGCAGAATATAAACAAACACGCACACACACGGGGGGAGGCATGAGAGGGCATGACACAGTACTTACCTCTCTGTAGAAAAGGCAGGGCGGGCCTGGCTGCACGCAAACAAAACAGAAAAAAAAGTCATTGCAACGAGCGCGCTAACACGGGTCAGCCAATCAGGCATGGGGATTTTTTTCCCCTCTCCCTTCTTCCGAGCAGGGGAATTGTAAGTCGCCAGGAGGCAATATCATTTCACGGAGCCGTTTTCATGAACTCTGCTGTTTTTCACGCGGCATTCACTCATTATTCTTCCGTGAACGTTGCCGTGAATGCCGCCAATCACACCCGTAATCTTCTACATGTAAGGGTGTGTTAGGAACCTATGTGTCTGGAGGAGTGTGGTAGGTTCCGCGACGGCACGGTAGTACAGGACGCCACCATGTTGTTGCGCAACCTTGCAGAGGGCACTGATAGAGTGGAAAGGTCACGCATGCGTAATGGAAGCACGCGAACGACGGGCCTGTAAGGGAAAGGCTCCGTTGAGAAACTACAACTCCCATGAGCTCTAGAAAGGTCACCTGACATCAGGAGCCAATCAGAAGGCTAGGATTACGGGAGGAGGAAAGGGAAGCGTGGGGGAGAGACCACGCTTGGCAGAGGGGATCCGGAAGGTAAAGGAGGAGGTTGTGTGCGTGCAGGGGGTCCATGACCCACTTCATAGGATAGCTTTACCCCGCAGGCCCTTAGGAGAATCCCTGAGTCACAGTAGGCTGCTGCGCTGCAGGGACACCCTTAGTGGTAGTGATTGTCACCTTAACGAATACTGATTAGGGACAAGCCCAGAGTTGCGGTGGTTGCAGTCATCTGGGACCAGGCGGATGGACATCGTGACATCTGGAGGTCAAGGGTCGGAGGCGTCTGATCCTTTTCGAAGCTGTTACCGGTCACTGCCGTGACAGGAAGGTATTGTTGACATCAAGTGCACCAACACCGGTCAACAGGCGCTGATCCCGCCTTAGGCCTAACTCTTTGGGGACACTGGTGAGTGGTCAAAGACCTAAGTACACAAAGGCATCACTCTATCATTATTATTATATGGACATGTGTGTGGGGCACGCGGTGACGGGAAAGAGACATACTCATAAGGGCGTGGCTGAGCAACTATTGTACAGGACAATATTCCAAAGGAGTGTGACCGAGCCACTTATGTCATAACGACATTAGTAGTATAAGTGTTAGAAATAAGTGGATATATATATATATATATATATGTTGATGTTATTATAGAGTATAAGGATATTTCTGCATACAGTAAAACTGATTGCACGCATTGTTTTGGTATGTTTCTTGCCCAGGGGAATCTTACATGATGGGGATCCTGGGTAAGTGGAGGCACTGCGCTAGATAAGTGTACCCCAGGCTCCCATTAGCGGAGGCTCAGATCTGCTAGAGCCACAGGTGGCGAGCAGTACCCGTAGTCGCTTAGAGTGTCAGAAAAAAGGCTACATACAGTTAGAGGATTTGTGTGTGGCTAAGGAGCCTCAGAAAGGACTTCTTTCCCATGTACAGTATACAGTATGAACTCGTAACGTTAATCTTCAAATTACTTACATTTTTGGATTTTAAGACAATACCCGATAAAAACACTAGTAAACACGCGTCTTAACGCGGGAAACTTTGAAGAAATCATGCTTCACGACCTGGGTATGCCCAGGAATACAAATCGTGAAATGTTCGGATAACGGCCGCTGCACCTGTACATATAAAGTGTAAATGAAATATCAAAACAAAACATTAAAGTTAAATGTAAGTGAAAATAGAATGCATTGCACTAAATGATGCTGTACAAATTTCATAACACGTTTATATAATACCTATTACACACAATGTGAAAATGCATATGTTTAAATCTGATTGTACAGATACATATAATTAAAACAATTATACATCTTTATTCCAATATGGAATGTCATATAAAAAATTGGAGATTCTAGTGCTACATGCCATGCAGTTACTATTTGTCCAGTTATGGAAAAAACCTCTCTTTTATACAGTATGTAGAATTGCCTTCCTTTATCACAAGCAAAAGCCAATCAATGTAGAGTCAATGTAGGGACTAATGTTTATTGAGAAGTGACTATTTAGTAGAAAAAAAAAATAACAATGAAAAGATTTTTGGTTGATTAAAATAACACTGTTAAAATAATAAATATTTATTTATTTTTATGTATTTGCTTGCCCATTGACGGACAATGTATTTATCTGTACAGATAAATACAGTGACAACCAATGAATTTTTTGGCAAATGCTTGTGTACTATTGATTTGTTATTTTTTCTATTTGTTTTTATTGTTTGGATTCAATTGTTTGGAATTTGGATGGCTTGTTTTTATTTAAAACCAGAGACAGAACATGAAACACATGCTCAGTGCACATTCAGTGAAACCTATACACGGTACAGTGCCTAAATATAATGTATAGATATCTATTAAAAAAAACGGTCTTTTAGTTTAATATTTTGGCCAAAGTGTTGTAAGCCCCTGAACCACTACACGGCAGACCACATCTCAAGGGTCCCTAACACTAATATAAATTCTTAATAACCTGTGCATTACCAGGAAGAATGATTTATAATAAATCTGTCAAAATTAGTTGCATAGTTCTAAGTCTGATTGAAGCTTTTATTAACCTGTACATTACTAGGAAAAACACTCTGTATTAGATTTGTCACAATCATACTGCAAGCAGGCAAGTTCCCCTGAGAGTGGGAGATGCTATGGAGTGAGCTTTTAACCATTTAAATGTGGGAGGGGGTGAGCTTCAACAAGATAGGAAGAGCCACCTTCCAATCAGCTAAGACCAGCTGAACAAGATTTGTAAAACATACAGGACACCTGCAAGCTCATATTAAACCCCCAAAATAACCACAACATATATATATATATATATATATATATATATATATATATATATATATATATATATATATATAATATTATATATATATATATATATATATATATATATATATATATATATATATATATATATATATAAGCATATAGGTATCACAGAGGAGTGCTACTGAGCATGGCGATATATATTTAAAACCAGAGACAGAACATGAAACACAGACAGAGCTCAGTGCACATCCAGTGAAACCTATACACGGTACAGTGCCTAAATATATATGTGTAGATATCTATATATATATCGCCAAACAGCCTTAGCAACATAAACAAAGGATCTCATGCAGCAGAGACCAGAGTTAAAGGGATACACACCCAGGCAGAAAATCTACACTGCACTGAAACCCACAAAACCACAGAGGGATTCTTTTCCCCAATTCCAAGAGGAGAGAGAGAGAGTCTGTGCAGAAGCAGGTAAACCTTATTTTCCTATCACAATAAAGTGTAATATTGTCATTGAAATAGGGGTTTTGCCTTCCAGCCGTAGTCAGGGTTCAAAAAGTAAGTTAGCCCTTTAAAGGGATAGGTGTTTGTTGTTTTCAAATGTTTCGCTGAAGCAGTGAATACAGATGGTGACCCACAAGCGGTACTGATTCTGCAAGTAAAGGCTGCCACACCGCATAGGACTACCAGCTGTGAATGTAGTATATGCAGAAAAGTGTGAAAAGTGATGCAAGACTGTGCTGAAGCAGGGGAATTTTCAGTAAATAAGTGCTTAGGGTAAAATTGCCCTACTGGGGAAAAAGGAATTGCTGAGCTGTGTAAAGGTATCCCAAAGTGTGAAGAGTGAATGCCATAATACCCAAAGTTGAGACTGAAAATTATTGAACTCCACATTATTTGGCTGAAGTGGAGGAATTGGACCTAGCAAGTAAATGGTGTAAAGCAAACAGAAGTTTTTACATAGCAACTGCACATCCAGTATACCTAATGAGAGAAAAACCTAGCAAGTAAATGGTGTAAAGCAAATAGAAGTTTTTACCTAGCAACTGCACATCCCGTATACCTAATGAGAGAAAATGCGTGCACAGCACTGCTGATATTGTAAAACTTACCCAAGAAAAAGAAAAAAGTCTACAGAGATGCCTGTGAGAGCTACAACCTCTACAAGCAAAATATACCCACCTGTAGGACTACCATCCACTCTCATTCAAGTCACATAGATATCTCGAATGAGAGTGGAAGGATGGGGTTTGGCTGTGGCAAGCCCGAGCTGTCCACAAACAGGGGAGGTATGTAACAGGGGACTTACCCTGTTCAGAAAACTTGCCTCTAATCCAGCAGTGTACTGGTTAATTGACCAGCACCTGGCTGATTAGAGGTGTTAGAAAAAGCCTGCCTCTGAGACAGGAAGTGAGATTCCTTAGCTCACATATGAGCTGAACTACGAAACAGAGCAGAGATTCCTTAGTCCACAACTGGGCTGAACCAAGGAAGCACAGATGTCTGGAGCTGACAAATAAGACTTCTAAACCTGGATGCTGATTATCCGGAGAAAAGCCAGCAAACAGATAAGACTTTATTTTCCAATGACTGTTGTCTATATATATATCTATATGACTTGGGCTGATGAATAGCTTGGGTAGCCAGCCGGTTAAAAAGGGCTGGAATATAAGGATACATATATGCCAAAGTGGAGCAGGTTTTGTTTGGCTCATTATTTCTCTTATGTTGCTTTTTGCTGTGTTTAAAGCGACAGGCTCAATAAAAGCCTTATTTAATTTCACCTTAACAAGTCCCCCTTGCATACCTCTGTGCACATTCTCCTATAATCGCCATGCTCAGTAGCACTCCTCTGTGACACCTATATGCTTATATATATGTTGTGGTTATTTTGGGGGTTTAATATGAGTTCTGTATGTTTTACAAATCTTGTTCAGCTGGTCTTAGCTGATTGGAAGGTGGCTCTTCCTATCTTGTTGAAGCTCACCCACTCCCACATTTAAATGGTTAAAAGCTCACTCCACAGCATCTCCCACTCTCAGGGGAACTTGCCTGCTTGCAGTATGATTGTGACAAATCTAATACAGAGTGCTTTTCCTGGTAATGTACATGTTAATAAAAGTTTCAATCAGACTTAGAACTATGCAACTAATTTTGACAGATTTATTATAAATCATTCTTCCTGGTAATGCACAGGTTATTAAGAATTTATATTAGTGTTAGGGACCCTTGAGATGTGGTCTGCCGTGTAGTGGCTCAGGGGCTTACAACACTTTGGCCAAAATGTTAAACTAAAAGACCATTTTATTTAATAGATATCTATACATATATATTTAGGCACTCTACCGTGTATAGGTTTCACTGGATGTGCGCTGAGCTCTGTCTGTGTTTCATGTTCTGTCTCTGGTTATAAATATATATCTATGCTCAGTAGCACTCCTCTGTGACACCTATATGCTTATATATATATATATATGTTGTGGTTATTTTGGGGGTTTAATATGAGCTTGCAGGTGTCCTGTATGTTTTACATGGCTTGTTTTTAGTACTCTTTAGGATTGGTTAGCGTTTTAAATTAATTATTTGTTTTGTTGGCTATTGGTTTAAATGAATTAATTGATTTGTTGGCTACTGGTTTTATTTATTTAATTGATTGGTTGGATAAATGTGAAATTATTTGCATTAATATCTTTTATAATAAGATCAATGTAATTACAGTAGCGGCCGCCTTTATCCTAATGCGGCCGATTCGGCGCAACTTTGATAACCGCCGCTTTGATGCCGGGGTTTTTTTTTTTTCCGGGATTTTTTTTTTCTGGAATATGTTGCGGTATTTTTGCGGTCGTTTAGGGGTCTATGCACTAAGCAGGGGAATCAGGGAAAAAAAATCAGGCCTTTTTCCTGCCTGGGATTGATGCCGGAGGTCTCTGGAGCTGATACCCATTAATAGCAGCATCGGAGCCCCCCGGCATGCATCCGAGGATGGAAAAATGCTAAGGTAATGAAGGGGTTAACCAGCCGTGCCAGGTTTATTGTGGGTAGCGGGGGTGGGTGAAGGGGGTATTTGGCCCTTGCTGGCTGTTTAGGGCTTGCGGGGGGGTTGCGGGTGTACTTAACCCCTTCATTGCCTTAGCGGTTAATACCACCCACCCCTGGATTGTGGTGTTTTATTATTTTATGGTTTATTATTTCATGGTTTATTATTTTATGGGTTCCTGTGCGTGGATTGGTTCGAGAGTAAGCTGTTCAACGGGAGTCGGTGGGTGGGTCAAGTAATGGTAAGGTAACAAAAGAAATGTATTTTTTTCTAACTTGTACATGTTTTAATGATTTTTTTACATGTGATTTTTTTTTTTTTAAAGATCATTTCTTGCCACTGTATGTATGTATGTCTAGATCGATATACACATACAGGGTAAGAAATGATTTTGTTTGAAAAGCTTGTTTTGCGTTTTTTTAAATGATTTTGGCTATGCTGCTATGCATGCATAAATGTGTGTATAATGTATTTTCTAATTAGATAGATGTAATTTTTGGTCTTGTATGGTGTATTTTAGGCCATGGTGAGGCTTGCTTTTGTATATTGTATGCTTTTTGGTACTTATATTTTGGCTGATGGTAACTTGTTCTGTTTAACGATTGAAATAGTTAATTGTGTAATTGTTATGGATGGTATTTAAATTGTTTTTTGATGTGATTAATGAATGCTAATTGATTTATGGTGACTTGCTGGTTTAAATAGTATACAGTACTTGTTTGGATTTAATGGTACAATATTTTGTTTGGAATATGTTATTGTTAACATTCATTTGCAGATTGTACATGGTGCATAGATTGTATGCATCATGTATACAATGTAAATTCAATGTTTTGATTGGCATTTGATGCTTTAGATTGGAAGATGAGATTTGATTTGTTTCAGAAATATGATTTTATTGTACTGTATCTGTATGGAGAAGTGGTATTTGTAGTAGAGCATGTTTTTGATAACCCTTCTACATTTATTTGTATATTGGTTCATCATGTGTATATATATATATATATATACATATATATATATGTATATATATATTTCTATCTCTCTCTCTATATATATTGTGACAGAAACCAGGGGATGGTAATAAATTCCATATATAGGGCTCCCAGGATACTGAACAGTTTCTATCCTGTTTAGGCTGGAAGTGTAGCCTCATAATACATGCTCTCCATCCCACAGTTTGGCAAGTGCTGGAACTGAGGGATGAGGGATCCAGACCAGAGTTTGTCTGCGGCCTGATTTCTGTCACCTGTCATGCTAATTAGAAATCAGGTATTTAAGACTGATTTCCTGGTTCCTCTTCCCTCTCCAAAAGAGCCTGGAGGCAGGAAGGCTGCTGGAAGCAGAGAGGGGAAAAGCCTCTCCCCAAACAGGTTAAATCATTCTGCTCTTTTTTGTCTAAAACTGCAAAGTTCCTTATTTTGTTGTTGGAAGTGGAAAAGCCACTTCAACCCTGAGTCAGGGAAAACTTAAGTTAAGTTATTGCTCAGGTGAGCAGGATTTTGTTTCGCTTGTGTTTCTGTTGTTTGCACTGTGGCAGTCTCAGTGCCTGGGACTGAATAAACCAGGCATAACCTGATTAAAGGAACAGCACGTCATGCCTCGTCATTTAAACTACCCTAAAAGACCATGTTCTAACAGTCCCGGACAGACGGCGGAGCCCCAGAGTAAGCCGTTTGTCATAATATATATGTGTATATATATATAGTTGCATGATGAAGCCACTGTATAAATGAATGGATGAAGGGTGGGTATCGGGCCAGGGAGGCCTAACCCCTTAAATACCTTTGCGGTTATTATCCGATAAATTGATTAAGGGGTTAATTGATATCTGAATGTAATTGCAATGTATTGGCTATGTATTTTGTTGTCAACGGAGGACAAGGATTTTGCTGGCAACGGGGGCTTCTTATTGATGAGGTCAGTAGAACTTTATTTATGTTATTATGTACTTAATGTGTTTAATAATGGGCAGATAATCTATTATCCCTATCTGGATAATAGTTATTTTGCACATTATTGTACTGTATGTGTTGGGGGGGGGGGGGATTGATGTATTTAATGTGTAGGTCAGGTTTATTTTTTTACATTCAGGGTTTGTTCCTTTTGGTTCTGCAAGAGACCTCTGGAGACCACCTGAGGTATCCTCGGGCTTCTCACGGGTATCAGGCTGCGTGGTCCATGGGGGACACCCGCGGGGAAGAACCAGTAGCCCCACATCTGTGGGGGCACCGTGGACCCATAGTGTGCTGGGAATAACCGGTGGCCTCACATCTGTGTGGGGGCACCGCGGACCCGTAGTGCCCACCCGTGGGTCCCCAGACCCCCTTGGGAACCACCCGAGGCCCCTCAGACACCTGTGGGTCTGACCCGGGGCCCCCAGACATCCGTGGTCCTACCATGGGTACCCAATTGTGGCCCACATTGACCTGCGGAGACCACCTGGTGGGCCATGGCACCTGGCGGGACTGACCGACAGGCCTCCAGAACCTGTATGAAACAAGTTGCTGGTAACCTCTAGGTCTGTGAGGTGACCCGTCGGTCCCACCGGGGACTCACATGGGCCTGGGGTATGAACCCTGTATGTAAAAGAATAAATCATGTATTTATGGGGGGGCACAGGGGGTGTGTTATGTATTTAATAAATAGAATGATGTTTATTGTGGGGCAGTGTATTGTTTTTATTGTGGGTACTGGGGGTGGGGGAAGGGGGTATTGGCCCCAAGGGTATGTGGGTAGGCCTCCCGGCTGGGTAGTGGGTGAGGGTGGTTAGGCCTCACGGGGTGGGGGGTTAGTTGGGGAGGGTATGTGGGCCTCCCGAGTGGTGGGTGAGGGTGGGTTAACCCCTTAATGACTGTAGCGGTTAATAACCGCTATGGTGATTAAGGGGTTAGGGGACATTACTGTACATTGGCTGTTTTTATTCTTGTTCATGTTTTGCAGCATCAGAGGGGGCATGGATGGTGATGAGATGAGGATGGCCTTCATCGTGGCAGACAGACAAGGGTGAGTGCAATATGTATTTATTTTATTTATTGTTCTTAATGTATTTAAAATGGGCACATTCACTATTATCCATTTGTGGATAATAGTAATTGTGCCCATTACTATACTGTATGTGTATGTTAGGGGGGTATAGGGGTTGTTGCTGTAATACATGTATATATATTTATAAATATATATATATATATATATATATATACACATTTATTTATTTATTTGGTGTGGGGCTGTTGTGTGTGTATTTTTTTTATTGTGGTTAGCGGGGGTGGTTGAAGGGGGTATTAGCCCCAACGGTGGTTGTTTAGGGCTTGCGGGTGGGTAGCAGGAGGGCTTAACCCCTTCATGACCGTAGCGGTATTAACCGCTAAGGCAATGAAGGGGTTAAGTCCACCCGCAACCCCCCCCGCAAGCCCTAAACAGCCAGCAAGGGCCAAATACCCCCTTCACCCACCCCCGCTACCCACAAAAAACTTGGCACGGCTGGTTAACCCTTTCATTACCTTAGCGGTTAGCCACTAAGGTAATGAAGTGGGCTTTAAATGCATTTTTCCTGCCTCGGATGCATGCCGGGGGGCTCCGGTGCTGCTATTAATGGGTATTAGCTCCGGAGACCTCTGGCATCAATCCCAGGCAGGAAAAAAAGCCTGATTTTTTCTAAGTGCTGTTCCGCCGCTTACCGCGGTATGCGGTATGAACGCGGTATGAACGCGGCATGAACGGGGTGAAGTGCGGTAAATTGCGTGGCATTCTGAAAATAATCCCGGAAAAATGCGGTGATGTTGGAGAATAAAAGGGTCCATGGCTGTATATTGCTGTTTTAGTGATAGATTAGTGTAATTGATGTGTACTGTAGTTGAGGCTTTTTAGTTCTTTTATTGTTGGGGTGTTTATGTGCTTGTGTATTTCTTTGATTATTGTGCATTTTTTGGTCTTAATTATTTTTATTAGGTTGACCATTGTGTGATATAGTGGTCTATCATGCTTATATTATATGGGTATGATATAGCACTGTGCTAATCAATGGGTACAGGGTGGGTATAGTGAGTCCGGGGTGGGTGGTTAGTCCTCCCGGGTGAGTAGCGGGGGATGGGGGTAAACCCCTTAATTACTATAGCAGTTATTAACCGCTATGGTGATTAAGGGGTTAGGTGCCATTAGATTGTATTTTTTCTTGTTTTCTTGCTGGCATTGGAGGACATGGACCTGGAGTATGCCGACGAGGATGCCCTTCATGATGACAGTGGTAAATTGAATGTTTTATTTACTTTATTAATGCTGGTTGGCTAATGTTTGATTTTATAATGGGCATATGCACTATTATCCATATGTGTATAATAGTAATTGTGCCCATTACTGTACTGTATGTTTTGGGGGGGGGGGGGTGAGTTTGTTGAAGGTAGAGGAGGTGGGTAGTAGGGTTGTTGTGTTTTAAAATATTTATTGTGGGTAGCGAGGATGGGTGAAGTTGGCATTTGGCCCTTGGTGGGTGTTTATACCTATCGGGTGGGTAGCGAGGAGTTAACCCTTTCATTACTTTAGCGCTATTAACCGCTAAGGTAATGAAGGGATTAACTCCACCCGCAACCCCCGTAAAAGCCATAAACACCCACCAAGGGCCAATTACCACCTTCACCCACCCCCGCTATCCACAATAAAGATGGCACTGGTAGTTAACCCCTTCATTGCCGTAGCGGCTAGTCGCTAAGATAATAAAGTTGCCTGTAAATGCATTTTTATTGCATGGGATTCATGCCGGGAGTCTCTGGTGCTGATATTAATGGGTATCAATCAGATGCAGGAAAATTCATTTTTTTTTCTAAGTCTTTCTCTCGCCACCTTCTCTGCAGGTTCTCACCGGCCTCATGCTAAGTTTTCCTGGTGTGAAGATTTTGGGTCAAACTCGCCAATCTAGAGCCACAATTATAATAACCTAATCGAGGCTACTAGAATTGCACGAGTTTCAGAATCTGACGATTAGTGGCTTATCACTATTGATTGATTTTGACGGCTGAAAATTTGGGCAATTTATGCCTTTATCGCCCACTGATCGAGGTTTACAGAATAGCAGTAGGCATTTTGGCCGATAAGTGCTCCATAAATGGCTTATCGAGGCTTATAGAATAGGCCCCACTGTATTTGCAGAGTCAAATGACCCTGAGGTGCAAGGCCACATTGCCAATGTTCAGGTCAAATTGGTCAAATTGGTTGTAACCTGGATTTTAAAAACAAAATAGCAAAAAGAATTGCATAAAATTATGACATTTTGAAAAATGTAAGGGGAGGGGGAGGGGAAAGAAGTTACATTCTACTACATTTTTTCCTTTAAAAACCCGCTGTTGTGTAGCTGCAGCAAATTCTGGGATTCTGTCTCATTTTGTATAATGTCACCAGAAGTAGAGATGGGCGAAATTTCACTGGAATTCAATTCTGCCACGGTTTGGCTGTTTCCTCTTAGCCGCAGAATTCTGCTGATCAGTCTTAAAAAAGCAGCTTTGGCTTTTTTTCTATCACTGAGAATCTGCCAGGCGGATTCCAAATCCCTGAAATATGACTTTTTGTGGAGGAGGGAAGAAGAGAAGCACCTTGTGGGAATAGAACAGGATGAGAAGAACCCACACAACCTTTGCTACTCTGGGCGGTACACTACCGACACGTTTAATTCGAGCACGGCTAGCACCTCAAGCCGGGGGATGCCCCGGCGTGCTAGCCGCACTCCCTCAGCGTGCCGCGCATCACCGATGCGCGGTCACGCGTCATCGGGTGCCTGCGCCCCCTGCACGCGCGTCCAGGGCTCCCCGAGGGAGCCCTGGTGTCCCGCGATGTGGGGGACGGCGGCAGGGGGTTCCGGGGGACCCGGCGGACCCGGCCCCGATCGGAGGGCGCTCTTCCACTGCTTCGGCGCGCGCCCGGCACCCTCCGGCGCGCACCAGGTTACTGCTGCGGCCGAGAACGGGCAAATGCTCGAATAAACTCGGCCGCAGCAGTAGCTCTAGCAGTATGAGCTAACCCAGCTGCGGTGTAGCATCATTGTTACAGCATACTTTTGAGCTACTCACTGCTCACACTTTTATTTAATTTTTTTGCCCAATCTGCCTTCAGCTTCCGGTAGAACCAGAACCGATTCCGAGAGTTGTGCCCAACTCTAATCAGAAGTACTCAAAACTGTTGCAGACTTATTATGATCGGTTTGGGTCAAGCTATCCTTTACGCAAAAAATATATGTGTGTAACACCCTTTCCCTACCCCTAAGGGAAATAGCCGATAGTTAGTGTTACTGGTGCTACCTTTTAGGCTTACAGCAGGCCTGAGCCTCCACTTATTGGGAACCTTGGGTATGTCTGGTGCAGCGCCTCCACCCGTGAGGATCCCAGAGTAAGAGGGTGTACTTTCTTTTTCACACAACTGTATATCATTGTTTGCACCAATAATATGATAAATAATGGCGCATCACTGCAATGCTTATGCTTTCTTCATATTAGACACCAGGGTGTCAATGTATAAAGTATACTTTACTTACAGTACACTGTCAATCTTGTCAATTACGGTTTATTCCTATTATTGTGATTTTTGGATGCATACCTTTTTATCAAATGGTAAACCATAAGACACCATCCGATTTAAGGTCAAAAGGTGTCCTCCGACAACGCTTACTAAATATGGCCTATAATGTTTACACCAGCATTAGCCTGGCAATTGAATTGATGCACAGGAAATTGAGAAAAGCAACAAAACAAATGCAGAAATTGATATATTATGATATACGTAGTAGGTATCTCACTTTTCTTTTTTCTCCATGTAATTACTCCACATATCACTTCTTGTTTAGCAAATAGAGAAAAAGCAGGAGAAAACTGAATAAGGAGAGCATATTCAATAGGAGTGTCCCTTTGAATGTTGGTTCACCTATTTATTCTAATACATATATATCTCAATGATCCATATGACTAGAGGTGAAACAAACATTCATAACAATGGGTAGAAAAGAGAGCGAGATGGTAGAGTCCCATTTTATATACCACAAAGCATGTAAGTATAGAGCACGGTGGGAAAACTACTCCCTCATGTCCTGAGGACATTGATATACAGAATAAAAAAAATGTTGACACATTTATGCAGATATCAGGGAGAAATAAAGTGACAAAACCGATACGCAGTTTTGTCATTAAAAAATATAACAGAATCTCTAGTCTAACCCTTTAGAATGTGTTACTTGGGGGGCAGAGAATGTTCACCTCTTATTTGGTCACTTGGAAACAAAGCTGGTTTAGATTTCTGCAAATTCATAATCATACCATGCACTGATGACTTGTCATAAATTCCACTTCTATAAACAGCATTTGAGAATGTACCAGGCCTTGCATGCTTATATTATATAGCCTGTTTGACAGATTTTGGACATATTTGGCTTTTAAAGCAGAAAAGGATCTACAGACAGCAAAACATAACAAACACAGAAGAATGTAGGAGGATCTCAATTTGATTGAAACACTGCCGCCATTATGCATTCCTGGATAGTTATAAAGTTAGGTTTTCATTGGGACTTTACTCAAATTTTAAGGTTCTGTTAAAGCATTCAATAATCCCTGTTTTTTGCTAAACTCCCATGCCTTTGTTTTCATTTACACAGATTGTTCTTTCAAGAAGGACCTGCAGCTTTGTTAGTATGTAAGCTTCAATAACTCATTAGACTATGACTACCAAGTGTTGACATAAGTATAAATAGAGTAAAATAATTCTGAGGTAATTTACCACATTAGACGTTACCGGTACATACTGTATTTAATTAACCCCTCATTATTTTCCCTAGACTGATTGTACATACTGTACATTAGGGCGGGGGCCCATGTCCTACTCCCCTTGCTGAACGATATGCTAGGCCACTAGCAAACAGCTTGGCGAAAGTCAGATAATATGACACAACATGTAGCTTGGAATAACAGGCGCCTGTATTTATATGCTTCAACAGTAACACATTTGTGATACGCAATCGCGAAGCTCATATACTTAGCAGACAAAACAGTTTATACACCAATACACCAACATGTTAGCCGCTGCATTATAGTCAATCAATGGCTCTCATAATTAATAAGTTAATAAGAGCCCTTTGTATGTGCCCTTTGTATGTGCCCTTTGTATGTGCCGGCACAGAAATGAAGCTCTTAGGTGTGCCGGGTTAAATGTTGCCGGCCTGTCTCTTCACAAAGACTTGGAAAGAAACTGCATGTGTAATCAACACTGCTGGGGTGTTTACAAATGGGATCCCCATGGTGTTTACTCACGACTCCTAGAAAACGAGCAGCTGTAACTTGGGGTGGACTTTGACTGTCCTATCTGTGACCACTCTGATTCAACAGAACTGGGGTAGTTCTGCTCATGTGCTGATCTTTGCCTCCAACCTCACTTGGACAGAATGCAATCCTCTTTGTCATGGCAGTTCTAACCCCTCATGCTCTGCTGAGGACTCTTAAACTCTCCCTCTTTAATCCCTTCTCTCTGGGTAACCAATCATATGAAAACCCCCTTGGAATAATCATAGTCATTTTCTCAACAGCCTGTCCATCAATCTGAGGTATCCATTCAAAGGGGTTACACATACAAAATACATTGTTAGCAAAGTCTTAAGCATTTTAATGGTTGTTGGGTCTAAGCTTGTATATCTTAACTTGTAAAACTGCATATTCATCTTTACGGTTACAACTGCTTTCTTATTGTCTTCTAGCATTAACATCCAATCTAGCGCCCCTACACTATTGTAGAAACATAGAAACATTAACGGTAGACAAGAACCTCTTGGTCTAGTTAGTCTGCCACTTTCCTACCGGTCTATCTTTGCCTATATGTTTTTTACTGCAATTTATATTACAGCTTAATGGTCTCTTCAGCTGTCACTTCATACCAACCTATGTATCCATGATTAGCTCCTATTTAATGATTTGCTTGTCAAAAAATAAAAATAATGATGCTGATACTATCCTGTGCTTGGATGCCCCCACCCCAAAAAAAAAACTTATATTTGTTCATTGTCCTGTGGCAATTATTTGGACTCAAGAGCTAACTTTCCGTTATCAAAAATTGTAGTATGTTAGGTTAATGCTGTACCATCACCAATAATGTGCAATGTGCATCAATAAGATTTAGCTATCCTTTTAAAGAACTGCACACACATCTGTATTCCTTGCCATGGAAAGGTAAAATGAGATGTGTTCCTGAGGTATACATGTTCAGTGGGCACATTCTTTTTTGACCACTCAAATATCATGCATGTACGTTGCAATGTACAGAGTATACAGTATGTAGACATTCAAAATAATTATTTTCCTATTCTTTCATACAGAGCCATGATCAAAGAATGTTTCTCAGCTAGAGTGTAATGCCGATCATAGAGAGATTTTAAAGTACATACACAAAAGGAAGCTCAAAAAAGAGAAAACCATCAGTCAAAATGGAAAAACTTTATAAATTGACTCAATATTACATAAAAATCACACATATATATTACATGATATAATAAAAAGATCCTGATAGATCTAAGACCCACACAGTCTATGCACTAAAGGAGTATTTCCAAATCACAACCCCCTCAGAACTATAGATGGAAAAATTCAGGGTGAAAAAAGATGTCCCTGCTTACAAAAGAAAAGGAACATACCCCGTGCAGGACTGGTGAGTATCAACAGCTGGTTGGGCTTCCGTCGTCACGTCCGCTCCCCACTGCGTGATGACGTCACCTGTACGCGTTTCGCGTCATATGACGCTTCTTCAGGAGGCATATTCTAGCAACACCCATGGTTGCTTATTATAGCAAGACCGACATTTCCTCCGCCAATGGGATTGCCTTATTGGTAAAAAACCCTCCAATCAGTGTTACATGCTGCTGGTGTTCAGAAAAAGCAATCACTAGCTTGCTGAACCATCAGCAACAGTACATGGTTAAATGACAAACTGAGACAAATGACAACACAAATCATTATCCACTAACAAAACATATATGCATAATGACAACACTACAAATTCCTAATATAACCTATAATACTCCCTAATGGAGCTTAATATACTACTATAATCCGTACTAATAAATACCAATTGAAACTAAGAAATGACATAAAAGGCATAATTAATCTAACTATTACTAAATGCATGATGTATTATGAATATCTCTAAATAGAGTTAATCTAACCAATAATTAAACAGCTGATGTAGAATATAAAAAAGAAAGAAAAAACTATTACTTGGCATAAAAATAATAAAATTGATAATAGAATTAACACGGATGATGACATAAATGAGAACAGGAATAATGCATATACTGTACAAAAAATAAAGGAATCTTATTCGAGGAATGGGGCAAGTTCTATTAATTCATTGAGCCCACCTGGCGACTTACTCCCCAATGTAAAGATCCAATACTGTTCTCTTTGCAAGAGTTTCAAATCGCGATCCCCTCTTCTGGGATTTCTTGCAACTACTTCCACCCCCCTAAAATGTAGATATAGATACAGATGATATATTTATCATCTGGGCAGGGTGTACCCATGATCTGAATAGATTCGTCACCCATCTAAACAACAATACTAAAAATATTGTACTTACAGTAGTGGAGAAAACAGTGATACTGAGATAAACTTCTTGGATCTAAATCTGAAGATTGTTGATAAGCAAATTACCACAAAAACGTTTTTTTAGGAAAGTGGACATCAACTCATACTTAGATTATAAGAGCAACCACTCTCTCCGTTGGTTAAATAATATACCATACGACCAACTATTAAGAGTTCGCAGAAATTGTTCTAAAGTATCTGATTTTGACGAACAATCTCAAATAATAGCCAAGAGGTTTATTGATAAAGGATATGACCCAACTATGATTGATATGGCAATCGAGAAAAGTAGGGAATATCCTAGAGAGGAACTTTTAATTCCCTTGGCCAAATCTGTTCAATTTGGCAAGGGAGAATTACACGGAAATACACCTCTGTTTGTTACAAGTACTTTAACCAAGAAATGAAAATTAGGAAAATATTGCAGAAACATTGGGGTGTCCTTCATATGGACCCCGGGTTACATAATCAATTAACTACCAAACCCAAAATAGCTTTCAGGAAAGCAAAACATTTAAAAAACGTATTGGCACCTAGTGCACTTAAGAAAAGTACCGCAATGCAATATCCTTGTGGTAACTTCCTTCAAAAACCTAAAGAGAATTTTGTTTGTGGCAAATGTGTGATGTGTGCATATATGTCACGAGATAAAAGTATATGTGACACTAGAAATAAAGAACATCCCGTTAAGGATTTCATTAGTTGCATCCTTTGTGGTGTATGTAATTAATTGTCCATGCAATTTAAGATATGTAGGGAAAACCATCAGATCTCTCAAAACTAGAATTGGTGAACATATCAATGGGATCAAAAATGCTCAATGTAATTTAGATAAAGGGAAAAAAATTCATAATTTATCCCAGCATTTTTTGACCCACCACCAAGGGAAAAGTAATGGTCTACGTTTTAGGGGGCGGAAGTAGTTGCAAGAAATCCCAGAAGAGGGGATCGTGATTTGAAACTCTTGCAAAGAGAACAATATTGGATCTTTACATTGGGGAGTAAGTCGCCAGGTGGGCTCAATGAATTAATAGGACTTGCCCCATTCCTCAAATAAGATTCCTTTATTTTCTTGTATATGCATTATTCCTGTTCTCATTTATGTCATCATCCGTGTTAATTCTATAATCAATTTTATTATTTTTATGCCAAGTAATAGTTTTTTCTTTCTTTTTTATTATCTACATCAGCTGTTTAATTATTGGTTAGATTATCTCTATTTAGAGATATTCATAATACATCAAGCATTTAGTAATTGTTAGATTAATTATGCCTTTTATGTAGATATAGTCATTTCTTAGTTTCAATTGGTATTTATTAGTGCGGATTATAGTAGTATATTAAGCTCCATTAGGGAGTATTATAGGTTATATTAGGAATTTGTAGTGTTGTCATTATGCATATATGTTTTGTTAGTTAACAAAGTAAGTACAGACAGCACACACTAAGAAAGTCTGTGTAGCAATAACGGGTGCAGACGTTATTGCTACACAGACTTTCTTAGTGTGTGCTGTCTGTACTTACTTTGTTAACTTCTTACCCTTGAGACTTGCACCACACCATTGCTGTCTTAATGTCGCAACCAGTAGAGATTCCTCTCACCCAGACAACCAGCAATTTTTTCACTTATACTGATATTGATGCATCACGTATTGCCACCCTATGCACTGGGGCACGTGACTTCTTAAATGCTGACAACCCTATTGATGCACCCAGGGACCTAGAGAAAACATTGAAACATAAAATTAGTCTTGAGTTGCATGCCACCACCTTGACGGAATATTTCCGTCAGAAGCGTATTCCTAGGGGATTACGTTGCAAGCTCCGACCAACCCTTTTTTCAGATAATAGCGAGTATAAGGAAAAATTATTTACTGTCATCCATTATTTGATATGTCAGTGCGTATGTGGGTGCGCTATATCGATGACATTTTCATGATCTGGACGGGCACCCAGAGTGACCTCACTTCATTCATTGCTGACATCAATTCTATGCACCCTACTATTGGCTTCACCTCCATTGTGAGTAATCAAACTGTCAACTTTCTGGATACTACCATTAGACTTGCTGACCTTAAACTTGAATCTGATTTATATACGAAGGACACTGATATAAACAACTTACTATGTTTTGATAGTTTTCATCCACCAGGCTCTATTAAAGGTCTCCCCTATAGCCAGTTCTTAAGGGCTAAACGGATTATTAGCAACCCCACATGTGTCGCTCGTAGCCTTGATATCATGATAGATAAATTTAAATCAAGAAATTATCCCGCAGCTCTGCTTAAAAATGAACGAGATAGGGTGGAGACACTGGATAGAACTGCATTACTCAATCCATCATGTAACACTAATAAGGATAAGAGATTCTCTATTCCTTTTGTGTCCACATATAGTACACTGAGTGGACGTATAAAAAGTGTTATTCTCAAGCACTGGAGTTTGCTGAGTATGGATCCGACCTTGGCCCCAACTCTAGGTCTTAACCCTCTTTTCTCATACAAACGAGGTAAAAATTTGAGGGATAGACTTGTTAAGGCTGATATTGGTGGCACGAATCGTACACAAACCTTCCTTGGTACCCCCAAAAAGGGTTGTTTCCGGTGCTGTAGCTGTAGTCAGTGTGACAGCATGCAGGAGGGAGATAGATTTACGCATCCAGGCTCTGTTTATTACATCAAGGATTTCTATAAATGTCAATCTAGGAATGTGATTTATCTTATCAAATGCCCGTGTGGAATGGGGTATGTGGGGGAGACTACTCAGTGTGTCAAGGACAGGATCCGACAACACAAAGCGGTGATCCGATCCTGATGCCCCAGTGGCCCATCATTTTACACAGGCAGGACACAACTCCAGTCAGCTCCGGTTTCAGATAATAGATGGACATACAAGAGGTAGACGTGGTGGTAACACCAAGATGCATTTGCTGCGCAAAGAGACACAGTGGATTCGGCGCTTGGGCACCATGACCCCAAAGGGCATTAATAAGGATCTCGATCTGAGCTGCTTCTTTTGAAGTTTCCTTTGCCCTATACTAGGGGTCCCCTATATGTAGGTGTAGTTGCCGCTCCACTGTTGCCTGCATCTGACTCTATCCTTTTGTCCACAGATCTATGTCTCCTTTGGTTCCATGGCATCCACCGTCGGAGCATGTTATCCCCCTGTGTCCGTCATCCTGTACTGTGATCTATCCTTGGCACCTTGGTCTCCTCATCTCTGCCTCACCACACTACTGTGTATCCTAGTTGGGATGTCTGATATGTTTTGGGCATTTGCCTTTATTTTGCCATCAGTACAGTACATGTGTAGTATACCCCTTTGTTCAGTATCTCCCTATTGTGCATTATGACTCTATATTTCAGGGTCCATTAATAGACTGCTCTGTTGTATGATCGTTGCAGTTATATTTAATACTTTCTCCCTTGTGTGCCTTTTCCCCCATGTCTCTGGGCCCCTGGTGTGGCTGCTGGTGCCCTGTGATGTTCTCCGCTGCTGCTGTTATACAATCTCCCTCTCCACTGCACCTGGAGTGTTTGCCTGATCACATTTGCCACTGAACCAGACTGGCTCCGCCCCTTGGATCCGGAGGAACTCCTATTCATGTTTCCAGCCGGCCCACAGTGACATCATTGGGCAGCGCCGCTTTAAGAACCACAGGTACAGCTCCTCATGCAGTGCTGTTTTTTTTGCACACTGAGGAGTTTACTGTTCCAGCTGAATTTACCTTTGGACTGTTCCTGTGTATGCTGGCCACAAGTATGTTGGTTCTACCTGTTATAATGAGTGGTTCATTTATCTATATATTTCTGTACCTGTCTCTGAGGATTTTTTGTTCTTTTAGGTCTACTTCAGTGGGTCATTAACCTTGTAGCACCATACTTTGCCAGTTATACTCCTTATCTGTTACTGTGTTTTCAGGCACTCCTATAATCTGTCACTGTGTTTTCAGGCACTCCTACATGAGATTTGTGCTTCCCAGTTTACCTGTATTTTGCTTGGAGTACCAGCAGTAGCTCTTTATACTGTATATCTTTGTTATTCCATTGTTTCATTTACCTCTGTAATTTAGTGTCAGTGTGTCACTGTCTTGGAGTACTAGCAGTAGCTCTTTATATGCTCTGTATATATCTTTGTTATTCCATTGTTTAATTTACCTTTGTAATTTAGTGTCAGTGTGTCACTGTGTACTTCAGGGACCTAGTCACAGGGTAAGGGATGTACCTGGTGACTTCGATCTACCTGGGAACGGGCCGAAGGGGTCTGTACCCCGAAACGTTAGGTTGCCCCCCTTGCCCTGCACTTTTTATTTCCTGTGTTTTTTTCTTCCTCTCCTTTCCTCTCTTTCCTTCCCCATCCCTGTTTTGTCCCTGTTCCCGTATATATACGTTGTCCCTCTGTTGCTGTTTGACGTTATATGCATCGTTAATGTTTAATTAAATTTGACTTTTTGGCTGATCCTTTATTAGTTCTTTTTTCTTGGTGTTCTGGGAACATTTATGTTCTATATGTTTTGTTAGTGGATAATGATTTGTGTTGTCATTTGTCTCAGTTTGTCATTTAACCATGTACTATTGCTGATGGTTCAGCAAGCTGGTGATTGCTTTTTCTGAACACCAGCAGCATGTAACACTGATTGGAGGGTTTTTTTTTACCAATAAGGCAATCCAATTGGCTGAGGAAATGTCGGTCTTGCTATAATAAGCAACCATGGGTGTTGCTAGGATATACCTCCTGAAGAAGCGTCACATGACACGAAACGTGTAGGAGGTGACGTCATCACGCAGTGGGGAGTGGACGTGACGACGGAAGCCCAACCAGCTGTGGATACTCACCAGTCCTGCACTGGGTGTGTTCCTTTTCATATGTAAGCAGGAACATCTTTTTTCACCCTGTATTTTTCCATCTATAGTTCTGAGGGGGTTGTGATTTGGGAATACTCCTTTAGTGCATAGACTGTGTGGGTCTTAGATCTATCAGGATCTTTTTATTATATCATGTAATATATATGTGTGATTTTTATGTAATATTGAGTCAATTTATAAAAAATTTCAATTTTGACTGATGGTTTTCTCTTTTTTGCGCTTCCTTTTGTGTATATGTTCCTGTTTAACCCCGCGGATCATGGGAGAGTGGGAGCAGCAGAGGGATACCATCGTTTTCTGAATACAGAGGGATTTTTGGGACTGCGCACACTTTTCTTCCTGTGGAGATTTTAAAGTATGGTTCATTATAATGTTTTAATTTATGAGCACTATCATTATGACCTTATTGTACTTATGAATGTAAAATGTATTAGTAATTAGATATTTCATTTCAGTTTGTGACCAAATTTATAAAAACCTTTAAGAAACGACGGTATTGATAAAATAGTAGGCTGTCACAATTTGGATTACACAAAGGGGTTCACTCTAAGGAAAAGGTTGAAAGATACTAGTCTAAGGTTTGTAATATGTCCATGCTGTTTCGTGTGAAAACAACCTCACTATAATGGTCTGCCATTTGTCCGGACGTAGTTGCTACTGATTTTAGCACAGAAACTTTCACGTATTCATCAAAATAAAGCCCTCATGAAACTTGGCTTAAATATGGCTTAATTCTTCATGCTGTTGTTTAACACTACAAAATAAAGATGTCTCTCTGCAAACACTTGTCACTTGCTGGTAAGGTAGCACAAAAATTACATTTGACTTTATTTAAACTAACTTTGGGGCTCATGCAGAGAGCATAGATAAGAAAATAGCGCCATCTTCTGGTGAAAAAACTAGCCAGAAATCCTTAAACTCGGGAGAAAATGGCGCGATTTTTAAAAGTCGCCAAACTCGTGGCGAGAACCTGAAACTCGCCATGCTAATATAGCATGGTATTCCAGAAGCTCCAAATCGCTGGAACACGCCAATATGTGCATTAGTATGGCGAGTTTCAAATAGCCAGAAAAAGTTGGCAATTTGCAGTTTTTTGCCGAAATGAGTTAACGACGTTCTCTGCATAACACCTTCACTAACGGCAAATCTGTGTCTATTTTACAGCCATTTTAGACTTTTTTAACGTTCCTCTCTGCATAAGCCCCTTTATCTCTAAAAATATATATTCCCCCTCCTAGGCGCGAGGCAGGGGGTCTCCAGGGCTGAACCGCATTCATTTCAGCTCCGGGAACCCCCTGCGCCGCGAGATACTTACATATGAAGGTGATGTCGGTATCTCAAATCTGTTTAAATGGCTCACATCATGTGGGCCTATAGGAAGCCACAAGGGATAAAGTTGCAGCTTCCTATTGGCCCGTGGGACCCTTAAACATACATTTTATCTGTCCAGCCAGGGCTGCTACCTCATGAGGCAAGTATCTCGGAAAGCAAGGGGTTCCAGGAGCTGAAATGAACGCAGTTCAGTTCCGGAGACCCCCTGCTTCCCACCTATTAAAAAAAAAACAAGAAGAGGTCATGCCACTTTAAGTTACTTAATTTTTCAGCAAAGAAGGGTGGGAAGCTGTGTTGTTCCTTTCTTCCATGTGGTAACAAAGGAGGGAGAGGGAGTAGGTGATATTTTTCAGCACATAAGTTTTACAATATGCTTATTGCCAATAAAGTTATTGTAAAAAATAATAATATAAGCAATAAGCATACTTACCAGCATGGGGAATCTCCTACCAGGAAGATTTGATCTGAAATGTATCCATGGATTCTTGCAGCTTAACATCTTATTGCCGTCTCTCACTTATTGTACTCCACTGCATACAATGTTGGAATGTTGTAAATAAAGATGGTAATGATGATCCCACAATATTGCACTGCAATGCTATGAAATGGAGAACGTAGAAAGATGATACCTTTCTAAGTCAAGTATTGGGAATAAAGAAAATAAATACCGTTTTCCAGAATGGAAATAAGCAATTATTCTTTTTTTTTTTTTCCAAAGTGCTAATCTCTGACCTGACCAGGCAAAACCACAAGCTTTCTAAATGGTATGTCTAAAAGATATTCCTGTAAATAAATGTGCATACAGGAAAGATTAATATAGAAAAGATCAATACTTGTCAATGTGGGTTTTCCACTATGCTCTCTGTTGTAGTAGACATAATTACATTTTCATTTATTTATTAAAGCATTCAGTTAAAAATTCAATTCATACAAAAAAAAATAATCCAAAATTCATACGTATATATTCACATATAATTCATATTACCCCAAGACAATATAGGGTCCGGGTACTAACATATTTTTTCAAATTGATGTTCCTTTAAAAATGTCAGGGCTAAAAAGTAATACAAACCTTTATAAAATGTGTATCGTATGTATGAAGTTCGTTATGGGACTTCATATACGGTATAGGACATCATTTGTTTTTACACATCCATCATGTTGAATACTGTACCTGATTGATACAATTTAAATGAATACAGATTCCTATGTATTTGCTTTTCTTCATATGTAGTGTTAGTAAATCTACATTATTAGTCTAGTATTATTTATAATAGCCATACCATGACAATAATACATTTTGTTAACCTACTGTATAAAATGAAACATCCATGCTTTTAGGGTTTATGGCAAGTTGGTGAAAAAAAGGCAGTGCACAGCAAGAATCAAAAATGAAATGCTAGAGGGCAAAAATAAGGTTAAAAGTTCATATAGAAAAATGGACACAGAGACAGGTAGATCTCTAACGCGTTTCATGCCTTGGCGCTTTGTCAAAGCACACATATTAGACTTGTGTCTTCTCTCCGATTATTTATGCCATCTTGAACTTGGTGGAGGATTTTGACGCACCTTTAATTGATTTTGTGTTGCACAGAATTATTATATATTTATTTTTTTTAGTACATACCATTTATATCTATAAGCCAAGCACAGTCCATTTCTGTGTGCCATAACAAATATTTAAAAAATCCTTTTTGGTGCAGATAGAGACATTTGAGCTTTGTACACAGATGCACACAATAACAATTGAAATTTAGTTTAACACACATCTATTTTGCGCTAAAAATGTAATTTACAATGTACAATTAAAGGTTCCTGTTGAGTCTATCCCCGGTGTAAAGCCAAGAGTCTGAGAGTATGTCACATTACTGACTCCGCTTCTCAGGCCCATTGTAATTCAGTCCACTGTGTGTGAGCAATATCTTAGCAGTAGCAGTTGAACTACCACCCAGGGAAACGGAGATAGCAAAAGAGCAAATGCGCCACTGCCATTTACATTCTGGGTCCAATGAAGTATACCAGCTAATCAACCCTTGGAAAGCTATACCACAGCTAAAGGATGACTATTTTGAGATTGGACTTCAGTTTTAATTTTTTTCTGCACTTTAGTAGCTCTCCTTATTATTTGATCAACTTTCCTGGAGTGATTCTGTACTATTTTCAGTGTGTATAACAATCTGATTATGACTCTGCGGTGGTAATTCTACGGTATATTGCTTGATATGCCATTCAGGCTGTTTGCTGATGAAAATCCCTACTGACTTCAACAGGTTCTTTTGTTGTTGCTGAAATCGGCCTGAATGGCCACTTCGGGCAATATAGAAAAAGGCTCTTTGGCCCTGGTCCACAAACCTCTGTTAAGTCAGAGCAAATTATGTGACTTTGCCTAAATAGGTAATGGACATTATGTTCCCTGAGGTTAATAGAGATGCACAAAGCTAATTTTATGCAAAACCAATATCTGTTAGTTATCTCCTTAGCATAGGCTTAACAGTATGTTAAGATGCTTTAGCACGTAGGCATTAAACAACAGTTATACACATGAGCAATAAGAAATATTTCTCACATACTTGATACAGAAGTGGTCTGCACATGTGTTTTAACATTTAATGCAACCCATACGCAATAAATATATTAGCGCGCACGAGCGCATGCGTGTTATGTAACAAACAAGTTCAAATGAAGTATTAATATAAGTTTATTAATGACCGTTACTCAGATCACATACATAGGTGAAGTAAGCAAGATGTTCCAGCCAGCAGATAGTTGTCCTTGTAACCAGGCAGGTAGGATAAGGATGCTGAGGAGCTAGACATTTTAATAAATGGCATAGTAGACAACTATGTAAAATTATTTGGGAAGCGGTATTATCGCCCAAGTACCGTAGAGAAAAATACCATATGGAAAGACATACCTGAGGCAATTAATTATCTGTGTATTACTGTCAGAACCACTAACATGCACAAAAAGAGACAGCAAAAGAAAAATTACAAAATAAATGTCTGTCCATAGGAAGGCTACCATGTTGTCCACCTAACGAGCTCAACCTTGAGATATATGAACGCAAGATGATGCGGGGATTTCTACTTCACAGGTGGTTGTTCTGCCCAGTCTTATAGGCACTTTTGACCTGCAACAAGAGGAAGCTGGTAAATCATATAAAAATAAATATTAATTACAAAAAAAAATCCCAAATGTCTTAATGATCCCCATACACATTTAAAACACATAACCCAACAATTTACATTTACATTATAAACTAAGTACAGTATTAACAAACTATTTTAACTGACACCCCTGCACATAGCATTAGACATATAGTAATGATTTCTATTCACTCACGTGTTTTATACAACATTTTATTATATGTATCAATTGATAAACATTCGACATATTGCAGTATGTTTATATGTAATTTTAAAACTGTAGGACTACTTCCACAAATTACTTTAAAGCTTTGTCCTGCCTCAGGTCACATTCATATGATTGGGACTAAAGGCATATTAAACCTTGACACACTTCAGTTTCCTAATTCAAAGCCACATTATGAAAAGTAATGTATTAATTAATATTGTGTACATGTAGCACATCATTTGCACATGTAATTTTATACTCAGAATGGAATACTATTTTAATTATAGCTATTTTTTAACACTATATATAGGGCCATATCACAGACTCACAGCTCAAGCTCCTGGCTCAGAGCAAGACGTTTCAGAGATGGATACTACTCCATCTGTGGCAACTTCTGCAAAATATATGCGGCACTCCCTACTTCATCTGTGGCACCTCCTGCTCTTGCTCCAGCTATGACTCCTGCTGTGCATGATGCCATTGTTGATGCTGAAATCCTACAATATCAACAGAATTTGCTTGCAGTCCATTGCAAGCAAAATAGGAACACACTGCACCTAATTTGTGGTGGAAGACTATGGCAGCAATACAAGGCTTAAGTAATGTAACCAGCTCTTTTGCTGCACAATTAATACATTTGATTCAGCAGGCCATAGAGGTTATTAAGCCACCATCTCACCTTACCACACCAACTGTCACACAGTCCAGTGGAATGTCTACACCTGGAGAAGGGCCAACCTCAACTGAGACAAGGCTCGCGCCAGCAGCGTGGGGGTCATGCAGCAACCCGGGTTTGGGTTTATTGAGGTCTATTTCCTTATATTGATCCAGTATGATTTAACACTGAAGTAATTTAAAAAATAATCCTTTTAAAACTTTTTTTTTAAGGTATTTTTTTGTTTGGCAAAAACACGCTTAAAGATGGCTGAAACTTTTTTAACCCCACGCTGCATCATTTGTAAAATGTAACTACTGGTGAAAAGACTCCAAAAAAAGCAATTATACAGTGTTTTCCATTATATTAGAATTTGTCATTGATAAAACGTTTAAGGGGGTTGATACATTGGGTATATGGCCTATTGGCAGACAATATAGTGGATATATTATACATATCAAATTATTACTTACATCCAAATATATTTGCAATGACACTATCCCAAACTTTTCTGCCTACCCTCATACTGTATTAACAAGGATAGCAATGTTATTGTAGGCATTATGAAGTGTTGCAACGTATGAAACATTGCAACACTTTATAATGTCTAAAATCAAATTGTAAACAATGAGCTTTTAAATATAGAAAGTGTACAACAGTTATACAGGCATACCCCAGTTTAAGGACACTCACTTTAAGTACACTTGCGAGTAAGGACATATCGCCCAATAGGCAAACGGCAGCTCACGCATGCGCATGTCAGCACGTTCTGAACAGCAATACCGGCTCCATACTTATACCAAAGCTGTACGCAAGCGGGGAGACTATAGAGCCTGTTACAAATGCATTATTTACATCAGTTATGCACGTATATGACGATTGCAGTACAGAACATGCATCGATAAGTGGGAAAAAGGGAGGGCTTCACTTTAAGTACATTTTCGCTTTACATACATGCTCCGGTCCCATTGCGTACGTTAATGCGGGGTATGGCTGTATGCATGTGTTCTTCGGTTTTCAAAAATAAAGGTTGGAAATCACCTAATAGCCATCCATGTCCATATCTGCCCTCTTCAATAATAGCGAGCAATGGATGAATGATGCAGGCTATGGGCATCATGACAGGAGCCTGGGAAGCCACCAACCACATTCAGAATGCACATTGTAGCATCACAAACCACCTGTACATTGACAAATTAATTTTTCTTTTCTGTTACGGAACTCATGTGCCCACTCTCTGGTTGGGGCTAATGCTACATTCAAGTAGTCTATTGCACCCATCACATTGCGCGGCTATCCAACAGAAACCTTGTTTCACCTCCTGTAACACTTCTCTCACAGGAGAAACTAATATATTCAGCCGTGAGTTCAACGCACACAGAAATTGATTACAACAATGTGATAACATGGATTGTGCCATTCCACCAACTGCGGAAACTGTACTCTGAAAAAAAACAGAGGCTACAAAAGTTTATAAACTCAGAATTTTCACCAGTGTAGAAGTGGCATAAATCCTGCCAGTGTGACTCCAAATCTGGTCTTAAATAGTCATAATGAGCCAGAATATAAACTATGTTCCATTAGGCTGTGGCCAGGGTGGGAGGGGCTCGCTGGCGCTTGAGCACCGTGATGTCAGGTGCTGGGTGATTACTTGCAAGCTAGTTGCACGCTCGGGGGCAGCATGTTGGGGGGCACAGCTATGAGGTCACGCAACTGGTTCGCCCTCATTGGGCAAACCGCTCGTGTGAAGTGCCAGCGAGCAGGAAAATCAAATTGATTTGTCTCATCAAGCAGCTGAGCGCCGTGCACGAGCGCAGCTTGACCACAACAATTTAATTGTTGTGATTGCACTCTCATGAGCGAGTGCGCAAGCAAGCACTCAGCCTGGACAAGGCCTAAGAAAACGGCCAATCGCCTCCACCTCTCAAAAGCCCTCTATGCTCTGATGAGCCCTGGATGCTGTGGCATAGGAGCCAACATTTTCAGCTCCACATCGCAACCAATACTCCCACCATAACCACCAATAGGCTCACCAACACCTACAACTATAGCAACACCCAAATTCTCGCTCACATCCACATCCTCACCCACAGCAACACCTACTCTCCCTCGCTGTCTCCGTAATTACTTACGCATCAACCACAAAACATCCACCATCTTACCAACAACCATTTCTGGACTTCCTTTTACACCTACAGTAGCTAATTGGTCATCGCACAAACATTTGCTTAAATAATTGGTAAATGAGAACACATTTTATTATTTATGAAATAGTGGTGAATTCTCCACTTGGGCGAGGAATGTACATTTCCATTCAAATATTAAAAGTAACGATTTGATGTAAATGTATTTTGAGAATAGTCGACTTATTTACTTAAAAGTCGTCATATGCATTGAAGATGTGTATTAAGACTATAATAAGGTGTAGAATTATCTGTTGTTATCAATATGCATTATATAATGTTTATTTGTCATGTAGAACATGAACTGAAGCAGTTTCGTAATTGGGGGGCTTAATAGGTATATATGTTATGACAAATGTATGTTGATTGTTTGCACTTAACCATGTGCGTGATGGGGGTTGGTAATTAGAGTAATTGGACTGTGTGACCTGTTTAAGAAAATACATGGTGGAGATGTTTTTTTTAAGAGACTTAATTGACTAAATTATTGGAATGACCTTGATTATACAAGTCAGAATGTATGTATGTGGTCTGGGAAAACACATATAAAGACCATTTTAGGATATCTTATGATACTTTCAATGTATATACTACTGCAATGATGAAAAGTAAAACATGAAACAAAAGGCTATAAATAAAGTACTGACATAATACATATGTTTGGGTTATTATACAGTACATTAGATTTCACTTTCCAAACTTTTTTTTTTTAAGGTTTTAACATTTTAAAAATAATTGGAACTGATTGCCTCAACAAAAAGTTGCTTGAGTGATAAGTTAAAACAAGAAACAAAGAAGTCCAGAGCAATATCCAATGTGACAAAAATACACAGTGAAATACAGTACATATATACACAAAAAACACAGCGCACAACGCTCATAGTGCATTAAAGGTATATTAAAACAACAAATCAATAAGGTAATTATTGTGCGTACATCAATAAAAATCAATCAAGCATTTTGGGGTAAGTTACCCATCCACCAGCAATGCGACCCGGATCAGATGTCATCAGCAGGGACCATGCACCACACTGTGGACCGGATCAGTTGTCATCTACTGGGACTGGAGTTGGTGAGTAAGTCCCAGATTTCGAATGGGTAAGTAGGGAGTCCTTTAAATGTCCCCGGTGAAGGTGAGCAGTGTCCAGCCACTTGTGGCTCACTAGGGAACGGCCGTGTCCCGCGGTCCTCACGACGGCTGGTCTTTCTCCTTCTATCCACCGCACCAGCACTTCCGGGTAGTGACGTCACTACAACTCGCATAGCGTCACGTCACAGTTCTTCTTCGGTGGCTGGATCAGTATAAAACGGGGCAGAGAGTCCAATAGCACACTTTCCAACGCGTTTCGAAACCGTAAAGTTTCTGCTCACACTGCTCACCTTCACCGGGGACATTTAAAGGACTCCCTACTTACCCATTCGAAATCTGGGACTTACTCACCAGCTCCAGTCCCAGTAGATGACAACTGATCCGGTCCACAGTGTGGTGCATGGTCCCTGCTGATGACATCTGATCCGGGTCGCATTGCTGGTGGATGGGTAACTTACCACAAAATGTTTGATTGATTTTTATTGATGAACGCACAATAATTACCTTATTGATTTGTTGTTTTAATATACCTTTAATGCACTATGAGCATTGTGCGCTGTGTTTTTTGTGTATTTGTCTGACGTTCTAGGGGGTGCCCTGAGCCATCCCCGGTACCACAGCTGCAGACGCTCCAATCTGATTAATAGGTCACGTAATATATCTTTATTATCACTGTATTATCACTTCACATGTGTGGTATTGTTTAATAGTTGCACACTTCCTTTTCACCTTTGTCACAGTACATATATATCTCCTGAAAAAGGGTAATTTAGTTAACCTTTTGGACAAAGCGTATAAGCCTGCGAGCCTCTTTCAAGGCATGACCATAATATCGCAGGTCCTTACACTAACTGATTAAAATCCTTATTTACCGCTATAATTAGGGGAAGGATGGTCCTGGCATTGAACCTGTCGCAACCAGCTGCATGAAAGGAAAACCTGCTTACCTGGAAAGTGGGGAGGGCGAGCTTTAAACCCTGGGTGGGAGGAGCCACTAACCTCCAAAACAGCTGAGACCAGCTGGACAAAGTTAACAAACACATAGATACCCAGTAGCACTCCTTTTGACACATATATATATATATATATATATATATATATATATATATATATATATATATATATAGTGGTCATTTTGGGGGGTTTCTGATTGCTTGCTGGGTATCTGTTTGTTTGAGTGATGTTATTTTGGAATAGGGAACCACTTCCTGTTTAAATTGTAAACTAGTGAGATGCCTCATTAATTTTATTAGGACATGATACACATAATATGAAGCTTTCTTAAGGGTTTGGATGTAATGGCAAGTTTAGCTATGAATTAACTATCACATCGTTAAATCACTGAGTTAACTATAACGTAGCTCTGTGGATAGGCATTGTCACAGGGAACATCGCTTTTGCATATTATTAGCACCAACGTCCGTTATAGTAATGCAATAGCCTGTTACAGCTGAAAACAACCCCAGCCATGACTGCCCCAGTGCCAGAGCGCGACTGCGGCAGCACTATGCCCGAAGATGCAGATTATATCTTTTTCAGCTGCGATTGTGGCGACAAAAAGTCTCGCTAGAGCTGTAGTAATTTAAATTCCTGAACTTATAGTCAGAAAGTAAAAAAGTACATCTTGGCTTCTACTTACTATATGTGATGCCTTTATGCCCGCAGACGTGGCCAGTCCCCAGTACTGAGGTCGATAAGGGTATAACACGCACCCACAGCAGTGAGGGCGTGCCCGGAGCATGGTAAGAAGTCCGAGGGTAATGTCCAAGAGCCGTGGGTCAGGGGCAGGAGATAGCAGCGTAGTGAGGTCCAAAGCCGAGTCCAGGGGTAGCGAGGTACATGTAGTGAAACAAGAGCTGAGATCAAATCCAAAGGTATCCAACAGGGGCAGGGACAGGAACAAGAGCTGTAACAGAGAACAGAGCTTGGCATAGACAGCTGTACACAGGAGTCACAGAGGAACTATGCAGAGCAAGGAAGGAGAGGGCAGACTGGGGTTATAAATGTAGGAGAACCAATGGTAGGAAGGGGTGGAGCGGAGGCTTGTCTGAGCGAACCCAGGGATAGGTCCAGGTGTGCAGGGAGGGAGTCAGAGAGGTGAGTAGTTGAAATCGCCTGCAGCCAATGGGGGGCAGAGCCAGCGGCACGGGAGGACGAGTAAGAGGAACGGTGCGCACGCACTCTGTAAGGTTGCCGGCGTGCGGGAGGATGTGGCATGCGCCGCGGAGGAGCGGCATGGCTTGGGGTCAGGAGAGGTAAGGAGCAGACGGAGCGGGGGACCAGAGCTAGCAGCCGCACTGGGAGCTGAGGTGACGTGGACCCGCTGAGAGGTGCGTGTCCCCCAATACCTTACAGTACCCCCCCTTGAGGATCGGACTCCGGGTGATCCTCCCAAGGTTTGTGAGGAAATTTCCGACGGAATTGTTTAAGAAGAGCTGGAGCATGAATATGATGACAAGGTACCCAGGAGCGTTCCTCCGGGCCATATCCTTTCCAATGAACGAGGAACTGCTGTCTGCCCCTGGAGAAACGTGAATCAAGAATGGAATGGACCTCAAATTCCTGTTGCCCTTGTATTACGACGAGATTGGGTCTCTGAGGACGGTCCGGAAAATGTACATTTTGAACGAAGGCTTTCAGAAGGGACACGTGGAACACAGAGGGTATCCTCATGGTGGGAGACAGCGAAAGTCGATACGCTACTGGATTGATCCGTTCGAGAATCTAGGAGCCAGCTTCCGGGAAGGAGTTTTAAGCTTTATATTTTTTGAAGATAGCCAAGCTCTGTCTCCAGGTTTGTATTCCAGGCCCACCTGACGTCGCCGATCCGCTTGCGTCTTTTGTTTTTGGAAGGCCCCTTGCAAGGCTTTTTGAATCTTCATCCAAGAGTTTTGTAAATTAGACACGTGAGTATCTGCTGCAGGTACACCAGAGGGGAGGGAGGAGAGGGGAAGACTGCTGTGATGGAACCCATAATTAATGAAAAAAGGCGACTCTTGCGTGGACTCATTCTTCAGTGAATTAATAGCGAACTCCACCCAGGGTAATTGATCCACCCAGTTGTCTTGAGATTCTGACACAAAGCATCTGAGATACTGCTCCAAGGTCTGATTCATTCTCTCCGTCTGGCCGTTGGTCTGTGGGTGGTAACCCGAGGAGAAGAGGAGGGAAATGCCAAGTCTCTGAGAGAAAGCTCGCCAAAACTTAGAGATGAATTGAGTCCCCTGTCCGAAATGATGGAGAGTGGCACGCCGTGTAGCCTGAAAATTTCTCTAGAAAAAATTTCAGCCAGGGTAGCTGAATTGGGGAGACCCTTGAGGGGTATAAAGTGTGTGTGCTTGGGAAACCTGTCCACTACCACAAGGATCGTATTCATCCCCTTCGAAGTTCGAAGTTCCACAATAAAGTCCATGGAAATATGCTTCCAAGACCGTTCCGGAATAGGAAGAGGCAGAAGAAGACCGGATGGTTTGTGTCGGGCTGACTTGCTCTGAGCACAGACTAGGCTTGTCACGGTAACTTATGACAAGCTATAATATACACCAAAAATACCTGGGTTGAACTGAACACGACTAGATATGATAAAATATAATTTATTCCTTAGAAAAGGTGAACACACAAGATATATAAATAACAGACAAAATAGGCACTTACTTAAAGTTGGAATGATGAAATAATCAGAAATCTTGATTAGCAGTTCATGCAGCAATCTCAAAAAGACACACAGACAATGGGCATAGGCTGAGCCTTGCTTATATACAATCTCAGTTATATACCTCAACCTTGGGCGCCTGGCTGGCTAGCAGACACTTTGAAGTAGAATCTTCCTTATCTGCAAGTGTGAATTATGACACTTACAGACCACTCAGGTCCTTTGTTCTTCCGCCCTTCTGTAAACAATCAGGGTGGTCAACCTTTGATCAGAGGCTTTAGGACCGACAACTGGTCTGCCATTATGCCAATTAACCCAGCAGATGGGTTCTTAGTTTTCATACCAGACCCAAAATACCATTCACAGTTTAATATCTTCACATATTAATATATTCGGTTCTGTCGAGCCCAGTGGGCTGATACTTGCCAGCTTTTCTTACCGGAAGTGTATCTCCATTGTGGCCAAGTCTCAAACCCCTGTGACCCCCAGAACCAGAGATACACAAATGCAGGTTAAAACATTTTTAAAATACAGGATTCTTCCCTTTAAATATGAATCTCTGCTTTTCACTCGTTCCCCATTGAAAACAACAGGCTCCACCGCCATAGGCTTTCAATGGAGCGACTTCGCTGTTGCGGTCAATGGGGTCCCACGCCATAGACTTTCAATGGGGCAGCGCCGCCATTGAAGTCTATGGAAAAACCAAAAAATCTTTACATTCGCCCATACTCCATCTGGTTGTTCGTAGAGGGCTGGAAATGGCCATGCAGTCAAGCCGGAACCGTGGCTACCTGCACCCCAAATCCCAGACCTCTGGTCCCTCCAGAATCGGAGATATGGACTTACACTTTTCACAATTTCGGACTTAGCCATTTTCACGCCACGCGGCTTTTCCCTATTGGAATTAATGGCCGGCGCCGCCATAGACAATGCATGGGCGAGCACCGCCATTAAAGTCAATGGCGCGACCCTCTTTCTCCGCTCGACCCTTTACGGGGGTCCTGGATTCTCGGAACCGGTGGTGGTCGAGTGTGGGGAGGCCTAGGAGCTAGGGGCAAAAATAATTTTATTCCCAGGTGCCCTAGAACCTAAGATTCCCACGCCACTTGTCGTTGAACTTGAACCAAGTGATAAAGCTCTTTTCAAAGACATTGTATCCGCTTTTGAGGTCTGCGGTTTGGATGGCTGCCAACCTGTTCCTGGAGGTCGGCGTCGAGGAATCCCCATTGAAGTCAATGGCCCCATTGACTTACAATGGGAAACCGCCGCTCCTCCTCTCGGACGCCACCTGCTGGTCGTCGCTGGAAAACAGGTCCAAAACCGCTACTTCTGCCATTGGAAAGCATGGAGCCTCAATGGCGACCTATGGAAGGCTGCAAAATGGAGCCTGAAAAGGCGGGAAAAGGGAACAAAAATCACTGAATTAACATTAACCCCTTCCCTCCCGCATCAACCCTAGTGTATGTGTTTATGCAAACACTGGGATGAGACAATACATTTATACAGGAGAATAAACAGTTGGATTCAGAAGCAAGGTAAAAACACATTACTGGACCACAGTTCAGTTAACCCCTTGCTTCCCAAGTGGGTAGGGGGTGGCCAAATGGGGTGTAACCCCTTTAATCCCAGGCCAAACCCCCTCTCCCATGACATGGACAAGCTCTGGTGAAATCAAAAATGTCTTTGTTAATTTTAGGCCACCAAAAGATCCTTTTAATAAGATCCACTGTCCTCTTGAAGCCTGGATGACCAGAAGATCTGGAAGAATGCCCCCACTCTAAGATTTTGTGGCGAAAACTTGGGGCAGCGTACAGACGTCCTTCTGGCACCTTACACTGGCGACACACTTTATTTGAGCTCGGCTAGTCCCACGAATTCGGGTATACCCGGGTGTATTGAGGTTTGTGACTGTTTTCTGCCCGAGTGCATTGGGTTATTTTCCAGGCAGGGATTGAAGCATTTTATTCCCGCTGGCTGCAATACTGCACAGTATATATATATATATACTGCATTACAATTCATGAATTTATGCCATCTGGTAGACACGCTAAGCATTGCAGCCTATTAAATCCTAATCATTATCATTTAACAGATCAGCCGCCCGTCAGCCAGGCATGAACCCAGGCTGGGAAGGCAAACGCAACGGGGCTTGTCAGAGGTGAGGAGCGGCGCATTCCAGGTATCTGCCAGGTACATACTGGGTATTTGCTCGAATAAAGTGTGTCGGTGCAGTAAATCTCCTAGGGATATGAGCCTGGGCTTTATTGATCTCATCCAGGATATCAAAAGTATTGGCAGAAATAATATACTTTGCTGGAAGAATAGTCTCGGAAGATTCGTTAGATCCTTCCTCCATAGAAAATTGGCGAGAAAGAGCATCGGCCTTGATATTCGTGGTTCCCGGAATATAGGAAATCGTGCAATTGAAACGAGAGAAAAAGAGTGCCCAACGTGCTTGACGGGATCCCAGACGACGGGCCCCCTCAATGTATAATACATTTTTGTGATCGGTGAGAATATCTACTGGCTCTTTGGTACCCTCGAGGAAATGTCTCCATTCTTGCAAGGCTAACTTGATAGCCAAAAGTTCACGGTTCCCGACATCATAATTTCTCTCTGCCGAAGAGAATTTCCTAGAAAAGAATCCACACGGATAGAGTTTTTCTTGGGGGGAAGATCTTTGTGAGAGTATTGCCCCAGCTCCCACATCAGAAGCATCAACCTCAAGGGTGAAAGGAAGGGATGTATCCAGGTGCTGGAGGATGGGGGCGGAGACGAAAGCTCTTTTGAGAAACTCGAAGGCTTTGATGGCCTCAGCGGACTATGCTGTCGGATCAGACCCTTTTTTGGTAAGAGCAGTAATGGGTAGAGCGATAATGGAGAAATTACGGATGAATTTTCGATAGTAGTTAGAAAAGCCAAGGAAACGCTGAACGGCTTTTAGGGAATTCGGCAACGGCCAATCCAGAACAGCTTTCAATTTCTCAGGATCCATGGAAAAACCTTGATCGGAGATTATATAGCCAAGGAAGGCTGTGGATGATTGGTGGAAAAGACATTTCTCCATCTTCGCGTAGAGGCTATTAGCCCGAAGTCGAGTGAGGACCACTTTGGTGTGATGAATGTGCTCTTCCAGGTTCTTGGAGAAAATGAGGATATCATCTAGGTATACTACAGTGGCGGCTGATCTGAGTCTAAGTCGGCTAGATCCGCGCTTTCAGATTATCCCGGTTAGGTGCGTTTTTTTGTCGTTTTCGCATGGAGTGAACTGCGTTATTTTCGCGCTCGTGATATTAGCATTTTATTCTCACTGTCTGCAATACTGCAATGCCGTGTAAAAACTCAGGGGGGCGTTTGCGAGCTGTTGTCTTGGAAGTCTAATACCTTCGCGGTTCAGCCTACGTCAGTACACAGTCTGTGTGTGCACGCGCAGTAATTGTAAATTTGCATATTTAAAGTATACATGCATTTGCAGTGCTGTGCTGCTGTACAGTACGTCTCATTTGAAAATTATTGAAGCGCATAGGCGTGTACAGTACTGTAACAGTGTCATCTTCTGTGCAATGCATTACATCTCTCCCACACCATTCCTTTGAACGTGTGTTTTTATTGTAATTTTTTTTTCTCCACAAACCAAACCATTTTTTTCCCCACAAGCCTGCCAAAACCATCTTACTGTATTACGATATTCAATAATATGTAGCTGTAGCTTTTTACTGCGACACTGTGTTTGACTGCACATGGTTGATTTGTGTGCTTTTTACATACTGTATTTGGGGGTGTATTATTATGATGAACTGCCTTTTGAAATTAAAGTATGTCTTTAGCTTTGAACTTCCACGGAGTTGTTAATTTTCTGAATCTTGCCATTGTTTTCTTAATCCGTCCATAGCCGAGCTTCAAAGCCTCACTGCGCCTGTGTGTAATTCTCTTTGAGATGGGAGCTAGCTGCTTACTGCGCATGAGTCACCCAACCCCCCCTCTCCACAGAGACGTTAAGTGCGTGTAATTCTCTTTGCGATGGGAATTTAGAGGCTTTGTTTACGGCAACGCTTTGGAAAATCCCTTCTCGAATTTGATTTGCACAGAGCATCACCTCTCTACAGTATGCGCCTGTGTGTAATCCTCTTTCAGATGGGAGCTAGTTTATTCCTGCTCATGCGCCTGTAACTTGTAACTGTTATTTTATCCACACGTTTGCAAAAACAATCTTGATATTACGATATTAAATCTGTGCGTTTGCCTGCACATGGTTGATTTGTGTGCTTTTTATGTACTGTATTTGGGGGGTGTAGGGATCAAATTACAGTATTATGATGAACTGCCTTTGGAAATTACTGTACTCTACAGTACAGTACTGTATGTTATTTCTTTGAACTGCTGCACGACTAATCCTTCATCCCTCCCCCACGCACACACAAACTCTTATCGACTCTGCTCACTGCGCCTGCGTGTACTCTAATCCTTTTAGAGATGGGAGCTTGCTGCTTACTGCGCATGAGTCACCCAACCCCCTCTCTCCACAGAGTTATTAATTTTCTGAAGTTAGTTAGTTATTGTGTTCTTAATCCGTCCATAGCCGAGCTTCAAAGCCTCACTGCGCCTGCGTGTAATTCTCTTTGAGATGGGAGCTTGCTGCTTACTGCGCATGAGTCGCCCAACCCCCTATCTCCACAGAGTCATTAATTTTCTGAAGTTAGTTATTCATTGTGTTCTTAATCTGTCCGTAGCCGAGCTTCAATGCCTCACTGCGCCTGCGTGTAATTCTCTTTGAGATGGGAGCTAGCTGCTTACTGCGCATGAGTCACCCAACCCCCCCTCTCCACAGAGTCATTAATTTTCTGAATCTTGCCATTGTGTTCTTAATCCGTCCATAGCCGAGCTTCAAAGCCTCACTGCGCCTGCGTGTAATTCTCTTTGAGATGGGAGCTAGCTGCTTACTGCGCATGAGTCACCCAACCCCCCCCCCTCTCCACAGAGATGTTAATTTTCTGAAGATAGTTAGTCATTGTGTTTTTAATCCGTCCCTAGCCGAGCGTCAATCGCCTCACACTGCCTGCGTGTACTCTAATCCTTTTAGACATGGGAGCTAGCTGATTAATGCACATGACTCACCCCCCCTCCCCCAACCCTTTGAGGCTTAGTTTACGGTAACACTTTGGAAAATCCCTTCTCGATTTTGAGATGTAAATCTGATTTGCACAGCATTGTGAAAATTGAGACTTAAAAAACACATTAATGTTTTTTTGTCATTCATTCTTATTCATTGGTGTACTGAAGGGGGGTGGGGGGGGTGTGGTTGTTGTCAATGATTATGATTAGCAGGAATGTGAATAAATATTCTTTTTATTTTATCAGGAACCAAAAAATACAAAAATAAAAATAATCATGAATAATACATAATGCTGTCTTTATTAAGTTCTTCTGGTAGATTGAAATTGGATAAACATTTTGAAAACATTTTTAAAACATGGGGAAACATGAATAATGCACATTTATAAGAATATTATTTAATAATATATACTGTAATGTATAATATATATATATATATAGTAATATTATTTTTTCCGTCTGTGTCTTGTTCCTCCTTCTGTGAACAGTACAGTAGTTCATTGAGAGAGGAGAGATTTAGGGTACATCATTACTGCTGTTTATATACTGTACATTTGACTGTACAAGCAGAGTAGACTGGACACAACACCCACCTCCCCCCAGGCCACCCTTTTTCCTGAAACGACAAGAAAACAAAAAATTAGTGCAGTTATGTGCGTACTGTATTATGGCATTGTGTGATGTACTGTACATGGCTGGTGCTGCTTGAGCAGTTAGCAGGCGGTTACCGTAGTACTGTCAAACTAGTCTACTGTATACTGGAACTACTGTATACTCTGACTACTGTTAAATACTATGTACTGTAACCTGATGGCTGGGGCTGCTCTCTCTGTAAAGAAAAAACTGTAACTACTGTATACTGTACTCTGACTATTGGGAAAGAAAAAATCTGTGCCATACTTACCTGTATCAAACTGTACTTACAATACTACAGCACAGCACTACTTTCCTGATGCTTGCCCATTACGCGCGATGACAATGGGCAACACAGTGGCAATATGGTCTATATATTTATTGCAGCGTTCCACGGTGAGTACAGCATTCCAAAAACTCATTATGCCTTTCAAAAACTCGTCCTTTTTGGAGGGTTTCGCCACTTTCCGGATATGATCCTTCAGTTGATGCCAGACCATTTAGATCGGATTGAAGTCTGGCGATCTGTCATTGGAAAAAAAGGACAATTAGTTAAAGAGATACAGTATACAGTAAAAACAGTGGGGAACAAAAATGGGACACGGTCTACTGCACTTACTCCGCTGGCGGCTTTACCCAGTTGATGCCGCGCTCAAGGATATGCGCTGTTGACGCGATGTGCTTCGGATCGTTGTCCTGGTAGAAGCGGTGACCATTGGGGAACTCGCGTCTGATGTATTGCACTATCTCAGGCACAATGTTGTCTTGGAAGAAAGATTTATTCATGAATCCTATAGCAAGAAAAGAAAAGTGCTCAAAAAACTGCACAATAGTGCAGTGCATACAGTAAGGCAACACTAGTAAAGTACAGTGCATAATGCTACATTATATTTGATATATTTTACCTTCAGAGATGACAATGCATCCTGGTCCACGCCTAGAGATGGCACCCCACACATGCAGCTTCACGGGGTGTTTTGGCCGCGGCTTCAAAGATATGCGGCCTTTTTTGTGGAACGCAAAGGTTGCAAATCTCTCCAGCGACACTGTAGACTCATCAGTGAAGATGCAATCCTGGAAAGTTTCCCCACTGTCGATCCATGCCTAGGCCTGGACCACTCTTTTGATATTGTTAACGTCCCGTATCATGGGGTACGCTCTGTAATGACAAGGAATAAATAATTTTAGCGGTACAGTACAGTTTCCGAAACAACACTTTTACCTCCTGTACTGTCCAGTACTAACCTCACACGTCCATATGCTGCATCTCATCCAATGCTGCATCTCATCTTCTTTATGCTGGTCTCGGATACAGCGAGATTGTGTTTTTCCTGCAGAGTGTATTTGACCCTTAATGCACTGTTCTCATCATTATCCTCACTAATTTTGTCCACCAGAAGAGTTGTCTCCCTGCAATGTAAAGAAAATATATTGTTTATATGCAAAATATATATACTGTTGCAATATAAATATAAATATACAAAATATATATACTGTTGCAATATAAATATAAATATACAAAATATATACTGTATACTGTTGCAATATAAATATAAAATATATACTGTACAGTATACTGTTGTAATATAAATATACAAAATATATATACTGTTGCAAAATAAATATAAATATACAAAATAAATACTGTATACTGTTGCAATATAAATATACAAAATATATATATATACTGTTGCAATATAAATATAAATATACAAAATATATACTGTATACTGTTGTAATATAAATATACAAAATATATATACTGTTGCAATATAAATATAAATATACATAATATATACTAAATACTGTTGTAATATAAATATACAAAATATATATACTGTTGCAATATTAATATAAAGATACAAAATATTTCTGGAGCTACATTTTTGAAGGTATTATAAATATACTTACGCGTTAGCTACCCTTGGTGCCCTTTTGCGTTCTCTGTTTTTTCCGTGTGCATGATAGCTCACGGTGGTTGCTGGCACAACGAGGCCAGAAGTAGGTAACCAGCGTTGGATAGCAGCAATTCGGTGTCCGCCCGTGTACATCTCCTTAATTCGCATGCTGAGATCCTTGGAAATCTTCTTAACAACCATTGCTGCGAGTAGAAAGAAATACAAACACAAGAATGTATATTCGATGTTTAGTCGATGTGTATTCAATGTGTAGTGAATCCACAAAATGGATGGTGTATTTTTACGGTAATGACTCACACGCCCACTTTCAACACCTGTACCTCGCTGCCATGCATAAAATGTTACACACTTTGCATAGCCCACCACTCGATGATGTTTATCTGAACTTGCCCTTGTCCAGATACTGCATTGTGCCATCTGCTTCCATGGAGCAATCCCGATTTTAGGGACGCAGGAACCCACTCGCCTCTGCCGTGCCTGTCAAGCAGAAAAAGCGAAAGGCGGTTGCCGTTTCCACGCCAAGGCCAAAGCAACAGGCTAAGGCTAATAAAGAAAACCTTCTGCTGACCCCAAAGGCTAAGGGTTTTCATAGACGTCAGCCTTATTATGTCAAGAAGATATACGGTGATGTACTGTCGACGCAAAACGATTGGCAGCCAACCCATCGAACCCGCAGACCACCACCTCCCATACGCTTCGACGACTCTGCCGCCGCTGTCCCAGAAACCCACAGGCCATCTTCTCCGTTTCTATCCGACGACGCTGCCGCCTCTGAAATCCACGGGTCACTTTCTCCTTTGCTCTTAGACGACTTTGCTTATCGGCCGGAAATCCAAAGGTCACTTTCTCCATCCCTCTTCGACGACGCTGCCGCTTCTCCTCTACCGGATATCCACAGGTCACCTCCTCCACCCTTCTCATCCTCCGTTGCACCCATCCACCTAGATGTCCAGACGCCATGCACAAGAAGCAGCTCGTTAGACTGGATGCTCAATGGGATAAGTGTGGATATCCCCGGGAACTCTATTGTGCTAGCAAAGATAGATCTGCTTCTGGAGACAATGCTAGATATGGAGCAACGGATGGATCGATGGATGGAGAAGATAGAGGCTGACATAGCGGGTATACATCATTTGCTCGGTGTTCATGCCCCTGTTTCCCAGGCGCCGGAGCAGGGGGGTGACATGGATGTGATGAATGGGACCTTCGACCCCCTTCCATCACCAAGCGCACCCCCTCCACCAGAAGATGTAGTGTACCAGTACATGTATTCTGTTGAGGAGGAGGATAACATGAGAACCCCGTCAAGACCACGCCAGGAGACAACACGGCGACCAAGACCGGAGGAAAGCTTCCTCCCAGACAACCTACCATCGCCCGTCGCCTCAAGTAAACCCGCTCCCAAAAGACCTACACTCGCTCGCATCGATACGGTGCCCGACATCACCCTGTGCGATCTGCCACCGGCGCTCAGGGAGAAGTAAAGGGTGAAGAGTGCTGGTGCACCCCACAAGTATGCCTTGTTACTTTTTAAGCACCATGTTCCCTACTCGTTGTACTGCGAGTGGGCCTTCAGAGTGAACTACGACGGAAATCGCGTAAAAAAAGCGCTTCCTTCCAATTTAAGAAAGAACATTCGGGATGAAATGCAGCGCTTTTATTCAATTACAGATCCTGTAATGAAAGGTGTTAGAGACTGCATTAATGGCGTTTTGCGCCATGCAAGGAATCGGCCATGGACGGACAATGTGGAGGACTTTCTGGTTTAATCACGGGAACTGTAAGACCATACTGTTGTGCTGAACTGTGCTGTACTGTACATGTTTTGACCTGCTGTACTATATTTAACTTACTGTTTTAACTTGCTGTATACACGCACAATTCCAGTCCCTGAGGGCCGCAAACAGGCATGGTTTTCAAGGTAAGGTTGTCCTGAAAACCGGGCTTGCCTGCTGCCCTCGAGGACTGTTGTGGTGCAATGGTGCAGGCCTGACTGACTGTTTTGCACACCATCCCACTGTACTGTATACTGTACTGTATGTTTCTTTTATAAAGGAGATGTTGAGTTTTATATACTGCATTTTATGAATAAAGATTTTTTTTTAATCACAGGTAAGACCATACTGTTGTGCTGAACTGTATTGTACATGTTTTGACCTGCTGTACTTAAATAAAGGAGATGTTGTTGTGTGTTTTTTAACTTGTATTTATACAGAAATGTTGTAACTTGTAACACACAGGACCTACCTGCACAATTCCAGTCCCTGAGGGCCGCAAACAGCCACGATTTTCAAGGTTGTCCTGAAAACCGGGCCTGTCTGCGGCCCTCGAGGACTGTACTGGTGCAGACTGTTTTGCAGACCATCCCACTGTATATGTTTTGACTTTAAAAAAGGAGATGTTGGGTTTTGTATAATTTATGAATAAAGAATTTGTTTTTAAAGCATGTATGTATGTATGTATGTATGTCTTTATTTGTATAGCGCCATAAATGTACATAGCGCTTCACAGTAGTAATGCATGTCATATAAATAACAAATATATATTACATGTGACTGTAAACCATACTGACTGACTGTAAATGTTTTTACTTTCTATACATAAATAAATGTTTTCACTACTGTAGCAGTAAACCATACACCTGTTGATGTTTTGAATTGCTGTGCACTTAAAATGTTTCTACATTGTACAGTATTTGTAAATAAATGTTTTTGTACTTACTCCACCAATAAAATAACATGTTTATTTGTTTTACATTGTTCCATTGGCTCCATTGTAACAAAATACACTGTTTCAAGAATGTCGAGGCGTACTGTACTGCACTGTATACTGTAGGCATGCTCAGTATAAGAGTATCAAAAAAAATAGAAGACGCATACTGTACTGTATGTACTGTCACTGTAATACATGTAGAATAAATGCATAGTTTTTATTTTTCCGGGTTTATTACACAGTATACTGGATATAAAAAAGTATTGTATACTGTACGGCCGAAAAACATCAGCATACTGTTTCAGGTCCAGTATTCTATCCTAATCAATAACAATGGCCACTAAACTATAGACTCCAGTACGTGGCTTTTTAAATCCAATTCAGCAATGTGCAGCGATATTATCCATCGAAATCGCTCCATTATCCGTTTTATTTTCTGAGGAAAAACAAAAAGAAAAGTTTCACTGTAATGGTCAGTCCCCTAAAGACGTTCCCAGCCAGTCCCACCAATAATTTTCTCGGGGGGGGGGGGCGTCTCCTGTTCACATGCGCATGCGCTTACCGTCGATGTAATGATATGCATATGCGTTTCAAGGAGGTTCCAATGCGCATGCGCCTAGCGTTCCACCAATTGTTCAGTATCTGCAGTACAGTACTGTAGAAGCCGCTCAGCCAATGATATTGCTTACAGGAGAATCGCTTGACTTTCGAATCGCACGATATTGTTACTGTATTGTCAAAATAAAAAAAAAACACAGAAAATAATACGGCAACAATACTAACAATACTCACCATAGAATTTCCCATTCAGCTGGCACCGGCACCGGTCCACTGCCAGTCCAGTGTTCCTGATCATCCACGTCAATAGTTTGCAGCGGGACTAGTCCACCTGTAGTCAGCTGATGAGGCTGGAAATTGCTTAGGTACATGCAAGTTTGATCGAAACTGCACGCAAAATCCGGCTCAGGCTCATTGACGGTGGGACCGTTATCGGAAGACGGTGCCGGTGCATTGCTTGGCAGCGACTGTCGTTTCTTAGTTGGTTTTAACACGACCCTTCGCCTTTTGCCGTCTGCATGATCATAGATACAGGAAAAAGCCGGTGATACACACCAATACCCTCCAACAAATTGTGGCGCAATATGATAAAAACAGCGATCGCTACATAACCTTTTCCTTATTGCACGCTTCCACGTATGAGGAGCTGGCGAAAATTTGTAAAAGTCATAGTTTTCGATAAAATACTGATAAATTTGAACAACTGTTGCCATCTTATCTTCTGTTGCATTAATCGCGGCCCATATCAAATACGCGTAACTTCTGTCGGGTTTTTGGAAAACGGGCTGCACTTGAACACTCATGGCGGGCGGCGGGTTTCTGGAGAATACTGTAACCGAAACTGGTCTTTGTCTTTCTTTAATATGAAAAGCCTAAATTGATACATTTTTGCAACCTCTTCCTTCAGTCTCAAGGCCAAGTTACAATGGCACACTGTGGTACAGTATCTTTTTTAAACTAAACACCTGCAAATCGACACATTACTGAAGCGCATGCCCATTACAATTCATGAATATCTGCCATCTGGCGGACACGTGAAGAATTGCAACCTATTAAATCCGAACCATTCTCAATAAACGCATCAACTGCGCGTCAACCCGTGGCAGAGAACGCAAAATGAATGCGGCATGCTCCGGGTGAAGTGCGTCGCATTCCAGGAAAAAGCCAGGGAAAAAACGGCGATGTGTTAGACTCAGATGCGCCGCAGCAGTATGACGAAAATACCCAAAATGTCCCAGAAGATATCATTCATAAATTCTTGGAAGACGGCAGGGTCATTGCAGAGGCCGAACGGCATCACTAGATATTCATAATGACCCGAACGCGTGTTAAATGCAGTTTTCCATTCGTCACCGTCTCGTATTCGGATTAGATTGTAAGCTCCTCTCAGGTCGAGTTTGGAAAATGTAGAGGCTCCTTGGAGCCGGTCAAAGAGTTCCGAAATTATAGGAAGTGGGTACCGGTTTTTAACTGTAATCTTGTTAAGCCCACGAAAGTCGATACAGGGTCGTAGAGAGCCATCCTTCTTTTTCACGAAGAAGAAACCTGCCCCGGCGGGGGAGGTGGAATTCCGAATAAACCCTTTCTTAAGATTCTCCTGGATGTAGGTCGCCATAGCCTCGGTCTCAGGCACAGATAGGGGATACGACTTAGACTTGGGGAATGTGGTTCCAGGAATTAATTCGATGGGGCAATCGTACGAACGATGAGGTGGTAGGACTTCAGCCTGAATCTTGTTAAAGACGTCCAAAAAGTCATGATATACCTCCGGCAGGATAGAGAGGGAAGATGAAGAGGTGTCGAGACCAGCGAGCATGGTAACGGGAGGAGTAACCGTCTTCTTCAAGGTAGTTCATTCTTCCAATCAACACGCGAGTTGTGAAGCTGAAGCCACGGCAAACCCAAAATGACCTGGACAGTAGGAGAGTGGAAAACATCGAAAATTATGACTTCAGTATGACCATCCGCGGTGGTCAGGGTGAGGGGGACAGATTCCCAAATAATGAAGGCTGGTTGGAGCGGTCGACCATCGATAGCCTAAAGGCCGATGGGTGACTTCTTCTTGACTAACGGGATTTGTTTTTTGCGGGCATAGTCGTGATCCAAGAAGTTACCGCCAGACCCGGAGTCGATGAAGGCTTCAACCTCTACTCTAACATTGGGACCCTCAAGAGTTATGGGAAGAAGGATTCTCTTCGGTAGCTCTTTGGGGGGAGAGGGACAAGGAGAAATGGAACCCAGTAGAAGCCCCTCTACCTTTACTGGGCGTTCTCGTTTCCCGGTTTCAGGCGACAGTGTCGTAGTTGGTGTTCCGGGGAGCCGCAGTAGTAGCAGAGACCCTCATCTCGGCGGCGTGTTCTCTCAGCGTACCGAAGCTGTTGGCTACCGATTTGCATCGGTTTGGGAGTGTCCAACGCAGGAAGAGCCAAGAGAGGAGACCTAGGAGAAGTAGGCAAGGGCGGCATTAAACAGGGACGCTAGCGCTCGTGGCATCGCTCTTGAATGCGCTGGTCCATCCGGATGCTGAGGGCAATGAGATCCACTAGATATGAGGGACGAACATGAGCTGCGAGGTCATCCTTGAGGGATTTGGACAAACCCTGCCAGTATGCCGCGGCGAGAGCTTCATCATTCCACTGAGTCTCTGCAGTGATGGTGCGGAACTCCACCGCGTATCTTGCAGCCGAAATGCGACCCTGGGAGAGATGAAACAAAGAAGAAGCGGCAGTCTCCCTACGCGCTGGGGTGTCGAAGACCTGTTGGAACTCTCGCCGGAATTTGGGGTAGTCCTGTGTTAAATCAGATATGTGCTCCCAGAGGGGAGAAGCCCAAGCGAGAGCGTCGCCAATGAGCAGGGCATAGACATAGGCCACTTTAGAACGACCTGAGGGAAACCGAGATGGGGACATCTCGAACTGGACGTCAAATTGGTTCAAGAATCCCCGGCAAGTAAGGGGGTCCCCGGCATACCGGTTGGGAGGTGGAATACGTGGCTCAAAGTTGCCCATAGGTACTGGGGCAGGAGGGGATGGTGCAGGTGGTGATTTCCGCAGGAGAGTTTAGAAAGTTCTTGCGCCACATCCGTGACTTGGTCACTTAAAAATTGCCAATGATCCATAGTGACACCTTGGCCCACCTCAGGGGGGTCTGCATTTGTTGGGCTCTGCATAATGTAACTCCTGTATGCCCGCAGACCAGGCCAGTCCCAGTACTGAGGTGGGTAAGGGTATAACACACACCCACAGCAGTGAGGGTGTGCCCGGAGTGTGGTAAGGGGCGTTGCCGGGCCTGGTGAGTAAGGGTTAACGATATATTGCTGCGTCCGGGATGCCAGAAGTCCGAGGGTAATGTCCAAGAGCCGTGGGTCAGGGGCAGGAGATAGCAGCGTAGTGAGGTCCAAAGCCGAGTCCAGGGGTAGCGAAGTACACGTAGTCAAACAAGAGCCGAGATCAAATCCAAGGGTATCCAACAGGAGCAGGGACAGAAACAAGAGCTGTAACAGAGAACAGAGCTTGGCATAGACAGCTGTACACAGGAGTCACAGAGGAACTATGCAGAGCAAGGAAGGAGAGGGCAGACTGGGGTTATAAATGTAGGAGTACCAATGGTAGGAAGGGGTGGAGCGGAGGCTTGTCTGAGCGAACCCAGGGATAGGTCCAGGTGTGCAGGGAGGGAGTCAGAGAGATGAGTAGTTGAAATCGCCTGCAGCCGATGGGGGGCGGAGCCAGCGGCATGGGAGGACGAGTAAGAGGAACAGGTGCTTGGGGGCAGGAGAGGTAAGGAGCCGACGGAGCGGGGGACCGGAGCTAGCAGCTGCACTGGGAGCTGAGGTGACGGGGACCCGCTGAGAGGCGCGTGTCTCCCGATCCCTTACACTAAAGTTCCGTTACAATGTCTGCTCATTATTGTCTCTTTGTATTCCTGGCATTCTTTTTGAATGGATACACAGTGTAGGTAGTGAACGTATCTGAATGAGACACCTTTAACCCAAATTCATGCCATGACAAACTTCCAACTCAAAGTTCCTTTGCCTTATGTTGTCATTTACCGGTTGCGCTTATACCCAATTGTTTGTATTTTATTTACCTTGTATTGTAATTTTGGAAAGCGCTGCATACACTGTTGGGGCTATATATAGATAAAATGATCATCACAATCCTCCTTTGTTTTAATTTACTTATATATATTCATCAAAGCTAAACTGGGGGGAGAGTTAGTGAAATCTCATAGATCAAGCTCTGTCAGGCTATTAACCTAATTTAACGTTACATTAATCATAAATATACTAAAGCAAATAACATAACGTTAACCCAGTGCTACTCCTTAAATAACAAATAGTTATTATTTTCCAGCCGTCAATGTTAATCTTTGCAAAATTGGTGTTGCCCCTCACATCGCATAAGCACTTAAAGCCATTCAGATTAACACAGGGATTTAACCTGACATTATTTAGGTCATACTGTACCTAAAGGTGGTGCTAGCTCCTTCCAGACCCTGAAATATGGGTGGAGAGACAGAGAGAAAGGACATATTTTACTAGAGTCACAAGTCCCATATATATTTACTTTGGGAAGGGGGGGGGGGGATAGGGCTGCTCCAGTCTGTCTGCTGTGCTCAGCCATGTGGGGGGCGGGGAAACAGGCATGGGTGGGATGCATTGGCTGTGTGGAGTGATGCCCCATCTTTGCAGCAAACAGAGGCTGCAAGTAGTGAAAAGAATCCAAGGCAGGGAAAGAGAGGGGGTGGTATGGCGTAAAGTGGGACTGTGTCGTTGAAAGCTTTATAAGTTAGAACTAGTTTTAAATTTAGTTCTAGATGATATGGGAAGTAAGTGTAGGAATTTTCATAGTGGAGCAGCAGAAGTTGAGCGATTAGTGAGTTAGATTAATCTGGCAGCAGCATTTTGTATGGCTTGAAGTTGGGACAGTTGGACAAGGTGAATGCCAACTAGGAGAAGGTTGCAGTAGTCAAGGAAGGACAGGATACTGTGAGTTAATTAGGATTGTAGTTGCATCATGAGTGAGAAAAGGGAGAATTCTTGCCAAATTTCTTAGTTGGAGGCGGCAGGCCCTAGTTAGGGCTTGAATGTGAGGAATGAAGGAAAGGGTAGAATCAAAGGTGACCCCTAGGCAGCGATATTGGTGTGTTAATGAGATTGTGGTATTTTTTACATTGAGGGAGAGTTTGGGTGTAGGGGTTACAGTGGAAGGGGGAAAGATTATTAATTTTGTTTTGGACATATTAAGCTTCAGGTAAAGGTGAGATATATCAGAGGAATTTGCAAGAGATAGCTGGCGACATGGGACAGGAGAGTGGAGAAGAGGTCAGGAGAGGGGAGATAGATGTGGGTGTCATCAGCATAGAGATGATACTAAAAGCCAAGAGAAGAGGTAAATAGTGAGAAGAACAGAGGGCGAAGGACAGCGACTTGTGGAACCTTGACAGAAGAGGGAGTGAAGAGGACGAGACGGCAGAGAAGGAAACACTAAAAATGGTTGGATAGGTAGGATTTTAACCTGGAGATGGTTGCGTCACAAGGCCAATGGAGTGTAGGCTGCACAGGAGAAAGGGGTGATCAACAGTGTAGAACGCAGCAATGAGAACCAGGAGAATTAGTAAGTAGAAATTACTTTTAGACATCACTATGAGTAGGTCGTTGGTAACTTTTATTAGTACTGCCTCAGTAGAGTGTAGAGTGCAGAAGCCAGAGGAGTTGGAGGAGAGAAAACTAGTCAAGCGATTGCATAACAGCCTCTCTAGTAGCTTGTAGGCAAAGGGGAGAAGCTCTCATCTCCCCTTTGTGTAGTAGGTAGGGCAGTAGTTAGACAGAGAGGATGCATCGAGAGGTCTTCTTTAGAATCGGTGTGATTAGTGCATGTTTGAAGGAAGATGGGAATGTGCCAGTGATAAGAGAGAGAAGTTAAAAAGGCAAGTTAAGCTGGGGCTTAGTGTGCCAGAGAGGGTGTGGAGTGTATGTGAGGAAATCGGATCAATGGGGCAGGTTGTAGGGTGAGATGATGAAAGGAGCACAGAGACGTCCTCTTCGGTCACAGGGGAAAGTGAGCTGAGGACCAATCTATTACATCCAGTGGTCCTTCTCCTCCCAAAACTTTTTCACAGCAGAACAAATTGTACTCCAAAATCTAGCTAACAATTGTGAAAATCATATGCTCTGTGGACAATGGAGGTGGTATGCTCCTACTTTACTACAGTGATTACCATGATGACATTCTCCCCCAGCTAGTAGACACCTCTACTTATCTCTGTTTACCAACTAATGTTTTTGAGAAAATCATAGACAATGTTATGTACCAAGCTCTATGTAATGCAAATATTTCTCAACACACATACAATTTTCTCATTCAAGATGTACTCAAATGTCCCTCCCTGTGCACACCAAAATCCACAAATCCTTATATTTTAACCTGGCAGACCTATAATTTCAATAATGAACAAGTATAGGTGACCAGCGCATCAAAAACAGACTGAATCCTATTCATAGAGTATAAGTCTCCGCTTGGACCAATCCACTATATTGAGTGTAATAACAGCATCCCTGGCAGGGGATAGAGGACTAGTACCTAGTGCTCACTAGCACACATGTATAATACAAATAATGTCCCTTATAAATCTGATAAATATGTAGACCCACAGGGGTAACTCACTGTTGGGGTTCCCAGGTCCTCAGTGCAGTCCAAATGCGGCTCCAGACAGCGTGCAGATCCAGCAGAAGGATGAACAGGAGAAAAATGGAGAAGGGCAGCGCACTGCCAGAAAAACAGGAGGAGGCTCACAATAAAATAAATCCTTTATTCTTGAAATGGATCCAACATGACACCCAGAGAGCTCAAAAATCACCACACCTACGCATTTCGGGCCGTGTGCCCTTTATCAAGGTGTACAAATAAACATAGAAAAAGACACCTTTGAATTTGAGAGAGAGAAAGAGAGGACACCAGCCTGATAATCCCACTTAAAGGACGGTTTGAGTTTGAATACACTCTTGCATATACTGTGGACTTTTGACCAGGGCTTGATTCTGAGCTAATAATTATTTGGCTACTTTGTGTCTTGTAAGGGGGGTTAGGGTTAAGGGAAGTACCTTGTGTTTCCGTTGGACCTAAGGGAACGGGCCTGAAGAAGGGGTCGTCACCCCGAAACGTTGCCCCTCTTACCCTCCCCCATTGTCTTTTTCTATGTTTATTTGTTTGCAGTTTTTCCTTTAGTGTTTTTCCCCCACACCCCTTCCCTGTGTTTCTCCCGCCTACTCTTGTGCTTTTTAAGATCCATTTATAGTCGTGTAGCATTTCCATATTTGTGTGATACCTATTGTTCTATTATTACCGCTATTACATTTTTGGCTTATTCCGTGACTCTTTCGTTTTCTCTATTAATCAGTGTGTGCTGGAGCCTTTTTTGGTTTTTATGATCTTCAGTGGGGTTGTTTGGGCCCACTTTGTTCCGTTTGCACCCTGTACTTCATGATTTTTATTTGTTATTTAGAGTGCTGTCTATAATTGTTTATACCCTGTTTTCACCATGTACAAAGAATGACGTCTTAAAAAACCTGAGTAGGAATAGCATCTCCTTCAAGTCCAGAGGTATCCTTATTGAATACTTCTACAAAGTGTTACGAGACTCCATGTTTTAACAGACCATTAGATATAATTATTTTACAGTCTAAAAAAGCTACCATTAGGGGACCTTTTTGTTCTGCCTACATATTGTTTATTACAAGGACATTCAATAACATGTACTACATACAGTATGTTGTGTAGCAGTTGATAAATTGCTTTAGAAAGAAATGTTTCCTTTGTGGAGATGGGTCAGAAGCCATTTTCATCCTACAACACAGAAAGTAACGCATCTATTTGTTGCACATTTAATACTTATACTTTGTGTTCTATATAATTCTCTAATTCTATAATTCTAAAACTTGTCGCTTTTTCCTCCGCAATATCACAAAGATACGCCCTTTCCTCTGTTACTCAACTGCCAAAACTCTGACTCAGGCCCTCATTCTCTCACGTCTCGATTACTGCAACCTCCTGCTGTCCGGCCTTCCTACCTCTCACCTGTCTCCCCTACAATCTATCCTAAACACTGCTGCCAGAATCACTCTACTCTTTCCTAAATCTGTCTCGGCGTCTCCCCTGCTGAAATCCCTCTCCTGGCTTCCGATTAAATCGCGTATCTCACACTCAATTCTACTGCTCACTTTTAAAGCTTTACATTCTTCTGCCCCTCATTACATCTCAGCCCTAATTTCTTGCTATGCACCATCACGACTCTTGCGTTCTTCTCAAGGATGTCTTCTTTCTACCCCCTTTGTATCTAAAGCTCTCTCCCGCCTTAAACCTTTCTCACTTTCTGCCCCACACCTCTGGAATGCCCTTCCCCTCAATACCCGACTAGCCCCCTCGCTATCCACCTTTAAGACCCACCTTAAGACACATCTGCTTAAAGAAGCATATGAGTAGCACTGGATAATCATGGACACATGACACAAAGCTTGGCCCCCTGCAGACGCACTTACTAGTATTCCCTCCTACTGTCTCTGTACGTTCTCCCTACCTACCAATTAGATTGTAAGCTCCTCGGAGCAGGGACTCCTTCCTTAATGTTACTTTTACAGTATGTCTGAAGCACTTATTCCCATGATCTGTTATTTATATTTGTTATTTATATGACATGTATTACTACTGTGAAGCGCTATGTACATTTTATGGCGCTATACAAATAAAGACATACATACATACATAATTATTTGAATTATTGAATTACATCCCGGCAGTGGTTAATGAACTCTGCACTTTGACTGTAGGAAAATATGGCACTATGCCTTCTTAAACTTGGTCCTTTGACGTAGCAGTAGTAACCGTGAAATGTGCTGGTGGTGTTGTGGCACTCTGGACACTCCGTAGGAAACTCAGAAGTACGTAATTCCCCAAACAGTGCTGAGAGGACACCCGACGTGGATCCAGGCAGCGGTCCGGTCGTATACGGAGATAAGAGCTTTCATTGTGTGAATATTTATACAGTCACGTATCTACATTTGTACGTGCATTTGCAATTTGTTTAACCTACTGCTATTATTAAGGAATGTCTACACTACAGTGCAGGCTGTGTTGGTTCTTGTGTTTTATAGATATCACTACAGTATGTTAGCTTCATAAAGATCCATTTGTGACTCATTAGGCAACAAACTAGTTCAGCTGTGTTAATGCCCTTAGATTGTGCTAATGGGAACATAACTGACTGGGAATCCATCTTTCAAATTGAACATTAATGCCTTCACCCCTGAGAGTCATTCAAAAGTTACACTTGCACATAGTTTGGAAATGGCACGCTTTTAAAAGTTGTTAAAATGTCACTAACGTATCAATAAGGGGTTCACCATAAGGGGGCCCTTTATGTTGAATTTATGATGGTACATTTATGTGTACAAAAGGTAAATGGTAGCATAAGCTACACAGAATAACCTAGGGAGATTGAATGGCCCTGTTCTGAATGCACTGTCTCTAAAATGGTAGGACTTCTAGTGTCAGCTCCTGGAATTCATTTGCCTGGGATTGAAAAAACAAATAAATATTAGATTGTATATATTTGGGGCAAGAAGTGACTAACCACTCAGCTATTATTTTAGTCTCAAAGTGTTAACTATCAATATATTATTGGACTGTAGCTACAGTATCACTACATCACCAATATGCATGCAAAAATTGCTAATTAAGTGTATACAAGGTAAAGGGGCCATGTCTATCAATTCATTTTCTTATCTGCTGCAATAACTTAAAGAGATTTGTGCTTGGGGGTCGATTTTATAAAACTTGAATGGGACTTTTTGACTTATGCAATAAGCCCCTTAGGGGGTCGACTTTAAGGGGGAATTTTGGTAAAAAACATCTTGAGTAGCTTCTTGGCAGATATAGAATAAGCCCCTTAGGGCCAGATCCACAGAGCTCCACTAAATCAGGGCAAACAATGTGACGTTTTCTAAATAGATAACAGACGATTTTCCCCCTGAGTTTAATTGACATCCACAAAGTTAGTGATATGCAAAAATAGGAACATCTCTAAAGTGGTATTGTAGTGATATATGCAGTAGTGGGTACGTTAATAGACCTTAGACATCTAGATCTATACAATGCACATGCGCATTGGGGAACACTAAGATGCATTCCAATTAACACGCATGCATTTCAGCATTGGGAAGGTTTTCAGCCATATTAGCCTGACCCTATAGGTGTAAACATGGCTGAGGAGGCAAAAATACCCAATGCTACATCCAATGTGACAAAATACATAGTTAAATACTTCAATGCTAGTATTCTCATGAGTAAGGTTAATTTAGTTAAACTCTTTGGCCAAAGCGTTATAAGCCTGCAGCCACGTCAGGACATTACCAGTATGAAGGTCCTAATACTATCCGTGAAAATTCTCATTTACCTCTGCAGTGGAAGAAGAATAGTCTTAATAGACCTGTCCTGCACAGGTACATGGGAAAACCTGCTACTTAAAAAAGGTGGTGGGGTGAGCTTAAACCTGGGAGGAGGGGCCACTAACCTCCAAAAAACTGATACCTGTAGAAAATTAATAAACACACAATCCCAGTAAGCTCTAACCCCAGAACCCACCACATATCTATCTATCTATCTATCTATCTATCTATCTATCTATCTATCTATCTATCTATCTATCTATCTATCTATCTATCTATATTTGTATCAAAAGGAGTGCTACTGAGCGTGGCTAAATGTATACAACAAACGTACTTCTAGAAGGTTTTTTTATGTACAGAGTACCTGTGCAGGACATGTCTATTATTATTCAACACACAAGACAATGCCTACCCTACACACTCAGAACATGCGCAGGACTGATGGAGACAAAAGGGAGGAAAGCAAATGGCTACACCATGTGTTCCATAGATGGTAGGATAAAAATACCACTCCCTACACTTATAGAGTGGAATCAGATGGCAGCGAACAGCAGCTAGATTCCCACACCCCTCAATTTAAGGGAATAGCTAACTGCATCCCGCCATTGGAACAGGATGTCAAGATCTTTCTACTGATCGACAGGGACATCCTGAAAGTGCACAATATCCGCAAACAGTGCAAAGGACCCCATAATATCCCATTTGTTCAAAGACTTGACCTAAGATGAGTGATAGTGAGCAACTTATGCTTGGACAAAGGGCACAAATTGGACTATGTTGATGTCCGAAGAATGACTTGCCATCCTAGCTCCCTCTCCCCTCCATTGCTCCCATGCCCCAGTGTTTTCCCTCAGTATCTTTTCCCCTTTTTATTTGTCTTGTTGTTGACCCATTAAACACTTCAGAAAATAAGAAGATTCCCTTGCCTGGTGAAGAGAAAAGAAAAAAGCGCAAGGCCCATAGAGTAGTATAGTTAAGTTTATAGTCAAATAAAAACGGTTATAAAAACTCACAGAAAGAAAGTTGGTACAAGCATTTCGGTATCAATAATGACCGCAGGAACAGGGGTGCTTGGACTCTTCTGCTCGTTTGGGTACGGTGATGTTCAGCCCTCCTCCTCTTTCCGATCAGTAGTCTATCCACTTCCGCGTCAGCTGACTCGTGACGTCGGCGCGTGACGTCGATCAGGGGGTTGGACTATGGGCGGTCACCTGCTCCCACTTTGAGCTCGGAAATCCAGAAACTCCGATCACTGCGTCCTCTCAATGCCGAAGTGATGACTCCCAACCAGCAACAGCAACCAAAGCAATGTCCGCCCTACGCGTTTCAAGGACGCTTGTCCTCTTCGTCAGGGGCACTTTCATTGCTGGTTGCTCTAGTCTTAGTCTTTTATATCATACGAGTATTAATTATACAATCAAACAATCATTTACATCAGTGCCAGATTGGTATTTATCTGCAGTGTTCCCACGAGTATACAACATAATTAAAAGATAATCTTTAATAGCATACAATATAATTATGTGACAATAGACCAAATTTAAAATATCAAATTTATTGTACCACTTAAAATAATTTTGTGTTAATTAAAAAACTCTGTGAACACTGCAAGAAAATACCATTACATTATATCGATTCATTGATTATTAAATAGACATTATAAAACATTGTAAAAACAAAATGTTAGTAACCTATATAATTCCATTTATCTGTAATGATGATATTTTAAAAATTATTTAATATTATAAAAATGCTGCCATATCAATTTCTTCGTTGAGCCCATTGGGAGACAAGGTGTTAAGCTGATGTATCCAAAAAGTCTCTCTCTGTCTCAGCCTTAACACCTTGTCTCCTCCATGCTCATTGGGCCCTATGTGTTCTATTCCAGTAACCTTTAGTTTCGCAGGATCCTTATTGTGCTTATAAAAGAAATGTCTAGGAACACTATGAGTCATTAATCCTTTTAAAATATTATTTCTATGTTCCAAAAACCGATTTTTAAGACTTCTTTTAGTTCTACCTACGTATTGTTGGCCACATTCGCATTCCAATAAATATACTACAAATGTTGTTTTGCAGTTAATTAGATCTCTTATCGGATATAATTTAGATGAGTGTTTTGATTTGATTGAGACAGCCCCTTTATTTATATGCTTACATGTAATACACCTACCTCCACAGCAATAATTGCCTTCTGTTTTGGAAGGTACTAGCGTTTTGTTTCCAAGTGTTTTTACTTTCCTTAGTTTAGAGGGTGCTAAAATGTTTTTAATGGTCCGGGCTCTTTTGTAAACTACACGAGGTCTATCAGAAATAAATGGTGCTAATAAAGGATCACACTTTAATATATCCCAATGTCTGCTCATAATGTTTTTTATTTTTGTGGCTGCTCCATTATATTGTGTAATAAATAATGCATCCTGAGTATCCTGTCTATTTTTATTATTACCATTCTGTTTTAGTGTAAGTGATCTGTCCATGTTCAAGGCTCTCTGATAGGCCTGGTGTACATTATGTTCATCATGACCCTTTTTTAATAACTTAGTTTTTAATGATAGAGATTGTTTAACAAAATCTTCCCTTTTATTGCAGTTACGCCTAATTCTTAGGAATTGACTGTAGGCAATGTTAGTTATCCATCTGGGATGATGGTTGCTACAGTAGCAGCATCCAGAAATTTATTGCTATCAACCTTTTTATAGTGTGTGGTAGTAGTAATTTCATTATTGTCAGAACTTGTTAAGACCAAATCTAAAAACACTATATTTGTAGGACTAAAATTATACGTAAATTTTAGATTAAAACAACTGGAATTAATATATCCTAAAAACTCTTCTAATTCTAATATACTGCCCTTCCATATAATTAAAATATCATCAATGAAACGTTTAAATAATACTAGGTTTGCCAAATGGGGGTTGTTGTTCCATATGAATAATTCCTCCCAGTACCCCATCATCAGGTTTGCGTAGCTGGGGGCAAATGATGTGATTCAATATATCACTAAAGTTAATATAATTTCTATCTAATTCAAATTTGGCCATATTTTTAAAAGATTTCTGTATTTCAATTTCTAGATTCTTACATTGTTTATCTCGATATGAAATTAACAATTTCATGAGGGCCATAGAACTTTTATCTAAAATTTCCTTCCAGGTCTCTGTAAAAACTTTATCCTCAAATGTAGGACTTTTATTTATTCGAAGCCCTCGGGGAATTCTATTATTAATTAGATACTCATTTAAACTGGTCTTATCCCAGAATGAAAAAGTTTCATCTTTCAGCAGTTGTTCCAAGTGTCTGAATTCACTCTTAATATCTAATGTAGAAATCAACCCTGAAGTGGTATTATTGTTACATGGAAAGATTTCTTTAATATCACCACGTCTTAAAAGCCTCACATCTAGGAAATTATGTTGAGAAGCATATATGGATTTAGTTAAGCTGCCTGCCTCTACTCACTTGCCACAGTGAGCTTGAGTCAGAACACATGTTAATACCTCACGGTAGGAAATTTGGGAGAGAGGGGAAGGGGAGAGGAGACAGGACAAAGGAGGGACAGGAGAGAGAAGGAGGGAGAGAGGTAGAGAGAGAGAAGGAGGGAGAGAGGAGAGAAGGGGGGTGAGGAGAGGGGGATAGAAGAGAGAGAGGGGAGAGGAGAGAGAAGGAGGGAGAGATGTAGATGAGAGAGGTAGAGGGAGAAAGGAAGAGGAGAGCAAAGGAGGGGAGGGAGAGGAGAGAGGGACAGAGGGGAAAGGAGGGAGAGAGGGGAAGGGGAGAGGAGAGAGGGGGAGGAGAAAGAGAGAGGGGGAGGAGAAAGAGAGAGGGGGTGAGGAGGGGAGAGGAGAGAAGGAGAAAGGGGGAGAGGAGAGAGGAGGAAGAAAGGTAGAGGAGAGAGAAGGGGGAGAGGAGAGAGGGAGAGAGAGACCGTCAGCAGTAAACCCGCTGGCTAACCAGAGAGGTGGGGCCAGTTTCAGGGAGTGCTCCGGTGCTCCGGAGGCCCCGCGGCGCATCCGAATAGTGAGGGCTGCCATATTGGTTGTCTGCGCATGTGCATTGTAGTCGCGCAAGCGCAGCAGGGATCCCTAGTCCGGCAGCCATGTTGGAGTTGGCGCGAGAGTTCATGCATGTGCAGGAAGTCGCGCACGCGCAGTGTAAGGAAGAGGCTCCGAGCTGGAACTTCTTATCCCATGAGCCTCGGGGGCGATCATATGGGTGCAAGTGGCCAATAAGGTGGGATGGATCCCTGTTCACAGGAAAAGGATACATTTGGCGCGCTGGGACCGCACGTCAGTCGGAGCTGGGACAAGGACAGGGTAGGAGGTATGTGCAGGGGTGTGTGACTCCTGCACTAGGCCAGAATCACCCCTGTTAGGCCCCAGCTAGGCCCCGACTCCCCTCAGCTTGTGGTTGCTGCAGGGACCGGCCCATAAGAGGGACACGGTCCTGTAGAACCAGCATAAGTGAGGGACACAGCCAGGACGCGGTGACGTTCTGTCCCTTGGTGGTCAGACTGGATCACCATCTGCAGATTGAGAGACATTCTAAATGTGGATCACTCCACGCGGGAGCCACCCACCGTAGAGGCGGAAGTGTCGTGGAACACCCTTCTGGATCCGTAGATCCCAAGTATAGCCTCTGCGTGCCCGGGTGTGGACACACCCGGCAGGTATCTCACCACAACGCGTGCACCAACCAACAACTCAAATTAGTGGGCAGCGCTGTCTCACACTAGGGTGAGTGTGGGACTCTGAGGACACATGTTGGGGAACTTGTGTGGGGTTGCAGCCCTGCGAGGCTTAGTGTTGCAAGGTGACACAACTGTTATATAACTGTTATGCACATAGTAAACTTTTTTACCCATAATCCTGTGTCAGGGGTTATTCTACACCCTAGAATCCAGCACAGGTGGAGGAGCTACGAGCATCATTCCAGGATATACCCCAGGCTCCCAGCAGCGGAGGCTCAGACTGCCTGTGAGCCACAGGTATTGCACCACAAACCATAGCCACACATGTCCCACCGGGGATATATGTGTTACATATGTACTAAATCCAGCTAAACTGTACAAAAGTAGATACCGTTTGAAAATGTAAAAAATGTGCCACAATATAATAATAAAAGGAAAAAATATAAAAGTTGTCAAAATTGATAAAGTTTTTTTATCCTTAATATAACTAATATACACACATACCATCACTTAAAAAAAAAAACTTATAATACATGTATAAAAAAACCCTATTTTTTTTTTATATATTTTTTTTTATATATTTTTTTATATACTGTAGGTAGAAAAGGATAGGTTGAGAAAAGATATTCTCAAAATTAAAGTCCAAAACATATATATATATATATATATATATATATATATATATATATATATATAGAGAGAGAGAGAGAGAGAGAGAGAGAGAGAGAGAGAGAGAGAGAGAGAGAGAGAGAGAGAGAGAGAGAGAGAGAGAGAGAGAGAGAGAGAGAGAGAGAGAGAGATACAAACAAATACCACTTCTCCATACAGACACAGTACAATAAAATCATATTTCCTAAAAAAAATCCAATCTCATCTTCCAATCAAAATCCTCAAATGCCAATCAAAACATTGCATTTACATTGTATACATGATGCATACAATCTATGCACCATGTACACTGTGCAAATCAATGTTAACAATAAAATATTCCAAAACAAATACCAATACATCCAAACAAGTATACTATTTAAACCAATCAAGTCACCATAAATCAATTAGCATTAATTAATCAAATCACTAAACAATTTAAATACCATCTATAACAATTAAACAATTAACTATTTCAATCGTTAAACAGAACAAGTTACCATCAGACAAAATATAAGTACCAAAAAGAATACAATATACAAAAGCAAGCCTCACCATGACCTAAAGTACACCATACAAGATCAAAAATTACATCTATCTAATTAGAAAATACATTATACACACATGTATGCATAACAGCATAGCCAATATCATTTTAAATACTGATAAACAAGCTTTTCAAACAAAATCATTTCTTACCCTGTATGCATATATCGATCTAGACATACATACATACATACATACATACATACATACATACATACATACATACATACATACATACAGTGGTAAGAAATGATCTTTAAAAAAAAAAAAAAAAATTGAACAAGTTAAAAAAAAATACATTTCTTTTGTTCAGTTACCATTACTTGACCCACTCACCGACTCCCGTTAAACAGCTATCCGCTATGGTAATGAAGCAGCATTAATGTATTTTAATAATATTGTGCGCGAGCAGGGGGTCCCCTGAGCTGAACAGCATTGATTTGTGACTCAGGGACCCCCTGCTTCCCGAGTTACAAGCCCCAGTATGGGTCATCGGTGCCAGTGTCACCGCCATCTTTATAGCGCCCAAGACGCGACGTGGGCTCTATAAAGATGACGGCGACACTGGTACTCGATGCCCCATACCGGGGCCTGTAACTCAGGAAGCAGGGGGTCCCTGAGCCACAAATCAATGTGGTTCGGCACAGGGGACCCCTTGCTCCCGCACAATATTATTAAAAATACATTAATGCTGCTTAATTACTATAGCGGATAGCCGCTAAGGTAAGGAATGATTGTTTATTTATATGTGTGTTTTACTCACAGTGTAGATGTGCAGAGGGTCTCCGGAGCTGAACTGCTTTGGTTTTAGGTCCGGGGACCCCCTGCTTCCCGAGATACAGACCCCTTTATGGGGTGCCGGTATCTCTCTGCTTTGTTTTCATTCTGCGGTCACGTGATCGGGACATTTAAATGCAGAGGGATACTGGCACCTCATAAAGGGGCCTGTATCTCGGGAAGCAGGGGGTCCCCAGACCTGAAACCACTGCGGTTCAGCTCCGGAGACCCCCTGCACATGTACACTATGATTAAAAGTTGTTTTGATATATTTTTATTTTGCCGATGTTTGAGAGTGGCGGATCTCTCTCTGCTGCAGACACATATCGGCAGAAACGGCGTATCTCCAGGTTATCGGGTGCCAGGCTTTTTTATTACCGGCTCATCGGCGTTTTGCTTTATCAGTGATTCGCCAGGGATTCGCCAGGGATTCGGCCCTTACTGAATACTGCGAGGGCAAATCGCCAAAATCATGCCAATAGGGAACACTTGGCGAGGGCACTTTTTCGGCGCTTACTGCATAGCGCCCACAGTGTGGAACCTCATATTGTTACTGATATTTTATTGTCTTAATTACTTAATTAAGCAACATTTTATGTGATTTCACAACAGTTTGACCTCACAATACAATAATGATTTTATGTATGACAGATTTTATTTCATTAACTTGTGTTCTTTTTTTGAAGTGAAACTTCTTTAGCGACGTTCGTGTGTTTACTTGAGATGAAAGTCAGTGGTGATGGAAGTGACATCACTGCTGGCAGATGAGGCCGTCAGTGTTGCCAGCTGCCAGCAGGAGTTACCAGAGACGAGGAAGGCAGCGACACATAAACATCGGGGTGAGGGGGGCCGGGGGAGGCATCTGAATCATCATGCTGCTCCCCCCCCCCCCAGCTGCTGAACACCCCCCCCCCCCCCCGTGACCCCGTACCTCTTCCGGGGGGCTGGCTGCAGCAGGACACACAGCCGTGTCCGCAGCTCGGCCGGGGGGAGAGAGAAGGAGAGGGGGGGGGCAGCTCAGGGGGGAGGAGGGGAGGGGGGGGAGGGGGGAGGGTGGAGCAGGACACAGACAGAGAGACATACACACCACACAGAGAGAGAGACACATACACACACACATGGACTGACACACGCTGACTGACATTACGTATTTACCCATGTCTGCTTTCCTTCGATAGAAAACTTCCAGCAGGTATTTGAGTTGCACAAGAAAATATGCCAGAAATGAATGTGCAGTATTTTATTTCAGTTTAAGAACCACTTGCTACAGTGTATATGAATACTGTATACAATGTAACTGGTTTCCTTAACATATGTCAACTATTTATTGGAGATGTGCAAAATCTTCACTCACATTCAGGAATCATGCACAGTTTTGTTCACTACAAATTTTGTAAAAATGTTATTCATTTTGCCAACAAATCACAAGACTAAGGGCTGTTATAAAGTGGCCGTGTGTGCTACGCCGTGCACGCGCGGCACTTATAATTGGCTGAGGTTAGTCAGCCCTTCTATACAAGGGCCGCACGCGCACGGCAGTGAGCGTGCACCCGGCCGACAGCGGGGAAGACGGGGAATAGAATGATTTTGCACCGCTACCGGCCCTGAAATGTATGTATATGTGTGTGTATATATGTATGCATGTGTATGTATGTATATGTGTGTGTGTATGTATGTGTGTGTCTGCACAATGTTAATAAACATTTTATTTTTACCAATGTGTTTTATTTTAAATAAATAATAAATCACACACACACACACACACACACACACACACACACACACACACACACACACACACACACACTGACTGACTGACACACACGGATTGACACATACACATACACTGACTGACACATACACTGACTGAGACACACACACTGACTAGCACGCACCCCCCCTAGTGATGTGCCGAAAACCGGCCCCCGAGAGATGTGCTTATCCCCCAGTGAGCTGCTGAGCACCCCCCCACCATGTCCCCATACCTCCGCCAGGGGGCTGGCTGCAGCAGGACACACAGCTCCGCTGCAGGGAGACTCAGACAGAACACCCTGTGTCCGCTGCTCCGCCGGGGTGGGGGGAGTCTGGAGAGAGGGGGGGGGGCAGGACACAGGACACACACACACACACACACACACACAGAAACAAGGAATTCAGTTACTGTAAATATAGATGTGCAAATAGCTTAAATACGCGGTCAAATTTCTTTGTTCTGATTTTTAATTAAAAACATCACCATCACAAATGCAATTTCTGTGACAAAAGACAAAGAAGTTTCACTTAAAATGCCTATGCTCGGCACACACACACTTTTTTTTCAATTATTATGCTTCTCATATACAGTATTACACAGCAAGTTTGAGAAAGAAACCCACTAAAGTTGGCATACATCTTTGCCATGATAAAGCTACCCCTAGAATATCAAAATATATGAAGTACATATTTTGAATGCTGAAAACACCATAGACAGATGGTGCTATAATTTAATGTTCAAGTTGTCACTAGAGCTTCTGGTTTCCATAGATAACATAAACTCATAATAACAACTACAATATCTATATCATAATTATAGTGGTTATTTCTGAAAGTATCCAGACTAAAACCTGGAGCAAAAAAACTGCACCAGATTATCACATCTTTTGTGAGAATGATAGAAGTTTTTTAAATTACATGTGCTACATACTGTAGTGATTGTATCACAATCAAGTAAGCACTGACCCTATCTTTACATTGCCTTTCCTGCTTCTTTGACCTTTACAGATTAGATAGGTCAAGGGGTGTTGCAAATTTCTAGCTATTGCTCATGATCATGTGAATGTAGATACCAGCCTATGTTTTGACAGTAAAAAATCCCCTCACATTTCTTCAGATGTGGCATTTCTATTTCTAACAATGAAGGTGAAGGAACTTACTTATGATGTATCATTGCTCAACCCTACTACAGGGATAAACAGATAAATCCATTACAGTCGTCCAATAGACTTAGCAAACTAGTTTATTACGTGGATCAAAACTTGTGATGTAATGATTATGTTGCAATACGTCTTGCAGTTCTGATTTCGAACTTTGAGGAATTTATCATCTGCTGAGAGTCATTTATGATTTAAAATTCAAGACTTTCACCTTTCTAGTTGAGTTCACTCTAGTATTCTAATAACTGTTAATAACAGATGCATAGTAGGATACGAAAACAATGAGCAACACTATTGGCCAGCCTAGTTTTTGTTGCTGTCACTAGCCCATGCCACATCTGTGTTTTTGAAGGGAAATGTCATAATATTGCTAATCAATGAGAAACATGACAGGTTCATTTGTCAAAAACTAGTCAGCATGGCAGCTGTTGTAGGCAATCTTTTTCAGGCTCACTCTGTTTATCTATAAACACAAAATATTGTCCATTCCACCCTGGGCTTTGCCAGCTCCTTTTAGAACATGCGTTGTTGGAAATCTTTTGATTTTTGGAAGAGGCTAGAAGCTGAAGGATGGATTTAGCTGGTCAGAGTGTGGGAGAAAGGGTAGGTTTTCTGTCAACTGAATGCAAGATACTAGGCAGGCTTCAAGAAAAGAAAGGATCCTGGAATCACACCAGTGGGTTGACCTTTTTGCTCCCTATATCTCTGTTGCATATACATTTCTATTCAGCTGCAGATGTTACTTGCTGGTCTGCTGGCCATAAGGACAAGCAGGTCATGTTTAAGAAATGTCTGGGCCAAGAGAGAAATGTAATGAAGCTGTTATTTTCTAACTGAACTATAACAGCCTCGTTAGAAGTAATTATTCAGTTAACTCATGCAACTACTTTTCCTTCTGTAGTAATGCCGAGTTCTTATAAATACAGATAGGCCAGTGATGGCAGCACTTTTACACAGAGACTCTTTTCTTAGAGGCATTTCATTAGAGCCCTCCAGTAATAGCAGAGAGTGCCATAAAAACTCACCTAAAAACTAGTTTTGCAACCAACTCTCAGTTCTCGCGCTGTTTGTGGAATACAGATTCTCGAAGTCACACCAGGAATTGAACCAGGTTCGCCTGCTCCAAACTGAGTGCCAGTCAGTGTCTTTACTCACTGAGCCACTCCTCGTAATGATAAAAATGATAAAAATGATAAAAAAATACTTATAAAGAATACATTATATGCTGTAGAAAAACCTTTTGTTACAATATGACATCTCATTTAATTTAATTATGCTTCATTGAAAACTAAGCACAGCACTGCTAAGTTTTAACAGCACTTTGATTAATGAATAACCTGGTTAGGAAAGAAGTGTGATCCTAAATGATGTCCCCGGTATACAGTATACTATCCCTTATATCAACTAATTAACAAACAACCAACTTATCTACATACTGTACAGTGTTTACATGCTTTCTTTCCGAGACTCAAAGTGCTATAGAAAAGATGCATTGCTAAGGAGTTAAAGTGTTACTATATCTGCTTCACAAATGAACCACACAGTAGTAGCTAAACTGGGAATTAATATATTCGTGCTTATCTTCCATAAAGATTAATGAGTGTGTTGAGAGTCTTATTGTAGCTATGGGGAGCCCACAGAAAAGGAATCAAAAAGTGTCCTGAAGACACATTGGAGCAGGACAATAAAAACAATACAGTAATACAATTTAATAAGCATACTCGAAAAGTCTCAATCCTCAAAATGATTGCAGAGATATAGCAATACTATTCTAGTAGCCTCGATAACCCACTTATTGAGGTTTTTTAAGCAGTTATCGGCCAAAAAAAAGCTATATCTATTCAGAAACCCTCGAAAAGTGGGCGGTGAAAGTATTTTATTGCCATTTTTGGCTCTCGCCCAATCACGCCGCCAGGTGTGCAGTGATAAGCCCCTAATCGACAGTTTATTAAATTTGTGCAATTCTAGTTGCCTCGATTATGTTACCGAGGCTTTAGAATAGCGATTTTATCCCCAATTCGTTTCGCCAGAAAAAGTTGGCATGAAGCTGGTGAGAAGGCTACGAGAGAGAGTTTTAGAAAAAAAATGCATTTTCCTGCATCGAGTTGATACACATTAATACCAGCTCTGGAGACCCCCGGCATCAATCCGATGCAGGAAAAATGCATTTACAGGCAACTTCATTACCTTAGTACAGGCCTACACAACATACGGCCCGCGGCACTCACTGTGCGGCCCACGGCGACTTTTCTCGCTCTCCCCAACCCCCCCCCGAGAGCCCGCTCTAAGCCCACTCTGCCCTATACAGAGGAGGACGGCAGGGTAGGAGCACGCTCTGTACACGCGACGGCTTTGCTTACCTCAGCCCACTCTCCCCTGATTCAGTGGAAGACGGCAGGGTAGGAGTGTGCTCTTAGTAGTGTGCTTACCTCTTGCGGTCCTACCTGCTCTGCCTCTTCTGCTACCTGCTACCCTCCACCGCCACAACCACAGCATACCAGCATCTCCCCCCACCAGTCTCCCAGTCCCCCTAATTATCTAGGCATATGGGGTTGGGGATCTGGGGGAAGGAGATGATAATGATGATGATGATGATGATGATGATGATGATGATGATGATGATGATGATGATGATGATGATGATGATGATATGATGATGAGGGGGGCTGGGGGAGGTATGATGAGATATGATTATGATGAGGGGGCTTGGGGAGATATAATGAGGATGAGAAGGACTGAGGAGATATGATGACGAGGGGGACTGAGGGAGATATGATGATGATCATGAAGAGGGGGACTGGGGGAGATATGATGATGAGGGGGACTGAGGGAGATATGATGATGATCATGAAGAGGGTGTCTGGGGGAGATGGGATGATGATGAGGGGGACTGACCCCGGAATACAACAAGCTTGTTGCTGAAAAGATGTGTAATACCTCTCATTAAGGCCGTGCTCAGGGTGCCGGTGCAGGTCTGCGCTACTGTGCATGGTGCTACATGCACTTCTACAGCCCCAGCGATGTGTGCACTGGGCTGCAGGAAATTAGGGAGGCGATTGGGGGCGCGGCGGGGGATGTAGCGAACATGTCACGGATGTGGTTTGCCTTCATTGGCTGAACCAGCTCACGTGACACTGACATCACGCGACTGCAGCCTAAAAGACAAATTCACTTGGCTTTCAAAATGTCACAGTGTCGATGCACTGCAGCGCAGCGAGCACGTTAGAAACTACCCTTGGAAATCAGGTGTGGCCCGAATCTGTTTCCTTGGAGCAGTTCGGCCCGTCTCACTTTACAAGTTGTGCAGGCCTGCCTTAGCGGCTAACCGCAAAGGCAATGAAGGGGTTAACTACCAGTGCATGTTTATTGTGGGTAGCGGGGGTAGGTAAAGGTGGTATTTGGCCCTTGGTGGGTGTTTAGGCCTTGCAGGGGGTTGCGTGGCGCAGCTCAGCCAATAGGTCTGCTGCATTCACTCTGAGGAGATAGATAGATTTGGCTTGCAAGGAGTGCAGGGAGTTCAGTTGGAGCCAGGACCAAGAAGGGAAGCAAGGGTCTGAGTGTCAGTGGCACTCAGACTAGGCCAGATTAACCCCAGATAGGCCCCAATCAACGTAAACTTGTGGTTGCTTCGGGGAAGGCCCCTTAGATAGGGACACTTCCCATTTTACTGTCTAGTGCCAGGGACACAGTGGATACGCTGTGCGGTGATTGCGGCCTGTGGTCTGGGACCAGACCACCATGGTGTTATCAGAGACTCTTAAAGGTGAAACCCTCGTACTGGCGTTTACCCAATGCAGAGGTGGATGCCGTCGCGACGTTGCTGGATCAGCGGATCATCGTTGCTAGTACTCGGCAGGTACCTCAACTAAAGTGCACCTACAATTCACAGGCTATGCCTCATACTTGGGTGGAATTAACATTGTGGGAAGGAGACTAGGGCTCTGGTGCCACTGCATCCCAAGTAAGGTAGGAATAACTTGGGGGGTTACAGACATCTGGTCTGTTTATCACATACAGCCAGTCTTCACACAAGTGTTTTTATTGCTATTTTTATTGCCATTTTCGATCGAAACGGAAAACGGGCGGGCACTTCCGGGACTACTATAGGGGGCCTCATTTGCCGCGCATGCGCACTACGCAGATCAACACGCCGACAAGCGTGTGAAGCAGAGACGCAGCGCAGCCTCTGAATACAGCCCCAGTGCGCGGGGCTTGTTCCTGAGGACTGAGATTACCCCCCCTCTTCATCCCATATGTTGCCCTACCAATAGAAGTGACGATCGTGATCTGGACCATTAAAGTTTTTATATATGTAAGTGCATATTATTATCTTTATTTGTTGTCAATACATATCATATCTCAATCTTGGTGCGCTTTTGTGTTTTTTCTTTTTTTCTGGGACTTGGTATCGCGGTTGGAGTTTTCCTGCTGGGATCCATATTGGAGGTGGGGGCAGACACCTTCAACACTAAGAGCTGCAAGAGATTAGAGAGGAACCACCATTCCACTATCCTAAAGAGCAAGAGCGCGGACTGGACTCTATTATATACATCTACATAGTGTATGCATTGTTTTGTATTATTGTTATGCTGATTAGGTGTCCAGTAAATACTGTTATACCATAACCTGCGTGTAATTACTGGGTACATTGGGGGGGGGGGGAAGGGGCTATCCCCCTGCGTGCGGATCCCTTCCAGGTTGAGGCATATATGTGTAAATGTAGAGGTCACCCCAGGCACCCTTCAGCGGAGAATCAGGCCTCCAGTAACGATCCAGGTTAAGCACCACAGTAGCGTCCCTAGACATGGGGGAAAGGGGGCTACATAAACATACATACAAACATACATACATACAAACATACACACATTATAGGAGAGGAACTGTGAAGGGAGCTCTGCAGCACTACATAATGGTCAGTCAGTGAGCTTCTGACAGGAGGCTCTGTCACCAGAGATTTTCGGTGGGAGGGGGGCAATGGCCCTTTGCCCAGCCCACCCCTGTTAGTAGAGCACTTATTGACTTATATACTTTCAAAAACACTCACCTATAAAACACAGGGAGAGAGGTCAGTCAAGACTTTTTAGGGCTGTTATATACTGTGTGCAGCCATGCGTGCGAGTGTGCCTGTGCAAAGGCGCGTGCACGTGCCGCACACATTTTGTGTGTATACTGTGCGCGAGTGAGGTACTGTATTTGTGTGTATGTGTATGTATGTGTATGTATGTGTATGTGATTGTATGTATGTAAAGTGTGTGTGTGTGTGTGTGTGTGTGTATGTGTATGATGTGTATGTATGTTTATGTGATTGTATGTATGTAAAGTGTGTGTGTGTGTGTGTGTGTGTGTGTATGTGTATGTATGTTTATGTGATTGTATGTATGTAAAGTCTGTGTGTGTGTGTGTGTGTGTGTGTGTGTGTGTGTGTGTGTGTGTGTGTGTGTGTGTGTGTGTGTGTGTGTGTGTGTGTGTGTGTGTGTGTGTGTGTGTGTGTGTGTGTGTGTGTGTGTGTGTGTGTGTGTGTGTGTGTGTAATTTATTATTTATTTAAAAAAAAACACATTGGTAAAAATAAAATGTTTATTAACATTGTGCAGACACACACATACATACACCCATACACACAAACACATATCCATACATACATATATACACACACATATACATACATACACATGCATACATATATACACACACATATACATACATACACATGCATACATATATACACACACATATACATACATTTCAGCGCCGGTAGCGGCGCAAAATCATTCTATTCCCCGTCTTCCCCGCTGTCGGCCGGGTGCACGCTCACTGCCGTGCGCGTGCGGCCCTTGTATAGAAGGGCTGACTAACCTCAGCCAATTATAAGTGCCGCGCGTGCACGGCGTAGCACACACGGCCACTTTATAACAGCCCTTAGTCTTGTGATTTGTTGGCAAAATGAATAACATTTTTACAAAATTTGTAGTGAACAAAACCGTGCATGATTCCTGAATGTGAGTGAAGATTTTGCACATCTCCAATAAATAGTTGACATATGTTAAGGAAATCAGTTACATTGTATACAGTATTCATATACACTGTAGCAAGTGGTTCTTAAACTGAAATAAAATACTGCACATTAATTTCTGGCATATTTTCTTGTGCGACTCAAATACCTGCTGGAAGTTTTCTATCCAAGGAAAGCAGACTTGGGTAAATACGTAATGTCAGACATTGCAAAGATGAAGTTACTGTCTGTCTGGTTTCATATATTTACATAACCACAAAACAGAATTATAATAACCAGCAAACTTTAATGCATGGAAATATGCCCGCGGGAATAAAGAAAATTGCAGTATTAAGAGATGTATTTTAATTTCTGTTTATATATCACCCACCATATTAATTTGCAATTTACAGAAATAGCAGGCATTAGAATAAAGGGACTTGCGATTAGAGATGTGTGAATTTTTCGCTGAAGTTCACAATTTATTTCTTTAAAAAGTTCGACAAAATCATCAAGCTTTGCAAAAATGTGTTGCCAAGCATTACAATTCAATGTGTAAGGTCATGCCCTTTATTATATAGTTTACTATGGCGTATTAGCTTCTCAGATGTTCATGATCTGATTGACACACCATACATTCTAAATAACATGCTTGTTATTGATCTGTGACATTAATACAGAAGTAGAGTTACCTGTCAGTAATAATACATTATTTCCTGTCACTGGGAGATTGCTAACGCAATATATACAGTAGCTATTAGTATACCTCCTAACTGGCCAGATCTTGACAGACTTTCCTATTTTTTGCACCCTTCTATAGTGTACATTTGTTCTTCTGAAAATAGCAAATAAATCCTGCAAGTGTATGACCAGTGTGTGGTATGCGCATAAGTGTGGTTGCCTTGAAATATCATGCCATTTGACATACTAAAGTTTCATTAGCTGGTTAATGGACCAATAATATCCAATGTCAAAATAATAGTGGTAAAACAATGTCGAAATAATAGTTATCGATAGTCCATAAAGCTAAGTAGTCAAATATAATATACAGTATGATGATAGTGCTTTACTTCTGTATAAAAAAAATGTGTATATATATATATATATATACAGTATATATATATATAAATATATAAATGTAAATACAACTGTATGCTCATCTGCATGTCTTAGGCAGGTCTGCAATCCCGCCTTTCACCATTATCACCCAGCACACAGCACACACACATATATATATATATATATATATATATATATATATATATATATATATATATATATATATATATATATATATATGTATATATATATATATATATATATATATATATATAGACACAATATGTTCATATTGGGTTCTGCCCATATATATATATATATATATTTCTATTTTATATTTGTATTGTAAACTATATTGTCACAATATTGTCTCTCGCCCTCTTTCCCCCCCCTTTTCTCTGTATTAAATTTCTATCTTTACTGCGCCCTCAAATATTTGGTCTTGTGACCCTCAGACATTTTTCGCAAATTGTAATTTGCAGACCCATAATGGATTGCTAGCTCCATTAACAAATAAAAAAGGCATTAAGTGCAAACAATTGAAGTCCTGAAAGAGGTTGACAACAGCCGTCTGTTGTCAGCTGCTTGGAAGTACTGAAATGAATGATCTCACATCATTCATTGCAGCACTTGAGGGTGGGCCAGTCGGCCTCTGTTAATGTATCTTTTAACAGTACAGTAAAGACGCAAGAAGCATTAATCTGTCTTCACACCTCATCAGAACTGTTAAACCTGGCAGAGAACATCCTGAGTCAGGAGTAGGCATCTGCGTGTTGCTGTATAAAAAAATAATATATGCTAGCATGACAAGACAGCAATGCTCCAAGACCCTCTGCCAACCCCATCGATCTGTGTACGTTTGAATTTAATGTCTGTGACGAATTCTAAGCTTCATGGTACAGTCTGAGTTTATGTAATTTCTGGTTTAATTATCTAATGAAATCCGCATCTAAAGTAAAGATAACATGAGCTATATACTGTATTTAATTGACTCTAATGTATATAAGCTGTACAGACGAGCCAACGAGTATTCTAAAACTTGCCTTAAACTAGCCAGGTACATGCTGGGTATATGCAGGGTACATGCTGGGTACATTTCAGTGACATTTCAGATTAACACAGCAGGGGTTCCTAGCAGTCCCATTCAGTTTGAATGGGACTGCCAGGGACCCCCGCTGTTAATCCGATGGGCCATTAGTCTGTCTGCAGAAATGTGTGAAATGTTGCAGCACATACCCAGCATGTACCTGGGTCTTTTTGGAGATTGCCCCAGGTTTGTTTTAGAATAATCATCGGCACTACAGTAGATGCAAAATAATAATAATAAATAAATATATATACACATGTATATGTTTATTGGGTCCAAAATGCCCTACATTTACTGAAACATTGGGCATGTGTGTGCATTTTGGATCCAATAAACCACTTTTATGTGATTATCTCTTGAGCTGTGACAGTATTTTGGATCTCTAGGGATCCTCACAGACTAACTTTTTACCCTTTACCGTGCACCACACTTGTCTCTGCTGAGGATGTTTTTCAGTGTGTGCTGCCATTCTCTGTCTCTGTCTCTGTCTCTCTCTCTCGCTATATATATATATATATATATATATATATATATATATATATATATATATATATATATATACTGTATACTTACACACATTTTTACAAATTGATCTGTGATCACATGCTACATTTTAAATGTCCCCAGCAGGTTTTGATAGTAAGGTAACATTGCCTTGATACAATGTTTCTGGCTCTTATGAACTGTTTTAGAGAAAGAAAGGTGGGTAGTCTTGTTGACCTTTTCTTTCATGTAGTAAATTAACAATGTACTATAGGGAGAGGAGTAGGTAGGGAGATAGCTTTTATTGGACCAACAGATAGTTCAGAAGCTTTCAGACCTCTTGCTGTTCTTCATCAGCTGACAAAGAAGCAAAGATTGTAACATATCAACTGTCTGTTGGTCCAAAATACCTGATGAAAAACCCTGTGCAGTTTGTACAGTAACTTATCAACTGTCTGTTGATTCAATGAATAGGTATTACACTACTGTTCTCCCTCCCTAGTTATTTTCCTACAGGGGAACTGAGTTTCAGCATCATTTTTGATGTGAAACTTCTTTGCTGGCCCCTACCAAATGAAAATTTCCCTTGCAGTAAATCGCCTTCATGGTGATGGAAGTACAGACAGGGAAGTGATGTCACTGCTGGCAAAAGAGGCCGTCGGCGATGTCAGTGTTGGTAACTCGGCGCGCATGCACAGAGGTCTCCTGCTCTCGGCGCGCATGCGCAGAGGTCTCCTGCTCTCGGCACGCATGCGTAGAGGCTTCCCACACTCAGTGCGCATCCACAGAGGCATCCGGCACTCGGCACACATGCATTCAGAGAGGCCTCCGGTACGCATCCACAGAGGCATTCGGCGCTCTGCGCGCATGGAAAGCATGCACAGGGGCCTCTGGTGCTCGACGCGTGTCTTCGCAGGTCTCCAGTGCTCGGCGCGCATGGCCCGCATGCGCAGAGGCTTCCACAGCAGCAGCATACAGACACACAGGCAAACAGAGACATACACACACAGAGAGAGACACACACATAGAGACACCCATAGAGAGACACACACACAGACACGCACACACACAGAGAAACAAACACACACACACACACAATGAATTCACAGTTAATATAAATATAGAAATGCAAATAGCTAAAACAGGGTGTGTGTGCCGCGCTCGTGCAATCTAAGTCAAACTTCTTTGCGGTTTGGCACTGAAAATGTGTTTTGATTTTTTATTAAAAACATCATAATCACAAATACAATTTCTGTGACAAAACAGTGACAAAAGACAAAGACGTTTTACTTAAAATGCGCATGCTCGGCTCACACACCCTTTTATTCAGGTATCGACAGGAAACTCTACTGTATACTGTGATTATAAATGTATTAGGAATTAAAATTAATAAATGAATAGGATGTAGTAATACTGCCACTCACCGGTTTTTGCTAAAGGTTAAAGCTGTTTATTACAGGGATTCAACGTTTTGGTTCTCACCCATGATTTATGTCAAGATTAAAATCCCGGTGTGGACCGAAACGTTGCTCGACGATAATAAAGAGCTTGATTCTTCAACAAGTACCTGGAAGTACTGGTATTACTTTCTATACTTTGCATTCTGGGGCAAGTATTCTTGTTTCAATGGGAGTGCCCTCATTCAAGTAATCCTGGGAATGCGACTGGAACAATAACTGGCAGTGGATAACGACCTGCTCTACCACATTTTTATTGTATTTGTAATATATCAAGGATAATTTGAATTCCGATGTCTGATACTGTCATAGGTTCCATATGGACGATGTAAAAAATTCAGCAGAATGCAGATTTTCACGCTTCACTTCACACTTCTCTTTTTCCAATATGCCTCAGTGCCATCTTCTTGTTTTAAATTATTTTATGAAACCTCATAGAATTTGCCTTTTGAGTGATGCATAAACTGCAAAGTACACACTCCAACAATTTGCTTGTGTAGGCGAAACTGGCAATTAATGCGTTTTAATACGTCAATTATTTTGGCATTTTATTTTAATTTGCAACTATTTTTGAAGCTTAGTTTATTGATCTATATTTATCATATCACAGGCGTAATGTGATTTACAGCATAATTACAATCAACATTACGCTCTAGGGACTAGGGAGAGTGTTTTTTTATGTCTCAAATGCGTGTTCAGCAGGTGCGGAGGAGAGAAAGTGAGGAAGAGCATTATAAGAGAAACAGAGGGTTTGAGGGCTTGTTGTCCAGGGTCTTTCCCCTAAACTCCCCACACAGAATAGTGGAGATGGGCATTTGTGCACTGAGTAGAACTAGACAAGGCTAAACTACGTGTCCATAGAGACTTGGGGCCTGATTCAATATGTTCCAAAGCCGCTAATCACACTGCAAAAGACCTTTAGAGTGGTTGAGACCTGATTTTCAAGATCACCCACCTCTCACTGTGTAAAGTAAATCAGTAATCATCATCATCATCATCATCATCATCATCATCATCATCATCATCATCATCATCATCATCATCATCATCATCATCATCATCATCATCATCATCACCACCATCATAAGCCCCATGCTAAAGGATGCACTGTTTTATCCTCACTTGTGTTCCATACAGTGCACTTCCGTGCCCTCTATCCTGATATTATAGACTTCGTTACAAACAAATAGCCAGTCACACTGGAGATAATTGACGCTCAGCAAGGCAATTACAAACACTAGCTGCCTGCAAACAGTTTGCCTTAGGCAGCCCTGTAGACTCCAATTCTCATTCATAATAAACACCACCCCACAGTATCACTCGTGACTTGAAATCCAATAGGCTAATGGTGTATTTCTGTGTGTCTGCTCCCTATTTATAGTATTTGCTGGAAAGAATGGGAAGAAAATGTTCTAATGAGAGCAGTCTTCTCACCAGAGAACGGGCATAATTAGGTGCTAAAGACTGACAAATGTTTGCGGATGTTGAGAACATGACTTTTCGTAACATGTGATTGACCAAAATGTGCCAACCGGCAAACTTGTGTGAAAGTTGTGTACATGTACATGATGCATTATTGATATTTGTATTAGACTATTGTATAACCAATTCAGAGCCCTATTGTGAAGTAGGATGTCAGAACCGCTTCATTAAAATTAATATTCAGGAGACACATAATTCATACTGTCGGATAATGTGCATTTGTGAATTGCTTGTGTATGAATAAATAGCTTCTATTGCCAGGTTGTAATCATTTTAAGGTTTCAGTTGTTATGTTCTGCATGTGGTAGGCAAGTAAAACAACGTTTGAACAGCTTTAAAGAAATTACTTTGTCCTATTATTAAAAACATTAGCTCATGTGGCCTGGGTGGGTTTAAAGGACTAGGAGGTACAGGCAGCACCTTTCCTGGTAAGAATCTTGGAAACCAGCTGTTCCCTGGAGCTGAACACGGTTCAGTTTCGTGGACGCCCTACCTCTCGTTCTGGTAAAAAAAAACTGGGTGGGTCCAAGATGGGGACAGCTCCTATAAATTGTTTAGATTTTATATTAGCATATTTCCCAGGTGTGTTCACAGGTATCTCATCACATCTATGTTGAGATATACAAGTCAATGGACCCTATCCTAAACCGATCTCTTTCTCTCTCGTACAAATGTCTTCAAATGTGCTTCACAAAAAGGATTGCAAAAAAATTAATTTCCAAATTTCACCCGGTTGGCGAACTCCAGTAAAAACATCTCACATCTTTAATCAGCAGTGCAAAATTATGTATTCCATTCCTATTAATATTATATGTCATCAGCTATTCAAAGAGTATTTATAAATGTCAGATGGAAAAATACAAAGGATTCAAGTTGCATATTAAACACAGAGCATCAGGGCTAACGGAGGAAAGTTTGCTCTCATGACTCCACAATTTGTGGTGACTTCAGATTTCAGTGCCTTGGGTAACATTTTAATTCAGAAGAGTAACTCACTTACGGCTTTAATAGCTAATCAATGAAGGAGGCCATTCTCAGGGTCACTCATTCACCACATTGCCACAGCCCGCCTTTCAAAACCTTTGACCTGACTTTTGACCAGTAAAGTGCAAAGGCAGCAACAGCAGGCACAGGGTGAGGAATAATCTCTGGACCAGCAAGGCTGGCGGGACAATTTCATTACAATGGGAGCTGTCATAGAAAAGCTCGAATAATTGGGAGAAAGCACATTAGTGGTGTAATTACACAGACATGCTTTAGGGACATACTAGATACTGTAATTTAACGTTGTCAAAATATTTGCGAGATAATAAATACACCAATAGGATTTTTAGCTGAAACTTTTCCATTTCTTTTTTTTCTTGTTTAATAAGAAAACCCATGCGTGTATGGCTCTTTTTTCCCCTAAACGGCATTTTGTTCAGTTTCAATGCATAATGCCAATGACATTGAGTTCTGCCATGTATTTATTAGTTGCGATACATCCTATACCTTATGGTGATTTTTATTCATTATTCATTTAATTGCAAGAGAGAATTGTCAAACTTGAGTCTTTTTCGCCAGCGCCGGAGTCAGTGAATAAAATATGTGCACTTATTTATTAAAGTAGCGACCCATTCACATGCGCGCCTTGTAATTCTTATTCTTACTGCAAAAGAGATATTCTTTGTTGGATGTTAAAATGCTTAACGTAGTGGTGCACACAGTATGTTAAAATTAAATCATGAGCACATTGTGTTCTGTTGGTAAAACAAGGACCCTTAGGGACTGTCTGTACCATGTTAATTTGCAGTCACTGGCTGCATGTGTACAGAATGAAACTTGCTAAAATTGTTATTTGATGCAGATTTAGTTGACGTAGAAAGAGAGGAAAGATTCCAGCAATTACATTCTTTATACATTTAAATACCATATTACTCCTCCCCGACTCCTCTGATAACTTATAGCCAAACATGGCACTAACAAAGAAAAACTGAGGCTAAGCACATTGATAGAAATCATAATTATGACTGTAATGGATTTTCTGGCTTTGCTTACCCACCCAATCTCACATTGGCCCCTGTGGTCTAACCAGTCCCCATTACATGGTCGTGTCTGCTGGTGCACCTGTTGGCAACAGGACTCCTGAGTCTCCCGCATGATGTTGTGTGGGGAATGTCAACCCAGACAGGCAGCTGAGGTAGTGTGCTAGAGTCCTACCTACATACAGTGCAGCGCCTCCACCTCATCAGGATCTCTGCGTCCGCAAGGAGATGGTTCTGATGAGGAACTCCTTCTTGGTGGTGCCTTCTGCTGTCGAGTAACTTCACACTCACACAGTGGGGTTGTCGTGAAACAGGGCATCTTTATTGATGATGGTATGGGCAGTCTGCCCCTCGCAGTAACAACTCAGCCACTGATCTTCTGTGCTCTCCTTTCTGAAGATCTATCTGCCCTCCCAATGGAGTTGGATCACCTCTCCCCTCAGGGAGATCACCACCTGTGCCAGGTCCCTGGATACAGTGTAGGCCCTGCCAGCCTTAGTGCTGCAGGTCAGGCTATTTGCTGCAGAATCACGTTAGATTATCCCCTTGACCTTGAACATAAACTTGCATACATGCTGAACACTAACTTTGAGCAGTGCTGTGCCTTATATACCAAGGAAATGGCTCCACCTCCTGTGTCACTAACAATGGACACAAGGTCTGTTACCACTCCCCTCATGTACATATGACACCTCACCAGGGTGTGAGGGCAAACCTCCATGATTGATGCTGGCAACCCTGTATACTTACCAGGCTTACTGCCAGCATGAGAGAGAACTGTATACCATTTTTAACACTGGGCTATATTCTCCCCCTGGTGAATCCCAATGACCTGTCTGGGACCTAAATTTGGTAGACCTTATTCCAGGAAGCACTGCAAAACATAATAACATCATCTTACAAATTTATATTATACAGTTCTCATGATAATTTAACAGCTACAGCGCCTGCTGTCCAGCAGTTGGCACTGTTTCTAAAGCGGACCCTATTATCTTCTTACCTAATAATAGTGCCTAGGGTGTGGCTTCGTTACCTCCAGGCCAGCATTATCTTTAAATGTTACGCTGTACTCCCGGGGTAACCCATTCTCCAGGTGGTACTCTACCCGATGCATGTATACATTGCGCCCAATGCTCCATACCCTCCTTAATTGAAAAATTATCTCCTCCGTCTTTTGTGCAGAGCACCCTCCACGTTTGGTCAAGATATACTCCTCTATGGTCTCTCTCAACCACCAATGCCTTTGGTCCTCTATTTCCTGCATTAGATGTTCAGGGACATAAGGGTATTCCAACCCGTGGGATTTTTTTTATCGGGTCACTATAGCCCTTTCAGCCCTGCTTTTCCGAATCAACCTGCATTGCCTGCTTTACCTGCAGCACCCATGATAAGGGTTCAGCGGGTTCTACGGGGTCCCGTAACCTGCCTGATCCCTTGGGATCCACTACCCCGAACTGATATCATACCACCTCAGTCTCAGTTCCTCTTGACGAGCCTCCTCTGTGAATTCCCATGGTGCCCACCAGTAATCCACAACCCCTTCTTGTCTTAGGATAAACCTGGTGCGATCTAGCCAGGCCTCATACCCTTCAAAATTGGGGGCCCCCCACCTAGTTTCCATAACCGCTTCTGGTACCGCTACGGTGCCCTCACCTTCCTCTAACTCTCCTCCTGGGGATATCCCTGAGGTACCCGTTGATCTCGAGTGGGATCCCAGCCTTTTGGGCCTACTGGTAACCTTGACACTAATGGAGCTGGGACAATCACTCGAAACAGACACCTGTCGCGTATACCTTCCGCTACCCGACACGGCATCGGACGTGAAACATTCCCCAGAGTCCAAGTTCTCCTCAGTCCTTTCATCAGAGGTGGCTCGAGACTCCCCAGACAACCCTTGGCTCGATGGTGACCCGTAGGAAAAGGTGATAGGGGTCAGGGCTTTAACTATGGCCGGGGGTTGGGCATATGGAATACGGTAGGCATCCGCGGGGCTAGGGCCCACATCTCTCCGCTACCTGGCCCAGTGCCATCGGACTGGCCATCCGGTTCTCCCGGATGGCCACTCCCAGGCTTCCGCAGGGCCTGCCAGCTTCTACCGGAGCCAGGCGATCGCGTGCAGCTACTTGGTCGCGAGGACGCCACCATCTTCCATCCGGCTCCGCTGTGCCCATCGGAAGTGATGTCCTGGATCTCGCGGGACTCGCCGCCACCATCTTGCGTTGGGTTCCCAACCAGAACCTCTTCCTCCAGAACGACATCCTCCGCCGGAAGTGATGGTTCTGCTCTCCGCTCCACTCGAGCCCGGACTGGGCCTCTCTCCACCGTCGCCACCACCGGCGCCTGAGGAGGGCAAGGGTGTCGCTTACCGCTCCGTCGGCCTGGTACGGTTCCTTCTCCGCTGTCCGCTCCGCCAGTCACCACGGCCGTGGGACTCCGCCTCTCAGGTTGTTGCAGCACCGTCAACACGAGACTCCGCTCCACCACAACACAGGTGAGTGCCGGTTCTTTCACAGCACCACTGTAGTGGTCCGCCGGTTGGCGCATCACCACCGGTGTCGGGTCGCTTGCTCCTCGTCCGAGGAGTCGAGCTCCGACCCAGGGAGTGGCACTCGCGTCCGGGACCGTTGGTGAGGTCCTTGGCTCTCAGGCCCCTTTCTCCTCCGGCTCCGTCTTGATCATGAGGAGCGATCCCCATGCTCCGGGATCCACCGGTTCTCTCCAGGCCGCACCCCGGGCTTCCACCGTTAGCATGGCTGTGTCCACCCCCACCTCCATGGTCTGTCCGGGCACAAATGGTTGCACAGCCCATAAATACTGGATGCCACATTGCCGACACTACATGCACAGACACTTGATCGTCTCCTTCCCTCCAGCTCGAAGCACCAGGAAGCCTCCTGGGGCCGAGTAGGGATGGGCCGAAATGTCCAGATCTTCCTCGCTTTTGCAGGCCATGTTGCTCACGGTAGACACTTTTTGCAGTGGTCTTCCCAGCAGATCAGTTCCTCGCAATTGAAGGGCATGGGCTGGTTTGTTAACTCCTCCCTCCGCCAGCTCCATCCTCATTTGACAAAGCTGGAAACCACTCCCCCTGGTTGATATTAGAGGAGGGTCCCACAAGTTCACAGGGTGACCCAGCACTGGGGCTGAGCTTGTTACTGTCCATGAGGGCGCGGCCGCAGCTTCCGCGCCATACCTCCCAGCAGGGTGGGGTTTTCTTTTTGGCGCCACTCCCGGCCAACTCTCTGCAACTTTCGCATTAGCAACATTTTCTGCAATCGGGCCACGCGGTCTCCCAGGGAAGCGGGAACCGCCATCTTGGTTTACATTGCCAATCACTTTAGCAACTGAGGTAGCTCGTTGTGCATTGCTCGCCGTCTGGCAAGCAGATCCTTCATCTCCACCACACATTACCACAATGTCCTCCTCACTGTTCTCCAGGGTATCACCCCACAGTCCCAGGCAGGACCAAAACGGTGCAGCCACCGCTTTCGCGCCACTCCACAGCAGGCTAGCCAAAGTTAATTCAGTAGCTTGATCTTCCGTGGAGCGCACACCATGTGCGCTCCCGCCTTCTGCCTCCGTCCGCCATTTTGGAACTTCCGCGCCGTGCGGATCCTCCATTCTTGCGGTCGCCATTTGGGTACTGTATTTGCGGTTATTGTACATGGAGCTCCTCTCTGCGGGGCAGCCGCCATACCGATACAATAAAGATTGCCCGATGCACCACCTTGTGTACCTAATGTAGGTCTGACTCGTGTTGCACTATCTCAGGCTAGGCTCACTCTCTCTGTGTATGCTGTGTTTCTCCTCTCTCTCCAATCTGTGCTCTCAGCGGTAACTGGTCTGGAATGGGATAGAGTACTCTGGCTTCTCCATGCAGTACTGGGGCGTCTACCTACAGTTGGTCAGCCTAGCGCAGGCCTCTCCAGGATTCCTGACCTCGTTAACAGGCTAACCCTTTAGGCATCCTACCAACTAGCACTACCTCAAGGTGACTAGGACAGCTATAGCCCTGTCTCCAGACCCACTAACTCCTTTCAGGCTCCAAGGTCATCCCTGCGGTCTGACAACTCCATCAGCCTCCCAGACTACCCCTGGTTCCGTCCCAACACAGCACTGACTGGCAGCATACACTCTCCTGTTTCCCAGTGTGCCTAGCAAAAGCCTGTCCTGTTGACAGGTATCTCAGCAGCGCCTCCAAATGTAATGGATTTTCTGGCCTGGCTGACCCACCTAATCTCACATTGGCCCCTGTGGTCTAACCAGTCCCCATTACAAGGTCGTGTCTGGTGGTGCACCTGTTGGCAACAGGCCTCCTGAGTCTCCCGCATGATGTTGTGTGGGGAATGTCAACCCAGACAGGCAGCTGAGGTAGTGTGCTAGAGTCCTACCTACATACAGTGCAGCGCCTCCACCTCATCAGGATCTCTGCATCCGCAAGGAGATGGTTCTGATGAGGAACTCCTTCTTGGTGGTGCCTCCCGCTGGAGAGTAACTTCACACTCACACAGTGGGGTTGTCGTGAAACAGGGCATCTTTATTGATGATGGTATGGGCAGACTGCCCCTCGTAGCAACAACTCAGCCGCTCATCTTCTGTGCTCTCCTTTCTGAAGATCTATCTGCCCTCCCAATGGAGTTTGATCACCTCTCCCCTCAGGGAGATTACCACCTGTGCCAGGTCCCTGGACACAGTGTTGGCCCTGCCAGCCTTAGTGCTGCAGGTCAGGCTATTTGCTGCAGAATCCCATTAGATTATCCCCTTGACCTTGAACATAAACTTGCATACATGTTAAACACTAACTTTGGGCAGTGCTGTGCCTTATATACCAAGGAAATGGCTCTACCTCCTGTGTCACTAACAATGGATACAAGGCCTGTTACCACTCCCCTCATGTACATATGACACTTTTTGCTTCAAAATCATTCAACATGGTTTCCCTATAGGCTTAAGCTTGCTGCATAGCTGGCATAACCAACCCCACACTGAGGAGACCCATTAAGGTTGAAACAGTCTGTCTGTGGGTGGGTTTGCTAGCTGTGCATTTTAACCCTGCTGTGCTCAAAGCTGTGACCATGCAGCAAACTTAAGCCTATAGGGAAACCATGTTGAATAGTTTTGAAGCAAAAAGTGGCACTGTGTGCTTATTTGCATTCATTTCCCAGAATCCCTTGCTGCAGTGGAAGTGCTGTGTGCTGGGTGATAATGGTAAAAGGCGGGTTGCAGACCTGTCTAAGACATTCAAATGAGCATACAGTAATATATCCATTTGCTATATGCTTTGTTGTGGAGGTTTTTGTCACTTTTTTACCCACCATAACTTAACTGAGTGTATATATATATATATATATATATATATATATATACACTGGCGACACACTTTATTCGAGCTCGGCTAGTCCCACGAATTCGGGTATACCCGGGTGTATTGAGGTTTGTGACTGTTTTCTGCCCGAGTGCATTGGGTTATTTTCCAAGCAGGGATTGAAGCATTTTATTCCCACTGGCTGCAATACTGCACAGTATATATATATATACTGCATTACAATTCATGAATTTATGCCATCTGGTAGACACGCGAAGCATTGCAGCCTATTAAATCCTAATCATTATCATTTAACAGATCAGCCGCCCGTCAGCCAGGCATGAACCCAGGCTGGGAAGGCAAACGCAACGGGGCTTGTCAGAGGTGAGGAGCGGCGCATTCCAGGTATCTGCCAGGTACATACTGGGTATTTGCTCGAATAAAGTGTGTCGGTGCAGTATATATATATATATATATACATGTAGAGGTATCAGTACCGTGTTAGCCGAGCTTCAATAATCAAAAAATAAATAGATGATACCGTTCTGTGTCTAACGAAATGCTTTTATTTGTGCGAGCTTTCGAGATACACTGATCTCTTCTTCCAGCGATGTTACAATGAATGAAGCAAGGATTACTTAAAAACAGTGTCTCTTGGAATGTTATCTGTGCTGGTCCTTCCCCCGTGTGGATGAGATTTATGGCTGGAGGTGTCAAAGGGTAACTGAAAGCAAGTGAAGAAAGAGTGTGTATGTGTATCAGTGTGAATAAAAATGAATGGAGAGCCCACAGTATAAACTGTGCTCTACACAAGGTGTGTGTGGAGTGAGAGGGGATATAAATGGTGTGGGTGGGTGTGGAAATGTGAGAGTTAGTAGCACAACTAAAAGTGTGTGTGGATACTATGTGGTCCCAATAGTGAACTCTAGCCTACCAGGGACAGGCTCTTGGAAGGGACTACAAGTCCCATGAGCCTCAGCTGCGCCCCACGTGATGCCAGGGAGCCAATAGGGCTGAAGTATTGCCCTGCAGGCAAGAAAAGATACATTTCGCGGGTTTTGCAGCTACGCAGTCAGTCAGGACCAGGACAAGCTAGGGGAAAGAGGTGAGTGCAGGGGTGAGTGACCCACTGCATTAGGCCAGCAGCCCCCTAGGTCCCAGTTAGGTCCTGAGCCACTGTGTAGCTTGTGGTGCTATAGGGACAGGCCCTAGATAGGGACACTGCCCCATTAGCTATTTGGATAGTCAGGGACACAGCGCTGAAGCCATGCAGTCCTGCGAGGTGGGTTCTGGGCGCGGAACGCCACCAAAGACCCTGAGACTAAGGTGATATTATCCACGCTGGAATTCACCCAACGCAGTGTGGAGGACTACGTCGGATCGGGCGGAATCCCTGTCGTAGACTGCGGAACCCGGGGTGGGAGCCCCGGGCAGGTATCAATCTTCAAGTGCACCAACAATCCTACATTATACTCACACGGTACCGGTGGCTGCGCAGTCACTCATATCATCTCACCTAAAGAGTGCGGGACATATTGTGTGGGGTTATTGGACACGGGTGTGATCATCCGGTGTAGGTGGGAGCGTCCTGCGAGACGCAGTAGTTAGTGTATCCTCCAGAGGGGGACACCTGTTATACATGAATACGTATTGCAACAGTAAAGTCATTGGTTATTTTACATACAGTGTGTTGAGTGAGATATATATATTTGTTCTGCGAGGAACCACTCCTTTGGCGGGAGCCATCGCAGGTGGAGGCGTTGCACCACGAGATTGTGTTATATGTATGTACCCCAGGTTCCCCGTGGCAGAAGCTCAGCCCTCCTGTGAACCAACAGGTAACGCACCACACCTGGTAACATATAGGTTCCCCCTCACATACACTCTATATGCGATTGGGTGGGGGAATACCCGTTACATATATATAATATTTTATTATGTTAAACTGACCCTGTCAGTCATTTATTCCTGTGCCTCTTTACCTTAATGTACGAAGGTGTTTTGCATCAGCTTCCTGTGAGAGACGTTGCAGTAGCATTCGTTCGGATTGGGAAGTACTTAACTCACATTTAAAAGGGATGTATCAAAAGTGGGTGTCTCTATTAGTCAGTGTTTTTTCCTTTCCTTGGCAGCTTCACTGCATATTTAATAGGGCCACGGACCTCATAGAATAGTGAGATAAGAAGTCACTCATGCACAGCATTGTTATAATGATGGAGTGCTCCAGTCATCACTCAATATACAGCAATCTGTATGGCATGAATGTTTGTGTATGTGTGGAGCAGGGGAGGGAGGTTATGCTTTTTGGCAGGAGAGTCTGCTATATGTTACTTTTCTTTTACAGATATTTTTTTACATGTTACCATGTGTGCAGCTCTTAATTCACCCATCCCCCATGCCCAAAGGACATATAAGGCATACAGAAGGAGAGATTTGATTGTAAAACAATCCTGTCACATTCCTGATAGAAAGACAACTGGCACATTCTACTAGCCCATTCTCATTCACAGTAAATATGTAAAACCTTCCTGCAGTGTTATATCTGATAATGCTGATTACATTCTGCGCAAGAATACTATGCGTTCCCATTTTGAGGATTATTTACAAACTCACTTTAAATACAATAATGGTTCATTTATCCGGCTGACGATAAATTGAAGATGAATACCTTCACTACCAGTTCCAATGTATTATTATTATTTCTATTATTATGATCATTCAAAAAAATAATAACTTTATTTATATAGCGCCTTTCCCCAAATGGAACTCAAAGCGATCCACAGATTTAAAGCTCTAATTTCAGGGACTGCATTGGCATGATATAGTGAGGCATATTAAAGTGAGCTTTTAAGTGAGAAAATATAGTTAGACTATAGTTTGACTAGAGGTGACACATGGCACCAAACGGTGAGCTATTCTGATCACACTATGATCCCTGCTGTTTAGTCTGCGCACACACACACTTGGCTCACAACAGCTCCATGCAGCATTACCTATCTCTGGCATAATGAACCTGCTTTTTACCTCCACTTTGTTCTTTCTCGTGGCCTCATTGAAATGTTATTCTCTCTATCCACTACAAACACCTCCCTCCTGGCCCACACCCAACATCACCATACACCCTAGACTACTCAAAAGCCTTGCAGAATCTACTGAATGTTGGTGGCGAACCCTGAAAACCAGCACTCCCACCACCGCACACTCAAATGGCAAACATCATAAAGTAACAACTTACAAACAACTACTCAAATTTCTATTCATACTATTACTCTATTTTGCAGGTGATATTGAATCTAACCCAGGCCCTCCCACTTCCACTCTGTCCCATACCCCTGAGAATAGCCCCTTCGAATTCCAAAAAGGGCTATCTGTCGCCCATATAAATATCCGGAGTCTGCTGCCCAAACTGGATGAACTAAGGGCATGGTGCCTTATGCATAAACCAAAAGCCATCATTCTTACAGAAACATGGCTAACCCCTAAAACTCCTGATGCACATATTGCCATTCAGGGATACTCCATTTCTAGGAGAGATAGGTCAAAGAGAGGAGGAGGAGTGTTATTTTATTTGCAGACACCTTGCAATTTACACTGTTAAATTGCCCCCCAAGCCCACCCTCTTTTGAAATCCTAGTTGGCAGAATATGCCTCCCCTTTTCTAAGCCCATCTTGCTAGCTGGCATCTACCGCCCCCCTAAAGCCCATCTACAATCTCTGACTGATATCACCCAGTTTCTTGGCTCCATTTCCTCTCTGAATGAGAAGAGTGAGCTGCTAGTTCTTGGGGATTTCAACTTCAATTGGCTTGACCCTATAAACCACAAAATCCACACAAATTAAATCACTTAACCTATCGCAACTCATTTCCCAACCCACACGGACAAACCTGAAGTCGCACAACCATTCCTTGCTTGACTGGATTCTCTCCTCAAATCCCAACAGAATCCAATCCTCTGGCATCCTTCCTGACATTTTCAGTGACCATGCAATAGTGTACTGTGTAAGGAAAATTAAACAGCCCCAATCAAGCCCTAAAGTTCTCCTCACTAGAACATTTAGAAACTTTAACCCACAACAGTTTCTGGTTGACCTTATCAACTGTTCTTGGCACAGAATCGATTTAATTCCCGACCCTGATTCTGCGCTTGACTATTTCCAGTCCGAGTTCTTAAAACTCTGTGATACCCATGCTCCACTACGCAGAATAAGGGTAAGGGGTGCCCACCTTCCATGGGTTACACCTGACCTTATAGCACTCTACCAGTTCAGGGATGCCTTGTGGAAAAGCCACAAAGTAACTGGCACTACCAAGGATCTCAAACACTACAGATGCCTACGGAACAAGGCATGCAAAAGCACAATATTACTCTGACAATCTCCTCCAGAACACATCAAACCCAGCTAACTTCTGGAAGGTTATCAACAACATACTCCAGCCTTCCAACCACCAACAGCCAAATAATATCACTAATGGCAATATTACTCTGACAAACCCCACCGACATTGCAAATGTATTCAATGATAACTTTGTGGGGTGTGCTACTAACTTATTAGCGAAACGCAACCCAAACCACAAACCTGAATCTCATCCTGGGAGAACCCCTATAGCCCCACCCCCTCCCAACACTGCCCACACTTTTCAATTTGGCCCTGTATCCGAAGAGGATATTACACAAGCACTCCTCAAATTAAAACTAAGCAGCCAATGTGGACCTGACTTACTACAATCTAGGTTCCTAAGACTTGGTGCCCCAGCAATTGCCAAACCAATTGCTTCCATAGTCAACTCTATCCTGTCCGCAGGCCATATCCCTAAGACCTGGAAAGCTGCCAGAGTTGTCCCAATCTTCAAAAGTGGGGACAAAAACACTGTCTCAAACTACAGGCCAATCTCCCTTCTCCCAATCCTATCCCAAGTCATGGAAAAATGTGTCCACTCCCAATTAAACGATTACTATAACAAGACAAATTTCCCTAGCCAATTCCAATCTGGCTTTCGCCCCAAACACTCTACCGTAACTACCCTGCTAAAAGTTTGCAATGAAATCCAGTGTGGAATGGAATGGGGTCAACTCACTGGTGCAGTATTCCTAGATTTTGCAAAGGCTTTTGATACTGTTGATCATGCTATCCTGCTTAACAAACTCCAGAGCTCTGGAATAGGGAAGCATGCTTTAAACGGGTTTCAGTTCTACCTATCAGGAAGATCCCATCTCTGGCTCTAACTCTAACCCCCTGGACATCACCTGTGGCGTCCCGCAAGGCTCTGTTCTGGGGCCCCTACTCTTCGCAGTGTTCATCAATGATCTTCCCACAGCTTGTCAGGAAGCCTCAATACACATGTATGCAGATGACACAATCCTATATGCACACAACCATAGCCTCTCTGACCTTCAACACATACTTCATTCTGACTTTTTCAGACTCGAAAACTGGATTTCCCAAAACAAACTGTTTTTAAACAATGACAAGACTGTAACAATGGTATTTGGGACCAAGACTAAAATTTTAAAGCTTCCAGCGACAAGCTCCAGATTAGAACCAACACTAACACCACCCTAACTCCTGTTACTAGTTTTAAATACCCGGGCATATGGTTTGACTCCCACTTACCATTCGGGATGCACATTGATACCCTGACAACCAAGACCTACCAGAGACTATTACATCCACCACCAGTTTAAGTTCTTTTAAATCTAAGGCTGTCACACATTTTATTTGCATATTCTCACACCTACGGAGCGAGACTTCCTAACCACTCCAGATCCCATCACACCCATTTTTCATCACCTCCCCAAAATTCACAAAACACTCACTTCACCCCCAGGTAGACCAATTATTTCCAGCATCGGATTCCTGGGTGAGCACCTTTCTCAATACATAGATCACTTTTTACAACCGTTAGTGCACTCCTTACCTTCACATATTATTGATACTAAGCACGTTTTGCACTTTTAGCACCTTTCACATGGCACCCACACTACATCTGGGTTACACTATATGTAGCTTCCATGTATAATATCATCAAGCACGACCATGGGCTCACAGCCATCGAATTTTTTCTTTATAGTCAATCTTCCCTTTCTCCTGCACATATTGCTTTTTTATTGGACAGCATTAGATTTTCTCTCACGCACAATTATTTTCTTTTCGACCAACAGTTTTATCTCCAAACACGTGGGACTGCTATGGGGACTTCATTTGCTCCCTCCTACGCCAACCTTTTCATGGGTTGGTGGGAGATGTCCCACGTGTTTGGAGATTCTAACCCTTTTAAACATCATATAGCGTTTTACAAGCGCTAGATTGATCTCATTATGATCTGGAGTGGTGGGGAGGAGGAGCTTAAAAAGTTCTTTGACTACCTGGCAGACAATACACTAAATCTCAGATTTACCCATGTATTTGATATGTATCAGATACAGTTTTTAGACCTCAATTTATACATTGATATTGAGAACAAAATTCAATCTGATATTTTCAGAAAAGAAAATGCCAGGAATTCATTACTTCATGCTAGGAGCTGCCATGCCCGCCCTCTGGTCAAAGGCATTCCTAAGGGACAGTTCCTTCGTTTACGTCGGAACTGTTCCTCATTGGAGGTCTTTGAACACAAGGCGGGAGAAATGAGGGATAGATTCTTGTCAAGGGGGTATGCTAAAAAGAATTTTGACCTTGCCTATGATGTAGCTCTCGGTACGGATAGAGAGATGCTAATCAATATGGACAAATGTCGGTCTGGCCAGAGTATACCAGTCGAGAACACTGATACGCCTTTTTTTAATAAAAGTTACAGCGAAAAAGCCAATGCTATTAAAATGATTATTCGTAAACACTGGACCACGTTAGCTTTAGATCCTTTGTTAGAAAAAATGGTCTGCACTGGCCCTCGGGTAGTCTTTCGCAAAGCGGCTACACTGGATAACTTTTTGTCACCTAGCATGGTACAATCAAAGAATCAAAAGAAAAATAGATTGTCTCTGTTTCCCAGGCTACTGGGTTCATTTAAATGTGGTCACTGCAAAATATGCCCTAATATGAGTAAAGCAACACACTTCACCAACCGTGATGAAACACGTAGATTCAAGATCAAATCTTTTATGTCTTGCCAGACTAATTTTGTTGTTTATCTGTTGAAATGCGGATGCAACAAACAATACGTTGGTTTAACCAGCAGAGTACTCAACATTCGCATCTTAGAGCACCTAAGACTCATACGGAACCACAATATGTTGCATCCGGTATCTTCACATTTTAACACCTGTCCATTGGGTTCAGTGGAGGCTCTGCAATGTTTAGCCATTGAGCACATTCCTTTACCCCCTCATGGGGGAGATAGGTTAAAAATCTTGCACCAGCGAGAGGCTCATTGGATTTTTGCATTGAGCACCCTACAACCCAATGGACTTAATGTCGAATGGGATCTGCGATGTTTTTATAAGATATTATTATATGCTCCTCCAGGAGCACGGGAATCTGCATTGTCCTTTTGTGATTTAGGTTTTAATTACGAGCACTAAGTGCATTGTGTTATAGATGAATTGTAATTTAACTCCGCATCTGTTTTCTTTCTTTTTCTGTTTCTACCCCTTTTCCCCTTTCCTTGCCGTGTCCATTTCCTCCCCTCCTCCTCCCCCCCACCCCCACCTGCCCTTCTCCTTCCCCCCCCTTTTTTCCTCCCCCCCCCCATTGTTCCTTGCATTATTCCACTTTTTTCTCATGCTGTTTCCCCTGGATGAGTGCACCATTTGAAGTGATCAGTATTGATTTAGCCTTTATAAATTTGGATTACCTATGTGTAATGTATAATTTTGCATGGGTTTGAGGCTGCACTAAAGAATTTAAGCATCACTTAAGGGGCACAGTATTACTTTGATATGTTGTCAGCAATTTTTAAGATACCTACATGTTATTGTCCAGTAATAAGAGGAGCCAATATTGAAATAATGAAATAATGAATTTATTAACATTTGGCTCTTATGATGTCCCAATATGTTGTTCATTTATATGCTTGCGGGACATGTTTTTATGTTCAAATTCAAGTCTGACACCACGTCTCCCCACTCCGAGACGAAGCCCTATCCGAGAGAGTGAAACGCGTAGAGGGGGAGATCGTGGTGCAGCCACATGTGTATTGTGCAATAAAGTTCATTGAAGATCATCCGGGAGTTTTTCATTCTGTCATGTGCAGTGGCGCCGGATTCCTTCCATTTCCTGTCACACATTTTAATCTGGTCTGTAACTGTTTCATACACCCATAATATATATTATCTTTAACTGTGCATGCAATGTCTTGTATATAATGTATAGCCCTGTTCATTTTTGTAACTGTATTTGTAAACATGTATTATTTGTCTTAACTCTGTGCCCAGGACATACTTGAAAACGAGAGGTAACTCTCAATGTATTACTTCCTGGTGAAATATTTTATAAATAAATATAAAATACAAACCAAACTTCTGTCAGTGATGAGGTATAAGAAAGTCTAGTCCCAATGAGCAACATGTTGTATTTGCAATACGTTTTTTATTTGGAAGAAAAAAAAATGACGATATGGAGGCAGTCCTTAAAAGGGCTTAGCTAGAGAGAGAAAATAGAGTAAGTAGTACATGAGACTGCACTACTGTCCCGAGGAACGCCATGGTGTGGGAGTTTGGGAACAGCATGGGATTCCTACAGATATATATATATATATAAAACCCTGGTACATGTGCTAGAGTATAAGATTATCATGCCATTTAAATGATAAGAAGTTAAAGATCCCCCTGGTTTGAGGCCCAGAGATCAAGAGAGTGTGTTGTTGAATTCAAAATTTAGTTTTACCTAAAGACTGTCCAATAAAAGTTGAATATTTTTTATACAAAGTCTCCTGCGCCCAATATTCTTTTTTTGTCCTTGTCGTGCCTACCAGTCCCTGCCCCACAGAACCTGTGGTTGAGTGTAAATCGCCACTGAAATTCCACTTCATCACTGGTCAACTGGAAACAGAACATAAACTCAATTTAGGCCTCGGATATAGTAGGCGGGCCCGGCGGAGCGCATGGTGTTGTGCGTGTCTGTAGGAGAAGCGATCCGTGGCCTGTAGGATTACCATGACGTGCGCAACGGGGAGGCATGGCAGAGGCGTGGCAGAGGCATGCTGGAGGCGGGGATGTGACGTCACATGAGCGGTTTGCCCTCATTGGCTGAACCGCGCATGTAACCCAGCCATCGAGCGACAAAATAAAAAATGCCTCGCCAGATATCAGCTGCACCGTCGCTCTTGCGCATGTGCGGCCGTTCTATTTACTTTTCAGCTTTTTGTTTGCAGCATGCGCGGACTATGGTCGCGGCCCTAGTCGGCGAGAAAAAGGAATTACGTTAGCATTGGAGACTTGATGAAATATTTTTAAACGATTTTCAGTCCAGACATTTTTTCTTAATTTTATTAGGGATTATCCAGTTCTGTGCTCCTAAGACTAAGGACCCACTGCGGTCGACGGTGCGCGCAGCCGCGGGCTACTAGCCCCTTTCCTCCAGTCTGGAGGTCCCCGCTGGCTCCTTCCAACGTGGTTGACTGCGTGCTGTGATGCGTCAGCCGGCCGATGCTGCAAGCTTCTGGTGATCAGAAGCACTGATGCGTCACGTGGTGCACGAGTCAGCCAATGAGGAGGGGAGGAGGAAAGGAGGAGAGGGAAGGAGGGGAGATACAGGTGGAAGGCGGCTTGGGAGGGAAGTGTGCCTGTGTGTGCAATCTATCTCTCTCCTCCCGGACCCACAGCCTCCCGAACCCACAACCCCCCTATGGCAGACCCACAACCTCTGCGTCTTCACCCTTAACCTCCTCCACCTCTCCCCGGGTTCAATGGCCACACCCCGCGACCCGTTTTGGCCATGCCCCCCGCGCCTAAAAAAGTCAGCTGCATGAATGAGTGTGTGTTTGTATATGTGACGCATGGATAATGTATGTGTGCGTGTGCGTGTGCGTGTGTGTGTGTGTGTGTGTGTGTGAAAGATGGAAGGATGGTATGTGTGTGTGTTTATGTGTGTGTGAAAGAAAAAAGAAGAAGTGCAAGCTCCATAGCGTAACTCTGTTAAAAAAATAGATTTAATGGTGTTAAAAAAATACAGTCGACAGGAACATTACCCACAAGCGAAGCATTTAAAAATACATTGGAGATAACAACTATTCAGCACACTTCACCAGGCATGCTAGAAGGAATAAGGCCAGCTCACTCCACGGGTAGAGAAATGTGACCCTATGCATTTCGTCATGGTGGTGACTTCACCAGGGGTATGATTGGTCAGGAGAAGGCACAGGTTTAAACCCTGATGAAGTCACAAGCGTGACGAAATGCGTAGGGTCACGTTTCTCAACACCGTACGCACATGATGCAGAAGTGACAGCGAGGAGGCTCAGCACACAGTGGACTCTCACGTTACTACATTTCTCCCCCAGGAAATAAGTTGGCTAGCTGCTTCTTTTCACTACGGATCAACGGATCCCCTGCTTGTGTGGTCCTAACTGCTGTGAGGATTCACACAGACTGACAGGGAACGAATTTACAACCCGTGGAGTTAGCCGGACCTCTTCCTTCCATCGTGACTGCGACATGTGCTGAAGAGTTGTTCTCTCTAATTTATTTTTAAATGTTTACGCTTGTGAGTAATATTCCTGTGGACTGTATTTTTTAACACCATTAAATCATTTTTTTAACAGAGTCGCGTTATGGAGCTTGCGCTTCTTGTTTGAATTTTTTCCATATTTATGTCATATGTATATCTGGTGTGCATGTTTGTGCTTTAGTATTTGTAGAGTATGGAGCTTCCTCATTGTATAGTGAATGGCATGCATGTGTGTATCTGGTGTGTGCGTACATCTGTGTATGGTGCGTGTAGCTGGTGTGTGTGCATCTGTGTATGGTGTGTGTATCTGATGTGTGTGTCTGTGTATGGTGTGTGCGTCTCTTTGTATGGTGCGTGTATTTGATGTGCACACGTGTCTGGTGCACATGCGTTTGTGTATGGTGCGTGGTGCATGGTGTATGCTGTCTGTGTATGGTGTCTGTGTATGGTGCATGGGCCACCTGATTCGTGGGCCGTTTGGTTAGACTTGCCCCCTGGGCCAAAATTGGCCACCCAGTCTTCCTGGGACTATTTGAGGACTTTTTCCTCTAACAGAATTATTTTTTAACAATGTGGGACTACTAATGAGAGAGAGAGAATTTAAGAGTAGACCATTACAGACATATCAAGGATCACATGACCACTCCTTAAAGTGTTCACGTGATTGTGACATCACATATGAGGCAGACAGAAGTACCTCCACCTGGAAGCATTGAACGCATTCTACCCAGGAAAACGAGCACAGAGCCTGTGACGTAGCGACTATCTCATGGGGCTGGTAGGCGGTATCCAAATATTTACTGTCCCTCTTTTAAAGTGGCAATATTTTTAAGTGGCTTACAATATGGAGTTATACAGGGAACTGAAGGACTCCTCAACTGTTACACATTGCTAGAAGATTTTGTCTCTCTGTGTCTCTGTATGCCCGCAGACCTGTCTAGACCCCAGAACTGAGGTGGGAACGGTATGATACCACACACCCACAGCAGTGGGAGCAAGCCCGGAGTGTGGTATGGCGTTGCTGGGCCTGTTGGAAGAGATGTTAGTTTATACTTGCAACACTTGGGGATGTCCGTAAGAATAGTCGTGTCCGTGTGCCAATGTTCAGGATTCCAGAGGTTAGAATCGTCAGAGTATAAGCCAGGTCCTAGGAAGCCAGAGGTAAACGAAGTAGTATGCATAGCAGGGTTCAAAGGGATACCAGAGAGCAGAGTAGTCCATGACAAGCAGGGGTCAAAGCCAGGGAAATCCAAGATAACAAAGAAGCAGGAAACAACAGGAACACAGAGGGAGCACAGCATAAGTCAGGTACACAAAGGGAAACAGGAACTATGCAGAGCGGGGAAGAAGTGGACAGACAGGGGTTATAAAGGAGGGTATACCAATAGGAGAGAGGGGAGGAGTAGAGAGAGAAGTGGGAGACGACAGGGATAGGACAGGGAGAGAAGAGGAGGAGACAGAAGGGTCAGTCAGGGGAATGGCCTGAAGGGATTGGGAGGCAGAGACATGGTGAACAGGATAAGAAGAGCCTGTGCGCGCGCCCCCTGTAAGCTGGGGATGCGTGCGCACAGGTTGCAACACCGAGAGGTACCACATGGAGCAAGGGAAGACTGCAGGAGGAACACGGAGCCCAGAGAAGGGAACCACGCGCGTGACATGCGACCGTGAGATGGCATGCAGCGGCAGAGAGGAGGAAGCAGGTGAGCCAGGGAGAGCAGTGGAGGAGCATGTGCGCGCGCCCTCTGTGGGCTGAGGGAGCGCACGCACCGGACGCGTCCCCAGGCGTGCGGAATGCCGCACCGCGGGCATCACGCATGGAGGAGGCAATGGGACGGATTCCACCACAGGGGAAGGTAAAGCGGCCACTGCGGAAGAGAGGGAGCGGGAAGGATCAAAGCAGGGACTCAGGGAGCGCGTGGGTATGCGAGACCTGCGGGGAACGCGTTGCGGCAAGGGGAGAGAGGTAGAAGGTAAAGGAGAGGAGTGGGGAGGAGTAGAAGGGGCAACAGGAGATGGGAGAGAGGGACAAGGAGGGGAAGGAATCTCCTGAGTCGTCACACTCTGTTAACAGGTATGTCGTTTTTTTAACCTCTTCTGCTGCAAATTAGTGTAACATCTGCTGTGCTGCAAAATATTCGAAATACCAGCTGCTTATCATATGTATGAGAATTGTCTGATTACAGTAACATAAACATTTGTTTTGTGTGCCTCTCGTGTTAAAAGATGCCCCTTGTGTTAATTAACCTGTGTCTGTACAGAGATTATTTGTATCCAGGTGAAGCGCTGAGTACACTTTTGGCGCTTTATAAATAAAGACATACAATTCAATACAATACAGGTGACTACAGTACATAGGCCAATATATTTAGACAGACTGGGAGAGCAGTATTGTAGGTTAGCAGTATTGCTTACTTTTTTAAGTGCCCCTCTTTAAAAAGTGTCAAAAAATGTAAGTACTGTGGCTTACAATATACAATATGGAGTTATAGATGGAGTTCAACAGGAGTTAAAGAAAGTAGAATGACAAGAGGACACCAGCACAAACCTTGTCTTTGTATATCGAGTAAATCACACATGCTACAGTTTCCCTCATACAGTAAACAAGAGCAGTAAAACTATTGCCTAGTCTGCCTTCCTACTATGCATTACCATCATTTTGCTCCTACAAACGCCACTCTGAAAATAAGAAAAAAACTATCAATCACAAAAGGGGAAAAAGTAAGTGCAAAAGAGATAAAGGGAATGAACAAACAACAGTAAGACAACACACGTAACACAAAAGACCTTGCTTGCGTTTTCGCATTCACACATGGTTAAATGGACTACTGTATATAGCTAATAAAGTTTATTTATTCACAAATCTCCTAATTTGTTATTTCTTTGAGATGAAATTACACATCAATCATAGTTAGAGCCTGGTAAGACTTCACCCGATGATTGTTATAGTCCCAATAGAAGTACTCTTTTTATCTTCCTCTTTAGGTCATTGCTGTTGATCTAAATTATTAGCACACATGTTCGTATCACACACAGTTCAATGGGTGTGCTAAATCTTCACTGCCTTGTCACTGTGATAGAAAGATTGCGTGCTATACTAATACTTGTTTCCTGCTTACGCAGGCAGATTTAAATACAACGTATAAGTACTCAGATTATCTTCTCAAAATTTCCAGCAATAATAACAATTTCCTATACAACCGATAATTCTGATGATTGTATGCCTCATCTTCACTGTTCTAGTTTCACTGAGATTGTTTTAGATATGCGCTATATATTAAGCAAACCAGCATATAGCATTGATTGGAAAAGCTTGTCATATACTCAAATTTGATAACACTGCTGAAAGGTTCCCCATAGGAGCAACAACTAGATGTTCTACATGGAGGAAAATATTACCAGCCATGTGGAACAACAAAGGGTATGTTGCTAGTGCCCCGATGCACGTTTTGCTATCAGCTTCTACTGTGGTGGCACCTGAAGAAGCTGGCTGTGAAACGGGCATCCCTGAGCCACTTGTTAATAGGTTTTACTTTATTTACTATTGTAGTATACAGTATGGTGGAGATGCTCATTTGAAGAATTTACCCTTAATTAAGAACAATATTTGTATCACCTGACTGCCTGCTGTAAACTAATGACCTTGACCGCTCACTCTCTTTCTTTTTGGGGGGTTGGGGGGTGGGGGGGTGTAATCTAATTTCTTCACTTATTGAAATCATAGTGTTCTGGAGTCTGATACATATCAGATTTCAGATTTCACGATAAGGCTTAGGAAGGATTTATATTCTAAGAAATGTAGAGGCTGCACTTCTATTTATACTCCTCGGCTCCTCATACGCTAATTGTGGATTACGGTTTTTGGTTCGAATGATTAATTCGACATGGGCCAGTGATAGAAAAAAAAGGCGGATTGACCTTTTTGAGACCGATCTGTGGAAATCCACAGACCAAAGGAACCGGACGATTGGAGGCGGATCCAAGTCTGCAAAAAATGTTTGCCCATCTCTACCCTCACCCACAGTCGCTCCTACCAACCATTGTGGCCAAGCACTGCCATCTACTGCATTTATTCCCTAACCTGCTGTTTCTGTAACTCCCCCAACATTCCACTTAGATTGTAAGCTTTCCGGGGCAGGGATTTCCCTTCCTATTGTCTGATTTTGATTTTGTTTGTTGCACTTATTGTATTATTATTCCCTGTACTGTATTGTCTATTTTGTAAAGCGCTGCGTACACTGTGGGTGCTATATAAATAAAGATATACATACATTAGCAGCAATTAGTAAATGTGGCCGTTTTATATCTGTCTATACCTGAATTATCACAGACAACAAAAGAAAAAAGATATGTTCAATCCTTTTCAAAGTACATATTGTGTGTGCCCCAGCCACATGTCAGGTAGCTATAGTGAGATAGTGATTCGTCTCTGATTAAAGTGCATGGTCAAAATTGACAGAGAATGCAGATCCATGTCACTAAAACACCAGCCACATACAATTTCATGTCCATCATGTTTATGAATTGACTTTACCATGGCTGTCAGTCAACAGGCGATCAATGACAAAACAGATTTCCATTGTGTGATTCATGTCTCTATTTGATCTGTGGTTGCGTTTGTCACTGGGGGTAGCATTGAAAACTCTTTAGAGCAGGTCCATACTGCCTTCACCTGCGCAGAAGTTTGTGCCTGTGTGACGTTACCGTATGAACCGGGTGCGTTTTTTGTCCATGTTAGACGCGCCTTGGGGGGCGAGTCTAGGGGCGTGTCTAGGGGCATCACGGAGATGGTTCGCCCTCATTGGGCAAACCGCTCATGTGACCTGCCCGTCGTGCTGAGAAATCAGTTTCAACTGATTTCACGCGCAATGCGCGCCCCCTATTGCTGCTGCACGTGCCAAGCGGTCTTTGGGCGCAATCAATGCCTTAAGGCAATCTGCGGCAGCATGGACTTAGCCTTAGAGTTCAGTGCTAAACCTTTTCTTTTTTTTAAAACATGACTTTTTTTAGATGATTTATCATTAAAAATAAGAGCGATTATTTTGACTAGTGTTTTTTAATTTGGTAAAAAAAATATTTCTTCATGTGTTGGTTCTGGCCGCTGGGATTCCGCGAACACAGATGAATAAAAAATGTGACCGCAGCGGATTTCAAGAGTCGAGTGCAACCGACCATAACGCTGCATCTGTATGTGAAAGGATGTATTCCAGTTTTATATTATTTTATTGTTATTCAATATTGGCAAATCAGTGTTTTAATGGTTAACTATAGCTGGAGAGTATAAAAGATAGATACAGGAGGACCAATTGTATCTATAACTCCGGACTAAGCTACTGTACTAGCAAAACATTTTGAGTCGTTGGTAGAGGAGGAGACGAGACTGAGAACCGCAGGCCAGAAATGGGTACACCGGATGCAACCGAGCTGGATGCAAATGGTCATAACCGAATGCTGTGGAGGTGGTGGCGAGATCTCTCTCCGGATCTGCTCGTACATTCTGTTCTCCACTATCAATATGCTTTTAATATTTTTTTACATTGTGAGTGCATATTGATATTGTTGTGTTCGAGTATATCAAGTATAGACAATTTGCACTATTGGTCTCTATCTTTTCTTTCCTGGGTTCATACCTCTCCAGTATACATGAGAACAGATCTGACACTCGAGTGTACTACTCCTTCCCTCTACACTGCTTATGGAAGGACCTTTGACCCTTCTGGGCTATATGAGTTCAATCATACTTACCAAACTACAATACTATATTTTTCTCTTTTTATTATCTTTTCCCGGATGAAATCCTGCGCTCCCCATATTATGAAGATATTTTTTTAGAAGAACTATTGGATGGTTCATTCTGGGTTTGGGCTACAATTTGTATTCCATTTCTTATGTACACTTGATTATCACTTTAAGTTATATTGTCACATGTCACATTCACATTGATTTGCATCTGTTATATGATTATATGACTATCAGTATTTCACATTGGCTTATTCACACCATCACAATAAGAGATTCAAGACCACCCTACTACTGTTTTGTTTCTACTGTACGTGTACTGTATATAAGACAAATTGTCAGTAACTGAAGCTGGCATGTTAAATTAGTTCGTGCAATGTACATATAAGCGTTATCTACAGATGTAGCTAACCTTACTTGGGGGGTGGTAGTGGCACCGGAGGATTAAAACTGCAGGGGGTTCCATTCGGAAGCATGGACCACAGCGTGATCGCTGCAGACACTGTCTCTGGCGCCACAGACTTTCGCTTCTTCGACCATGGCACCGGAGATAGTGAATGTTACTACATCTGTATGGTGGCTCAGTCAAGTCATACGCATGTGAAAGAAAGGCTGCTCCCGGTACGGGAATGCAAGTAATGTTATTTTATGTACTGTATTACACCTTCTCTTTTATTGCATTTGCCAAATGCGGATAATTTGCAAATGAAGTAGCAGAGTCTTTTTAGGACAGATTTTATGGTAGGTCAAATTTCAGTCAATAACAAATTTGATTTTTCTTGAATTTTGAGTTGTGTTGACAAGTCTGCAAATAGAAACTTTCCTGGCAGAGTTAGCATAAGTTTAAGTGAATTAGAGTTTTCTGTTTCACTGGCAGACTTACTGTACTGCAAATTGGACAAATCTATGATTCCTGTGGGAGAGTCGTTTTTGAATGATATAGACTACTGTTCCAGTGGCCGCGGTACCTTCTACATGAGAGCCCTGTATGTGCAGTTACTTTTAATTAACAAGTTATTAACAGTGTTTAAAAAATGATACAAACAATATCAGTGGCTGTAAATCAAGATGTGTAAAGGTGTCTCTGTTTGTTTTGCAAAAGTTGTGAATTTATTTTACACAGTAGTGCAAAGCCAAAAACTTTGGTGAACATTTTTAATATTTGCAAGCAAAAAAACATATTTTGTGCTTTTTTTTGTCTTCAAAACTTGGCCAATATGAACATTTGCTCCAGTGGTGAATTTTTCTAAGAGAAGTGAAACCCTCAAATGTTGTGGCTAAATAGAGCAAACAAATGTTCTAAATATGGCAAACATACAGTATGGTTCACTGTAAGATATTTACTTTTGTTTTCTTTTTACAAAAAGTAAATATAAAAAATTCCAGAAGGTTTCACCCATATAAGTGTAAAAAAGTAAATAATTAGTAATAAATGTCCATAGATACAATGTATTACTGTACTGTATATCGTTGGGCTTGATATGTCAAAACAAGATATATTTGGTTTGAACAGTACAGTATGTAGTATTGAACTACGAGTTAAAGGTTCATTTATATCCCTACAGAATAAAGCTAAGGATTTTCCATCTTTGTTTAAACATGCTGCTGACAACCGGTGAGATAGGAATATGTTGACAGATTCTTCAGATTATCACTGTTAATTGTAGTTTTCAACAAAATCTGTGACCGTGTTGATTTTGTATTGAATCTGATATTCTCTATCAGACCTCACACAATTTTCCTTTAATGACATTTAACATTTAACCAGTTTTTTCAGCATAAATTTTTCACCATTATCACAGTGCAGACCCTGTAATTGATATGGAAGCTTCTAACATCCTTTAATTATTGAGATTGTAAGAACTGTGGCAAAAAAAAAAACATTTTTTAAAGCATTTTTGTGTAATACAGGTGTAACCCTCTGGGAGATTTCACTGTTACCTGTACTCTCGCTGTGCTGTACCTATGAGGCTTACAGGATTGCTGAGTGTCCACCAATGGTAGTGTGGAAGACAGGACAGGCTTTCAGGAAATAGAGCTCTCATCTCGTATATGGGTGCAGCGCCTCCATTCCTCGCAGGCCCCATCAGTGCTGGAAAAAAACATCTTGCACTCCCCCTGATAAACTGCAGCCACAGTATAAAAGCAGCAACTGGTCGTTATTCTTGTACATCCGTACACAGCATACAACAGGTACACTTTTCTTAGGGTCCCTGGACTCAACCCCCAGGACTTGAGGCCCCAAAGGTCTATCCTTTGGTCCCCTACTCCCTGGTGGAGTAAGGGGTAGTATCCCACTCCCTTGCGGGAGGGAGCCCTTGCTCCACACTTCCAACAACCAGTAAATGTAGCTCTGCAGCCCCTTTTGTACGCAGGGGGAGGGTCCTAGGTCTGAGCCCTGATAGTGTCCACCCCCCTTGTCACTCTAGGGAGTTGTTCACTGCAGTAGGACCCAGATTAACCCTAACACTGCCTGCACTGGTACCAGGGCTTATGTGTTAGGCAGGGCAGATTAGTAGCCAAGAGGATATATGGCTACACACTCCCCCTGGTGGAATCTCACGGACCCCACTGAGAACCCAATTTACAGACCATCCCTAAATTGAATAAACCTGGGACAATACATCACATAACATAAAAGAATACACCTGGATCCCTCCTAATATGGAGACATAGTTATGGACACATCTGACATGGAAACTGCCCTAGGGGGTGTTCCTGACCTTTCTGACCTAACAGACCCTTCTCTGGAAAATAGCACATATTCTTGCATCCCACCCCCAGCAGGATCATCGTCAAACCCAGCCCAGTTTCTCCAGTCCTGAGAAGATTTTGTTACCCTTTGATTGTCCTGGGCAATGTCTGTTGAGACTTTAAGCACAGCAGTCTGTTCAGAGGTGCCAAGCACATTAGGCCTACCATGGCCTGTTATGGCCAAAACTTTATACTGGTCAGTGTCCATAGGGGAATTATGTCCTCGGCCCTTGGCTCGGTCATGGTGCCGCTGCAAGAATAAGTCAGTCGGGGCCTTACTCCCCGGAGCAGGTGTATCAAGGTCCTCCTCCGCCCAGGCGGTCGCCTTCCTGATGACCACTTCCATTCGCATGGAAGGGTGTTGACATCTGCGGTGCAGAAAGAAGTACCGGCCGGTACCTCTACGATGGATCCCTCCGCTGGAACCTGGGAAGGAAACACATCCGACGCCGCCTCTCGAGGAACCGCCAAGGT